>NC_142244.1:1880625-2194062 GCF_052056855.1 Sturnus vulgaris | reverse complement strand
AGTGATTTTAAATAGAGAGGAAAAATCATCCCAAATATAGAATTTTACAGAAAAATCGTATATGAAAAAGTAAAATGCTTCTAAACAGAACTTGCAGAAACCAGTATTGACTAGAGTGGCTCTCACTAAGCCTGTGTCAAAATTTCTATTAGATGCCTCTGTTTTGAGGGATTCTGCAGCTTGCTAGTTAAATTGTAGGGGAAAACAATTTGCTCATATTTTTTTCTGAAAAAAACATTAAATAAAAAATTAATTTGGTGTTCTGAGTATTATGCTGGAAAATATAAACCCCAACACCAGGCAGCCAAATCAACCTCTGCTCCCCAACACAAAAGAAACTCCAAACCGACCAACCTAAAATCCAGACCTTTATTTCCAGTGAGATCTGTGAATGGGCTGTTATGTTGGGACAAAACCCCTTTTACATCAGCCGAGGAGCTCAATTACAAAACTGCGCCCTGAAATATAATGGCATTAAATGATTTCCTGTGTGGCATGTGCAAAAAAAAAAAAAAAAAGTTGCAGCCAGATGTAAATATTGTTTTGAAACTTTAATATCACCTGATAAATCACGTGTGGAAGAATCATCATACAGAGTTTTGATGCATTTTGCATTTTTTCTGATGGCTTTGTAAAGTTTCTCCATGCAGAAAAGAGTCTGGAAATTGTGTGCTTACTTTTCACGGAGAATGTATTGTTTCCTACCTGCTTGAATTCTGACCCTATTGAATTGGGTAGAAATTGCTGTTCATTCATTGTGGTGAATAATTATGAGTATGGAAACTGGTGCTGATTTTGAAGCAGGAAAATTTGGAACATGCTGTTCACAAGAAAAGGAGATTTGATACAAATCTCACTTCTGGGAAGTTCTATGGTTTTGCCCCTTCTAGAGGACAGATTTTTCCCTATAAGTTTCATTTGAGCAGAAGTCTAATCTTAGTGATGGGAGAGTTCAGCTGAACAAAGTAAATGCAAAAATTCCACACTTTAAAATAGGAAGTGTTGGATATCAGTAGAATAAGCAAGTATCTGTTCTTCATAAGGTTATTTCCATCTTGCAGGTAATCTTAGAGTAAGTAGCATTGTTCTTTAGTTCTTCAGCATTTGGGTTATGTTTTGTGTTAAAAATAGTAAATACTTAAAACAAAATACTCAACTTCGCATCTATATGCAAAGGAGAAATTCTTTCATGCAAACTCATGGTTTTATATTTGACTACTTTCCTGAAAAAAGAAGGGGAGTGCTGGAAGTTGCAGCGGACTTCATGATGTTATATGTTTCTCCCTTTTAAGGGTCTGTCTTTTTTTAGAGCAAACTTTAATGCTATATAAACTCTAGAATATCTCAGCCCTTATCAAAATCTGATGTTTGCCTTCTGGATTTGATACTCTCATGCATAACATCTTTAGATACTTTACTTTAGATAAAAGCTACAGATGTAATTATATTTATAGTTCTGTGTATTTGTGTCATAGTTACATTCTGAGATAATGCAGTGTTTTCAACAGATGCTGAAATAGCTTTGTGCTTTTGAGAGTAAATATTCAGGTTCTTATACTGTAACATTTCTGGTAGTTTTTTATTAGAGAAGGTGCATGCTGCATTGTTTCTTGCCTTCTATTTAAAAACTCAGTCTGTTCTTCCTTTTCTCTTTTTTTCTTGAGTACATATGCTGGTATTCACAAGTGATATATTTTCTTTAACAGAAATGAACATCATAGAAGGTTGAGTTGAATTAACAGTAAGTTTTTCATGCAGGTTAACTCTGGTCTTTTTAGACTTTTTAATTGGTCAAGCACTTACACAGTGGCTGAGTTTCACTGTTGTCTGTGAGCCTTAAGAATGTTCTTGAGTTAGATCCCTGGTGACCAACTCACCCTAGATTTCCATTCTAACACTGATGGCCATTTTTGTGTTCGTTAATAAAACGAGCCTGTGCTCATTGTGTGATCCCTAGGGCTCATGGTGTGGTATGGCATATCCTTGTAGGACATGCCTTCCCCTAAAGACAGGGAGAGCTGATCCACTGGGTCTGCTGGGAATGGTCTCCCATGGGAGGTGTCACCCAAATGGCACCCGAGTTGTGTGGCAGAAGTCTGGAGGGGCTGGGACAATCATGGCAAGGCACCTGCCTGCAGCTAGGAGTGCTTGTGGCCTGGCCCTGTTTTATTTCCTATTACAAGGAAATGCACACAAGCCAGTGTCTAGTCAGGGCTTCTGAACTCTTGTTAAAAACACGTCTTTACCTTCACTTTCTCTTACAATTGGGGAAGCAAACATTGGCCACGTATCTGCTGTAGAATATGGCAAAGATGGTTCAAACTGTTCATTTTAACACCCTAGTTAAAACAAATTCTTACTGTCCTGCCACGTGTTGCTGCACAGAGGTTCATGAACCCCTTAGTTAAGCTATTGACATAATAATGGTCTTTTGTGAAAGAAGCAGCCAAGACTGTGCTGAGTTGAGGGCTTAACTGGAATGGGTTGTTCTCCCTTTCTGAGGAGCACTGCCCAAGCTGAGACCCTGTTTGAGGCAGGCAGCAGCAGCAGCAATGCATGTGCTGCCTGATCCTGCCTTTTCTTTGAGGTGCTTTGGCTGCACAGAGCATGAGAATTATTTATGGTTAGTGCAAGGGAAAGCTTGAGGGGAAGTTCCTGAGGGAACAACGTGTCTGATGCAAGGTGTGTAAATGTATTATTGGTGTCTGATTGTGATATGCACCTTAGAAGTCTTAATTACAACTGAGAGCATGAAAGCAGGTGTGGGACTGGGGGCAACACTCAAAATATGACTGGAGTCTGAGACGTTTAAGAAACATGTCCACTTCACTTTGGTTTACAGTGTTGGAGGGGAAGTGGCCTGCTGTTCTATCACAGAAACACAGAATGGTTTAGGTTGCAAGAAACTTCTAAGGTCATCAAGTTCACCGTTAACCCAGCACCACCTTTTAAGCTAATGGCTGATTATATATAAATATATACATATTTTCACATGTATGTGTATCTCAATGCCCTTTGGTACCAAAAGGCATACAGGACAAAACTAGCTTATTAGTTATATATAGATAGCTGATAGTTACTCACTCCTACTTGTAGCTGAAAAATACCTTTCAAGTCAGCTGAATAAATGTTAAAATTAATGCAAGTAATCTAAAGAAAATACCAAAGGGCAGAGGTGAATGTGGTAGACTATGCAGATAATATAAAATTAGGAATAGAAGAGAATGTTATTTTTGTTAGGTAATGTGCTAATGTGACATTTACCATGCAGAAACAGCGGCTGTTTTTATGACACGGGTTTCAATTAAATCCCATCATACATCGCATATGTTCTTGGTATTATGGTTTGTATGAATTTTGTAATAAAAGGATCACCTTGTCCTGTGTAATGAAGGATAACTAATACCATGTCTTTTGTTCTCTGTTGGAGTAATGTTTTGCCAAGCTGTGCTGTCTCCAGAGGGTGAATGATGGTGTGCAAGGGGTGGTAAGTGCCCCAAAGGTATTCCAGAACAAACACTTATTCTGAAACTGTTTCAGGAAGCCATACCTTTCCCCTCACCACAAGCTGAAACTTTTTCAGACATGGAGAAAACTAATCCCAGGAAACCTGTATGAATAGTGAAGCTTTGGATGAGGAATTCTTCAGTTGAGAAAATATTTTTGGTCTTGGTTTTCAGCTTTCCTGTTACTATCCTTAGAGGGACCTTGTTACACTTTCAGTGTATTATAATGGAAGGTAATCATTATAAAAGTCAGTAGTTCAGGACTAATAATTAGGACAAGGATTTGTTACTTGTTGTCAGAAGACAGATAACAAATTGTGGAATAATACTTCTTGTAACCTCTTTTTTAAATCCCTGTTATATGACAGGAGCAAGATTTTAGTTAATAGTGCTGGGTGCTGCAGGCTGTAGTCCTCTATGAAAAGAGAGTTTCTGGTTTTTGTTTGAATCTATATAGATAGCTTTGCTATTGAGAGATGGTGGGAGATGCTGATGAGCTGATGGAAAGCTGTTGTGAGATATTTGCTTCGCATAAAACTGGCAGAGGCAGGGTACCTGCAGTGAAGTTGTTTGTCAGACAAAATCAGCATAACCCTTGCCTGAGGTTGCCTCATAGTTCAGCTCATAAAATTAGAGATCTCTGTTTGAATTAGGAATTTATAATACAGTAACTAATGCAAATTAACTCATGGATCTAAGACACATCTCTTAATTTTGGAGATGAAGTGTTTGTCCCTTAATGCTTAAACTGATGAACTTAGAGATCTTGTGGTTCCGATTAAAGTAGCGTCACTTTAAGTTCTGGGCGTGGGAGTGAGTCCTTGCAGTCTGAGAAATTCTGAGTGATTTGCCTTCAGTGACACATATTGGTGTTTGTAAGCCCTGTAACAGCAAGTCGCATGGTGATTTATCTTCTGTGTCTCAATTATCTCAGGATTTTCCTGAATTTGCAGGTTGAAAGGTCTCAACTTTACGATGTCACAGAATGCTGTCAACCCTAAGTCAAGTTTTATAAATGCTTCTTTCTAGTGTTTATCTGACAACTCTTTGATCCAAAGCTTTTTTAAATCTTTAAATTTGAGACAAAAATATTAGTCTGGGTTTGTTTTAAAGAGAAAGTTGTCGAGCAAGCAGAGCTAAATTTCTGGTTTATCCTGAGTGGATATATTTGCAGTTCTTAGGTTTGTGAGATAGGATACATCTAGGCAGTAAAAAGTCAAAGACTATATTAAAATGTGCTGTGATGTAATAATTCTTGAAAGGAAACATAAATGTATATGATTTTATAATTTTTTAAGTCAAGGGAGATATTTTTCTATGACAATCCTATTACCTGTAGAAAAAGCATAGTTTTAGATCCAAAGGCATTTAGTGCTGGGTTTTGGGGGTTTTTTTTTGGTGTGGTTTTTTTTGTTTTTGTTTTTGTTTTTTTAATGTTGTTGTAGCTTCTCAGTGGGCCTTCCTTTCAGGAATTTTCAAAAATAAGCACTCAGAAAGCTAGGTAGAATTTAGGCCATCTATTCTCTGAATGTAGCACCAGATTTGTAGTGGGATGAACATGGTTTTCAGCCAAGACTTGTTTACAGCAGGATCCACTGAGTTCTGTGGATTGAACGTGAAAATTACTTCAGTACAGCTTGAAAGCTCAGGTTTCCCATGTACAAGTGGAGTGGATGTTTTTACTGAATGCTTCCAGGATCTCTTGCTCTCTCCTTCTGCCACTGGCCTTGATGATAAAAATAATGTTGTGTTTAAATATCCATTGTAGAGGAGCTGACTGTGAGTTGTATGAGGATGAAATGGTGCTATAGGATCATGGCATTGAACATGTTGGCCCTGAGCCACAGGGAAGCAGCACCTCTGTACTTACTTGCAGCTGTACAGAGCTGGAGTTGCTGTTTTACACTTGTAGGTGCTTAATTTGCACAGGCACAAGTGTGGAAAGCTGGAACAGCACATGACAGACTCAAATCCCCAGCCTGCAGCAGAATGTCTGTGACCTCCCAGCACCTGCCCAGAGGGTCATGGCTGTTTCAGAGATCCTCTGCAGTGTTAATGTTCTCCATTTTGACTGATTAAACTTTGTAGTTGAGGGCTCAACTTTGGCCGGCAGGAAAAACAATCTCCCCTCTTTGAACACGTTCCTATAGCTTCATCATCATTCAAATTTACCATTAAATGAGCTGAGAGTTTAGATAAGAAATTATTTATTTAGCATTGCCCTTTCTTCCAAAAGAAGCTATGTTGTCCCTGTGCCATTTTCCTTAAACATACTGTTAAAAACATTTAAAGGAAGCTAAAGCAGACTCTTCAGAATTAAGTACTTTAAAAACATTTCCTTATTTCCACAGCTGTGATTCTTTGAGTAATGTTGCAAATTCTAGCCTAGCTCTGTCCGAATCCAAAATTATTTAGATTGTTCCTAACACATACTAAGGGCTTGCTTTTGGAAAGAAATAACTTTCATATTCTCCTAAGAGAGTTATGTACAGCCAGTGTGAAAAGTTGATGAACTGCTCAGTGTTAGTACATTGTTGCTGTTATTACCAGACTCTTTGCAGCCAGACTGTAGAGAAAGCAAGAAATGGAAAAATCAAATTGAGAGTTATTCTTCACATATTTGTGCATTTTGACTGAAATAATTTTTTCAGATATATTGAGGTCTTAGCTATTGAAATCAAAACTTACTGTGCCTTCTTAATCATGAATCTTCTGTTACTAGCAAGTAAGCCTGCTGTGAATCATATGTGCAATTAAGGTGACTAAACCTGGAGGAAAATGTGGACTATAAAGTTCTGAAGGAAGAATTACAGACATAAATTTTGCACTTTTCATTTCTACCTTTTCATCATTTTCTCATTTTCAGCTTTCAAAGGGTTTTATTTTATCCTCCTTTAATCCCCAACTTTTAAAAATAGGTTTTTTAATGTCGTGCTCACTTCCTCCTTCTGTGGTTTTTTCTCTCAATACCTTCTCTAGATCTCTTGACCTTTTAATTAACATCACTTATGGCAAAAGTAAAGTTTCTTCTGGCTAGCTTATCTTTTAATATTCTGGATTTAAGCAATGAGTCACTATGACATACTAGCCCGGCCTTTTAATCCTCAAGCTCTCAGGAGAAGTCTTGGGGAATTTCTGTATTCAGGATATTAACATAGAGTAAGGTTCTTTCTCTTCCTAAATGTTTACCAGTGGGCTTTAGACTGGTATGAGCGCATTAATGCAACACACTGGATATTTCATGGTTTGCGTCAGTCTTTTCCATGGATGCACATTCTGTAAGAGAATGCTCCATGTCAGACACTACTTTATCTTCTGTACTAAAGAGGGGTCTCTCCCTTGTGGGGCTGTGGAATGTGGCTTGGTGGGTGGGAAGCAAGAAGCTCCAGGATAGCTATTCGGCCTTTGCCTTCTCTCTTTCCCCCTTCCTGCCTGTCTCTCACAGTCTTTCCTTTCTCTTCTCTGGGAGCCAGATGAAAAATTTACTTTTAGCCATTAGGGAATAGGAGGAGTGAAGGAATACTGTGGGACTTCTGGTGGAAACTGGTGTACAGGATCTTGCTTTTTCTGGGAAGCTGTCCAGGGACAGGACAAGCTGTGTGGGGACTTGGGGCACAAAAACTTTTCAAGAACTCTTTTTGCTGATGCAGATTGAGAGGTTTTTCAAGTTTGCTGCGCAAGCAATACTGCGCCAGTATTCTCTCGTCTAGTTAGCTGTAATAGTTCTTTTTTTGGTAATGATCCTTTTTCAGTCACTAGAGGATAGAGGCTTTGTAATTTGTTTGACTGTAAGAGCCAACAATAGCTATTGATCACAAGTATATCTTATAGTAGCTCAGATATGGCTTATTACAGGAATAGGATTTGTCATCCACTTCATGTCAGATGTCTCTTACGTGGGATGAAAACTCCTGATATAGATGAAAGGATTTCCAGTGCCAAATACACCACACCGAGTGAAGCTTTTCATCAAGGGTATTTCAAACTGTGCCAAACCCCAGCAGGTTACCTGCCGTGGTAGCTGGGTGCTCTGAGCATCCCACAGGTGGAAGGAATGCAATTTTATTTTTCCAGTTCTGTTTCCCTTCAGATCTAAACGTCTAAAATGTCTCATTATTCAAAGTATCAAAGGGTAATAAAAGACATGGTGTACTTTGGTAGTTAATGCTCCTTTCCTATCCCAAGATGGCTGATCTGAAAAAACAGGAGTGGGAATATGGTTTTGACTGTGAATATTTTAGCATGATGGCTCTCAAGAGCATATTTATATATTTAATTTAGCTACAACATTAAAGTAATTCGAGAAATTGGAGTGTTGGGTCCACAAACTAAACCACACTAAAGATAGTATAATTTCATATAATCTTTATATAAGTATTTTCAGATGGTGAGGATATTTACTGCAGTGAGTTTAAGGATGATTCGTGAAAAAAAGAGTAATTAGAAATTTGCAGCTGGATGTCTTAGTATCCAGAGATTTTTGTTCGTTTGAATTTCTGTCTCCTTTTCTTACTTGATTTGGTAGCAAGAGCTGGAATGCTTCGGTGTTTGAGAGAAGAACAGTATTGTCTTTGAGTTTACATTCCTGTTTCAAAGCAATTTGTTTTCAGAGACTGATGGATTGTTCCAGGAATCCATAATTGCATAAAGTGTTTACTTTTGCAAGTAGCAAAGTGAACTGTCTTGCTAGGCAAAACTGTACAAGTGTTGTCTCAGGGGAGTAAACTCTTAGGGTGTGACTCCTGGAACCTTCATGCCTTAAAAATTATTTTTACCAGAAGGAATTTTAGTGAATTTTGCGTCCAGTTGTGATTCTATTCATGTGTATTGTTTTAATGACCTGCATGTGATAAAATTTAGCAATAAGTAGAACATAGAGATTTTCACACTGGTGCTCAGAATTTGGAATTTTCCACTGCAGCTGTGGTGTAGTAACCTTTTCTCTTTGGACACTTGCCCTCTGTGAGCCCCTTCATCTAATTTTAGGAATGCTATCTTACTTGGCTTTCACTGTTGGAGTTGATTATCTTGGAAGACATCTGTGATTCAATTTTACCACCAGCCCTCTTAACACTGCTCACCTCTCCAGTGTTGGCAAGTACCCTTCTAGTTCTTGTTGCAGCTCTCATTTTAAAGCACAGAGCAGGGCTCTGCTCCTGATCAACCCTGTTACTTCTCCCAATCTTTGCTTCATGCAGTGCTGTTCCACCTCCTGCCCTTTCCTGGTGTTGCCAGGCCACTCTCCTGGTGAAACATCTAGCCACACTCATGATACAGGCTGTGATGTGGGCAACTTCAGCTTCTTCATCTCAGTTATGGGAGTGAAAAAGAATGATTGTCAACAGTAGGATGCTTCCATTCACCAAGGCATCCAAAATTAATTTATGAGCGATCAGATAATAGAAGTTCTGTGCAGTCAAATTGTATGAGTGAAACAAGCGAACTTAAGAGCTTTGGGGGTAGCCTATGAACCATGTGCTTTAGCTCTTAAGTACTCTATGTTGTTTTTATGACAGAAGCTGATCTTGAATCATTAGAGCAATTCTTGTTTTCAGTGGTGAGAATAAGGAGATACCGAAGGAAGAAGAAATGGGGCAATCATGTATCATTTAGTATGTTTCCCTAGTACTCTCAGCATTTGGCCGTTTTTAGCGAAGGGATTTCCTGAATCTGTTGTGCTTTGTTACTCTAGTAACCTTCGCTGAAGCAGCTCTTCCTGGTGTTTTCCCAGCTTCCCCTCAAACCTATTTAAACTTGCCTCCTCAGTATCCTTAGGCAACAGCTTCTGTGGATCAGGGGTTTTTTGAACTTGCTTCCTGTCACCTTCACTAAATGTTCTGTTTACTGTCAGTCCTCATCCATCTTCCTTATGTCGCTTGCAATTTGTAGATCTCTGTCAGAGTTCCTCTGTGATTACTGATCCAACGTGAAGAGTCCCCACCAGTTCCTCCTCAGTTTGCAGCCATTTCTTACCTTTAGTAACCTCACTTGTCTTTCAGTGTATCTCTTATATATCTGGTTTGATAATAGGCGACTGTGTTTCTTCGTGGTGGCATAATTATATTTTCTGTGGTTTTCCTCCCTTCTTTTGCTAATAATTCATAATACTTGATGTGGGATTTTATTGCTGATGAGCATTGAATATATATTTTCATGGAATTACATATCATAATTGAAAATTTTGCTTCTGAGTGACAATAGACAGATCAGAGCCTGCCATTTTCTACATGGGGTCAAGGTTTTTTGTTCAAATACATTATGCCTTCATGTATATTGAACTTCATCTGCCATTTTTATTGTGCAGTCAGTCTGCAGCTATTTGCAGTTATCTGTCAGCCTTACAGCCTTTGAATAGCTTCATATTAAAAAAAAAAAAAAAAGCAGATCGGGGTATGCATTTCTTCATTGATTATTGTACTTTACACTAAAAAAAGGAAAGTAATTTTTTGCAAATAACTTCTCAATCTTTTCTTATTCTATTCTCTTCCTTTTCATGGGAGATAAAGAGTGAAGAACTAAAATGCTTGCTTTTGATTTGTATTGTATGGACAGCTTCTGTTTGGAGATTTGATATCAGTACTTCCTGAAGGCAAAGATTTCTGTGTCTGTTTACGTGGAAAACACACCTGTCTGTCTAGCTATATCCTTGTGGGTTTTAGTGCCTGCTTTTACTCTCCAAGTTACTGATGCAAATATTTCAGCCAGTTCTACTTTTTTCTAATTAGTGTGAAATCACACATCTTACTATAAAATCGCTTAGACTTTGACTGAGATCTGCTGTGTGTTCTGTTGATGCCAGATTATTCCTAGCTATCCTGTTGGGTACACACTGACCTGATCCTCAAGTAAGTAAGTACGTATAGCATCATTTCAAGCGGCATTTTGGAACCAAGGATTTGATTTTTCTCTCCCTGCTAGGAGCAGATAAAGTTCCTAATGCAATGTGGCAGCAATGTATCTGGATTTAAATGCTTTAGACGTGCTCCTCATATGCAGGAGGACAGGTGACTGAGTGCCTCAGGGTGTATGTGAAAGGGAATAGGGTTCTTTACTGTTTTGGCCAGAAATGGCAGTTTTCTTCTCTCAGTGAAAGTCACTTTACGGTCTTTCAGTAAATAAAACCCCAGTGATTATTCTGAGACCCACATACAGTTTCAGTACTTCATATAGCTTACTTGGTGTATTTTTGTGCCATTTGTGTGACACTGCTTAGCTATGGGACATAGATTTCTGTTACCTGAATGTTGCAAAATAGCTGCATCTCAGCTCTAAGTAATGTTTAAATCATTCTCAGTGAATGATTTCAGGTGGATTTGATTAGAGTGCATCTGAGGAAATGGAAATTTTTATTATATGTTTGATAGAAATTCAATAACTTGATGTGGTTTGAAGGCTGATTATTATATTTTGATAGGTTATGTAGCTCTCACTTGGATTTCCATTTTGAATAAATAACATGTTTCCATGTGGTCTAAAATACTCTTAGAATGGTTTAGTGACAATGCTTAGAATGCTGTAATGACAGCGTCTGCTCACATGGAATCTGATTTCAGGGCTTAGGGTCAAAATTCTTATGTATTTGAAGGTCTGTGAAAAAACAAAGTGTAAAGTTGGGTAGTTGTTCCACTCATTTAATGATGAAACTTTTGACAGGAAGCTCCATAGCATGAAGAGAGGGTTAGTTTTTGTAAAACAATTCTGCTTCTGATGAGAGGCTCCTATCAGTGCCACAGAACATATAAATATTTGTGATGATGCACAAGAGGCTCAAAAAGTAAAATCCAAAGACTTTTTCTAAAGTTGAATTCTAGGGCAAAATGTGCAGCTCGGTATTCTCTCTTGATCAAGTGTCAGACGCAGCTTCGCCAGGAAAATTCCTTTTTGGCCAGGCTCTTAGGAATGCTGGGACAACTTGTTGGCTTGCACTCATTGGAAATCATGTGTGACACAGCAGGTACTAAGCACAGGTTACAGCAATTTTAAAAATACAGCAGTCTTAATACTTCTATACATTCCTAATGCAAGAAAGTGGATGTTATTTTAAAACTTCTCTTTAGATCCCTTACCTGCATTAGAAGATCTGATTAGTAAGAATACTACTGTACTTCTTACAACTCGAACAGATAAAAACAAAATCATAACTGAATAGGTGAGATCTCAAAATAATTGTCAGGAATAAGATTCTGTGTGTAGCCATGGTTGATCCCCTTTGGATTTGTACATTTTGGTTGTCTCTAAATACAGTATGAGATTTTTTTTACACCGTGGCTCTGTTGCCTGTCTAGGCCTGAATGCATAGGAGAGATGCTCATTAGATAGCAGAGATATATTTTTTCCTGTTGTTTAATACATCTCCTTATAGTTTAATTTTTCATGCTGGTCAAACTTTTCTGTGAAAGTGTTGTTTTTTTCTCATGGGCTTTCCTATGCTGCTCTGCATTATCATACCTTGTAAATAAAGTTTCTCTGAGTACAGTATTGCCATCTATTTCTTTCCATCTCCCTTCTCTAGCTTCTCTCTTCTTTGCTCTTGAATCAAACAACTCATCTTTCTGAGTTCATTGTGGGCTTTGCTGAGAGAAATGGGGAATAATTTTCTTATTCTATCCTCTTTGGTGTTAAAAGCTCCCTATGTAAGAATTAAAGTTGTGCCTCATAGCTGCAGGCTAGCTCAAACTTAGATTTTGTCTGCAAGTGTTTCATAGGTTTAGTCAAATACCATGAGCTCAGAATTCAGATCTGAGAATTTTGAATTTTGTTTTGGGGCCCTCCTGGATAAGATTTCCCTCAGTTTTATTATTTAGCCAAACCTGTGTCAGTCTCACAAAGACTACTGGGAGGCACATATGACCCAAGGGCCATTTCCTGTTAAATACAAAAAATGGATTTAGGTACTTGAGAACTATATAAATGGGAAAAGATGCATATGGATATTAGTTTGCCAGAAGTCCCTAAGTCAGAAAGAAGCATTTACCAGTCTTTCTTTCAGAAATGGCAAAATTGTGTCACAAGATTTTTTCCACAGTCATTTAGTGTGATGAACAGTCGGCCTGAAAAATTTTGGGTTCTCTTTGTAGCAATCAGAAAGATTTGTTTTCATAAAAAAAATTATACTGTTGCAAAATTGGGTAGGTTTTGAATTTAAAGTACTTTTTGCCTGTCACTAAGAATGCTCATGAATCTCTTTTTAGTTTATTTTGCTTAGAAAACAGCATAACAGCATGTTTTAAGGTGAGATAATAATATGAATAAAAAGCCCTGGAAGAAGAAGCCTGAGTACTTGTTGTGGACTAGTTCTGTGTGGAAAATCAGCTCTGCAAAGTAGAGAAGTGAAGCATAATCAGTTTGCTGGTCAGATGGGAGGCAGACCTGCACAGGAAGAGAATTGCTCAGGATGCTGCATGACACACATGCTTTGTTGGTATTAGCACCTCAGAACCACTAAGTTTCCTGAGTTTTTGCAAGACAGCAAATTAGATGAGGCATAATACAGAGCTAAACCACTTTCCTTTGCTCATGCATGGTTGCTGTCAGGGAATAAGCATTTAGCCATAGCAGTGTCTCCTTGTGCCATCCCTGGCCTTTGGCTGCTGTGTTGGCTGTGGCAGGATTTGTGCCAAATTCAGCCTCTTACCCCTTCTGGAGTCACTTGAATTGGTCCATGTAGAAGGGTGTCTTCTTGCACACAGCTTTGCTTGGCCCAGCACAGATGTCCTCTATCCATGATGCAAAGCATCTTCAAACTAAGTGATCCTTACAAGAACTACGAGGAAGGTGGTTATATGGGGAAATATTAGCACCCTTTGGTAGCATCAGTTACACTTCCAGCAGATGGAAAGTATGAATAATAGTAGTGACCTGACTTTGCAATGTAATTCAAGGTGTTTACTGGCCTAATCAGGTACTAAAAAATTATACCAACCACACCTCTGTCTTTAAGACTTGGCCTATTTTGGCCATGTGATGTTTTGAATATCTCTTCCACTTGAAGTCTTTGGAAGATGGTGAAAGGATGCTAATTCAGACTTCTCTGTTTCACATTAATTCATTCATGTTTTTAACAAGTTTTATGTATTTGTGTGTTCAGTGAATTAATTCAGCTTTTCAAAGACTGAGTTACTAAGTTACTGTTGTTCCTGGGGAATTCTGTGACTACTTCAGTTTCATTTGTACATACAGATATTAGGCTTTAGACTTAGGTCAGCGTTCAGTTAAATAATACTGGACCATTGTAGACAAAGATGTCTATGGGAGGAGGATGGAGGAAGCAAACACTGCTTGAATAACATGTTGATACTGATGAGTGAAACCACAGTGCAAAAGCACCTGATTGTTACGAAGTAGCAAATAGAACAAAATAGCCAGGGTCCAGCTCTGTTTTTAAATCTCTGTATGTGTTATGTTAAGGATGTTATATCATGCATTTTGTAAGGATGATCTAGTAGGTCCATTGAAAGTCTTGCTAGTAAAATCAATAAGTCTGTTAGCTCTTAGTTTATGTTGCTACTTAAGATGTTATAGGATTGACTATCCTTCACAAAGTGTTTGCTCTTGTAAGTATTCAGATTAGTTTTATACAAATTTCTTTCAGAGTAGCATTCTCTAGAGAATTTTTATTTGTAACCTCTATCCTTCTGCATAAGTAATTAGAGATAATAATTATGGGCAAAATTATTAAATCTTTAGCTTGTCAACACACCTCTTAATTTTGGATGACTCACGTTTTGCTTTATGCAGACTATGTTCTCTTTGTTGCTTCTTACTCCTGCCAGCACTCCTTAGGTTTTTATTTCATGATTATATTTGTTACCTCATGTACCAGAGGACTAGTGAGGAAAGAAATTAAAATGGTTTAGGAGTGCCTTGAGACGTTTATCTGTGTGGCTAAATGCCCCTTGGACAGAACTGGAAGTAATGAGATTTTCAAAACTTGGACTGTAAAGCCTAAAGCCCAGCTGACAAGAGCTGTTCATGGTTGCTGCTGTATGGAGCATTTTTTTAGAAAAAAGCAAACATAATCCTTGGATAGAACTTTGCTGAAGAGATGTTGATGGCACAGTGACATGCCCGTTCACAAATGAAACTGCAGTGAGTAGAGAGACTTGTCAGTTTGTAGAGTGTTACAGATTGGCAATAACTCTGGCCTTCTTCCTTCCTTTGTGTTTATATTAAACTTTCTTAACTAAGCTGTTGTACATTAAGTTAATCTCTGTTTTTGTATAAATTGATCAGTAAATACCTATAAAATTGCTATAAAAGCAATGGCAGCTGATAAGCAATTTCAGAAGATGAAATGAAATTTTGAATTCTTCAAGTGTTGCTTTCTTCCATTTTGATATGTTTTTTAAAATACAAAGAACCACACTGCTGGCGAAATTTGGTGTATCAATGTAAAATGATTTCTAAGCAAAGAAAAAGATAGAGGAAAATTCAAGGTGACATTGGAATCAGCTTTTTGCTTTCCCAGTCATCCTTGCCCAATCCAAAGTCTGCCATTTCTTCTTTTCGGTATCCATTGTGAATAGCACAGGCTTGTGCCATATTCCTTGTATCTTTCATAAAGAGGTTGATGAAGAGCCATTCAAGGAAGGATGCTGCTTTCATACTTGAAATAAACCCAGCTCCTCCAGGACTCAAAGAAATGTAATAGTTGCCTCCAGTTAGTTTCTTACAATTTCATACTTGGTTTTTTTTATGCTTAATATATGATAGCTTTAGTTATTGGCTGAATCTTGCTGTGTTTAAGGCAGGTTTTTAGATTTTGTTTGTGGGCAGCTTACAGGTGAAGAATACTACAACACATGAAAGTTTAGTTTTATGTGCTCCTTCCATGAGTCAGTGGCACAAGTAGGAAATAGAGCTCATGATTATTCTTGGTCTGAGGGACATTTCATCCCAAGAATAGGTTCATATACTTTGGTCTCTGAACAATACTCTGTCCTTATACAGCTATTAAAAATAATCTGCACAGAAGCAGAGTTGATCTGATTGCCAAATATGATGGTAAGCATTTTTTCTCTCTGCAAGCGTGTTGACAGGAACCTTTTGTTTCCTTTGCTTCCTCTGAAGTGTTAAGGCATGCTCCATTGTTAAGATTGTCTGACTACATTCTACACCTGTAGACTTCTAAAAATGAAGTGCTGGGGAGAGGTTTGTTTTTGTTTGGTTGGGGTTTTTTTTGGGTTTTGTGGGAGTGTTATTGTTTTGGGGGTTGGGGGGAGGATTTTTTTTGTTGTGGGTTTTTTTGCTAATTCTTTTTCCTGTGTTTCCTGTCTCTGAAAAGGGAAGTTCTGTAAGAGGAAGGGGGGTGAATGAGTCAGAGTTATACTGGATTATCAAGAGTGAACCCCTATCAGCATGTATAATTTTTAGTCTTGTTCTTACGTCTTCTGGAGATCTTCAAAAATTCACATATTTCTTCAGATTTTTGTCTCTTCTGTATTTTGTCCTGGATTTAGTGCATTCCTATTTAGTCACTTACCGGTAGCTAATGGCAGAGGTGTTATTTATCAAGGGATTTTATGAGCAGCTGTGATTGTCCTCATGGTGGCAAAATAAAAATGGGAAATAATTTATAAAGAGCTTTTTTCACACAATGGAAATCTGAGTCACAAAACGTAAATTCTGAACTCTGGGAGAGTGGAGTGACACCTCAGAACACGGGTCTTCATTTCCCTCTTTTGTACCTGAATCACAAGACTCTTCTGTTCCTTTGGATTAGTAACATGTATTTTGTAGAATTCTTGTGTTTTACCGCAGTCGAGCATATGGATCAGGAATCTGTTTTGAATAGAACTAATTAAGTGAAATGAGCTCTGTACATATGCTTTGGATTTTGAGGCTTTAATATTTGGAGCGGATGGATTTTTAGAAGTCAAAATAAACAATTCACCTTATGAAATTCATATTTCAAACTTTCTTTCATCTTAGGTCTTATGCAGTTATGATTTGCAGTTTTGCCAGCTAAGAGAGCTGTGTTTGTATGATTATTCTATATTATGATCATGGCGGAATTAACTGTTATTTAAGAGTAATTTGGTGTACTTTTGTGAAAGATCTCTCTGGAAAATATTCTTAGTTGCCAAACAGATTTTATTCTAACTCTAAAGACTTTTCTGTACCGGGTAATTCAGTTATATATTATGAGCTTGGAAAGTTGGTGTATTGCAGGTGATTGTTTGACAAAGTGTATCAATGTGCATGCAGAAAGATTAAACACTTACTAAATGCAATGAAGAAGGAAATCCAGCAATAACCTAATTTTCAGAATGTCATGAATAACTACAGAGATATGCATTCTTCCAGAGTGGGTTTTTTTTTCATAAATATTTGTAGTTGTAAAAGGAAAATACATTTTTTCATGGGCATAATAATATGTAGGCATGAAAGTAAAAATTATATATACATGTAGTATGTAGGTAGATATAAACATGTTCAGGTTTTTGTAGGAGTAACAAGTATGTATAGTTAAAATGATTTTGTCTTGGTTATTGTCTCTGACATCCAGTAATTATGAAGGACCAGGGCGCAGATGCATGCTTTGCTTTGTGCCTTTATGCACAGATTCTCCAAATTTGGAGCTCTCGTAGCATTTTGCTCTCTTCATCCATGTACACAGGCAGTAAATGCAGAACTCCGGTATTCCTTCCACCTCATAATTCAGGCCAGTGGCAGAAAGGAGGTGACACTGCCTAATTTTCTGTCCAGTCCTGTCTGCTGGACTATACTGCCTTGCAGCAACTAAAATTAACTTCATACAGTGGTTACAATGTTGACACAGCCAAAAACTATCTGTGTTATTGCATGCTGATCATGCTTTACTTCATTTTTCAGTAGACCCAGGAGGGTAGGACTGCTTCAGACCTCCTACTACTCAGCTGCTGCTGCTCTTTTGGTTTGGCTGGGATGTTGTAGTATCTCCATTATCAAGCCCTGTTTTCACGTTTAATATGACTGGTATTTAATAAGTATTTAAAAAGTTATTAAATCTTTGCTGTATTCTCCAGTCTGACCCCACTCCTGACAGTTGAAGAGAAAATGGATTCAGAATATAGTAATTTGCTGAGAAGTGAAAAAAAAAAAAACCAACCCAAAATTCTTGTCTTCAGGCTTTGCTCTATTTAGAAATCTTGCTGATGAGGTATAACTTCAAAAGACAGATTAATTTTGAAATTAAAAAAACCCACATCTTTCTGATTAACCAAAAGATGCTTACTGATTCAGTAGATCTTCACAAGTTTATACAAAATAAAAATTCAGTTTCTAATGTTTATATCTTAGGTGTTCCAGGGTTGATTCAGACCATGTTCTTTCTTCATTAGATCTGTCATGTGCAAAAATGTTTGGCAACAAATCATAGACTATGACTGACAAAGTGGTACTTCAGAAATCAAGTTCTCCAAGGGATTTGACCTGTATGGCATTTGTTTGACTTGGTGAGAGGAAGGTAGAAAAATTTAAGCTTGAATTATAGGAAAAACATCAGCTAGGAGGTGTTGAGTAGGTTGCAAGTAATATGGACGAGACCTACACTGTGCATTACAAAAAATGTAGTTGATATAACATCATTTAGTATGAAAATATTGTTATATTTTACCACAATAACTGTTATATACTGGAGAATGATCTTCTTGGTTCACTTTTTCTATAAAGCAGAAAGCTAAGGTTTTTCTCATCAGCATGAAATCCCTTCTCTGCAGAGATACAGTGTCTGTGCTCTGTTCCACAGCTAAGGAAAGTTCCACCTCTAACTGGCCTCAAGTTGCCAGTGAAAGTATATTATAATTTTAAACTCTGAAGGCTCGGTGCTGAGGCATTAAAACCACTGTTTCTGTATAATTTGGATGGTGTTATTTATTTTGAGCTGTAGCTCCAATGTGATCCCTTAGGATATCTCCCCTGCTGGAACCCAGTGAGTCAAAGGGTCTCTGGAGCATGTCTCTATCTGTTCAGCTCTTCTGCTCCACTGGGCTGCCAGTGCAATTGTCCCTTTGCCACTACATCAGTCTTTGCTGTGACCAGGAGAAGAAAGCCTTTGTTACTGCAAGAGATGCAGACTGGTTTCTTTAGAGTCTCATGGTGGCAATGAGACCTAAAATAGGGGCTCATGGAAGCCAAAGAACTGTTCAATCTGAGAATTATTCGCCAAATTGATAAAACTTGATGGTTTTAATCGTTTTTTCAAATGAATAAGACTTAAGTACCTTGTCTTAAAATTATGAATGGAAATTAAGATGAAAAATTTTTGCCGCTGCTCCATCCTTCATATGGGGGAAAGAAGGGAGTCATCCTAAGTTGAAAAATGCATCTACACAGACTTCCAGGTCTGATAAAGTGGAGTATGTGCTTCTTGAGGTGTCCTGGGAAAGCCCTCTCCAAGACAGGAAAAGTACATTGCTAAAATGGTTAGACATCTTCAGGCAAGTGAAATGCCCAGAGAGGGAGAGTCGTTGGCCCACCCGGTGACATCATCTCTGCACCATAATTGTTGAAACAATTTCTGAAATCGGCGACCTTTGTACATCTGCCTCAAGAAGGTACTGAGATCTAGTATCACATAAGCATATCTGAGCAAAAATGGTGCAGTGTGTGCTTTGCTGCTCTAAAAAAAAATATGTAAGTGAAAAATTGAGACATGACTTATCATGGCTTTTTGATACGAAAGAGAGAATGGTCTCATAGAGTAAGAATCAAAATTAAAGAAAAAAGCAGATATCCTGCATATAAAATTACCAGGCATTTGCCATCTCTTGGTATTTGTACATACTGTGATATATATTCAAGCATAGAGAAGCTTCTTACTGGTTTCAGGTTTTAACTTTGCCATCAGATAAAAAGAAGCTGTCTCATATGTTAAAATATTTTTTTCTGTTTATACAAATGCAAACAAAAAATAATTTTACTTTTCTCCTTCCCTTGCGATTTTGTACATTGGAACAAAAGTGTCCTGGTGCACTTAGTGCTGTTCTAAGGGGGAAGGAAGAGGCTTTGTGATTTAGATACAGCCATTTGGGTGCGTGTGTCTCCTGTGCATTTACTGCCCACATCCTAGCAGCTGCTGGTTCTGGCCATGTCCTGTGCAGCTGTGCCCAGCAGGTGTTGCCTCTGGAGGATAGGACCAGGCTGGCCCCGGGCATGGAAGTGTCCCAGATGGCACCTCTGTGAGACTCCATCCCTTACTTCACTGCCTCAGGAGAGCTCAGTGGATCCAGCAAGCTCACTAGGTGAATTTGTACCTGAGAAGAGCCCCTGCAGCACAGCACACTAATGTAGGACACTGATTGTGCTGCTCTGCTCAGACTTACACCGAGTCGTGTTCCCATCTGTCCCGAGTATAGAAAGCTGCCTGTTTATTCTGGGGTCTAGGGCAGACCGAGGAAGCCACATGAAAAAAAAGCTGTTGCTTGCTCCTCTGCATCAGGCTTGAGTTCTGAGGAGTAAAATAATAAAGAACACGTGTGTAATTAAGATACAAAGGAAATAGAAAGGGGGATAGCAAGGAACTATTGAGCATCATAATTACAGACATCTGATTTTACTGAAGGAATTAGAAGACTCTGAATGACTTAGCCCTATAGCCATTCTTAATCTTGAGGGGAGAGTGTATTCATTGGGAATTACTTTGTTTGTTTTAAATTACTTAGGTTTTCACAACAACTTTATCATCATTTTCTTGGTAGTAGAACCTATATCTGCATCATAGCTTTCACAGAAATCTCTATTTAAAAAAGTTCACAAATGTAGTTGAAATAATTACCACCTCGGTGCCAAACTGAGTGTTCTTTTAGGAAGACACCAGGAAATACTTTCAACTAAAATAAATATCTATCTTAATATTTCCATGTCGCAAGGAACTTATGAATAAGTTTGAATTTATTTAAAATACTGTCTTTAAGCAGTCAATAAATTATATAATTGATAAACATTTTAGTGTTTTTCATTAAATTGCTTGAGTAATTTTTAAGTAGTAGCTGAGGTGGTTAAAGCTGAATGGGCTTGACATAGATAGGACACTTCTAACACATTAAAATACTCCATTAGAATTCACAAGAATACAAATTCTTCATCAGATTCTGCTTGATCTCCTCTATTTTGTATATTAGCTTGGGAAATGGCCCTTTTTTTACTGCAGGGAGTATCAAGGAATCTCCAGGCATGAGCTCTCATAAAGTTTACTTCTTTCTTTTCTCCTCTCCTCACCATTTCTCACAGATCTTTCCCATACAAAAGAATTATTTGCATTTTAGGATTCTTTATTCTTTGCACTATACTAGATGAGATTTCTATGCCAAAAGCTAAGTAATTTTTGAGTAACTGATACAAGCCTGGATAACATATGGAAATGAGATGATAGCAAAGAAGCTTAGGGGTTTTTTGTTTCATTTTTTGTTTTGGTTTGGTTTTTTGGTTTTTTGTTTAAAACAAGTTAGTTTTTTGTTTGTAATGTGCTAGTGAAAGCAAGTTTTAACTGGAGAGCCTTTGAAAGGAGAATAAGAAGTAGGTAAAGTAAAAGAAAGCTGAAAAGAATGAAAATAATAAAACTATCATAGGAAAAAGGAGTAAATTTAGTTCTGTGCTGTGTTTATATTTCTAGAACCGGACTGAAACAGGTTTGTTGTCACATACAAAACTATAATTTTAGATTTTTGAGTGTGGGGTAGTTTTTCGGTTTACTTTGTTCATTGGGGTATTTTTTAAATGTATGAGCTAATTAGTATAAATTTTTGCTTCTGCAATGACTAAATGAAATAGAAAGACACAAGTGTAGTGCACGAGAAATGTATCTGAATATGCAGTTGAGAACTCAGATTTGTTCTGCTGCCAAAAAGTGGTTTTATATTCATGGAGACTCATGTCCTTAGAAGTCCATGGAAACACAAACGACTGATTTGTATTTCCTTGTGTTTTCACTTGAAAGCTCAGTGTTTTTCTTGTGTCACACAGTGATTATCACACAAATATACAGGATACATGAAATACTGAAAGATTGATTAAATTTATTAAATTCAAAGGATTTGATGTGGGTTTTTTTTCCTATTCTATCTGCAGGAGAAACCTTACAAAGCTGTCTCTCATCTTCAGCCACATGTTAGCAGAAATCAAGGCTATTTTTCCAAATGGACAATTCCAGGGTGATAACTTTCGCATCACCAAAGCCGATGCTGCAGATTTCTGGAGAAAATTCTTCGGAGATAAGTAAGTAACTTTTGTAAAATCCTCAATTCTTTCCAATCATAAGCATAAAAAAATGAACTTTTCAAAAATACAGATAAGAGTTGGTGGGCGTTTTGAAGATAATTTCTCATCTAAGTCTTTAAATTAGCTGAAATTGCTGAGTTCATTGTAAGCGGGTATTTTTTTCCAATGCTGTAAGTTGCTCAAAGGTGGTTCTATCAAGGGTACTTAAGTTCAGTCTTACTGTAAGAAATGTATTTGTTCTGTTATAGGGTAAAGATAGTACGTTGCTTTCACAAAATATATGGCAAATCATGTCATTTCATATTAAAAATGTATATTCTACAAACAAAAACTCTAAAGTCTGAATTAGGAATTTGATAGTCGTTTCATGGACAGTATGTTTCCTTATCTCACCTTTAACTTTCTAACTACTGCAGTATTTGGTGGAATGAAGTGTGTGAAGTGTAGATATGTGACTTAATCCATATAGGAAATGCAATAGTGAAAATGTAAAAGTAGGGATATGTGAGATTTTTAATTTGTTTCTGGGGAAAAAAATCCATTTTGATACACATATAAGGTAATAGAAGATGTGCAGCTTGTTCACTTTCTCATGTGGAATGTTCATAAGTGTGACAGTGACATAAGAGGAATGCCAGAGGCAGTAGATTGGTGTATTTTTCATTATAACAGAGCAGTTATGGTCATCAGCTCTGGCACCTTGCACAATGTAGGCAGAACAATTTCTTCAACAATCTGTTGCATCTTCTGAGCATAAACAGCTCTTTAAAATCGTCTTTTTTTTTTTAGAATACCAGCGTAATAGGTTGGCACTTTTGCAAATCAGTTCTGTTCAGTGTGAATTTACAAGTTTCACTTCTATGTTTTTTTTGTTAGTCTAAACACACTCACTGTCAGCTTTCCCCTTTCTGGGTTCATGGTAGTGTTTTCTGGTAATTTCTTTCCCGTGTAAGTAATGTTAGAGTGTGATGAAGTTGCTATATCTGTCCTCTGTTTTGTTAGAAAGAAGGAATTTACTGTGTTCTGTGTTACCCATTTTAATGTGAATATGATTTTCAAAATAACTTGCAAAGTTCAGTAAAGTTTTCTGAAGGATTAACTTAAGTGACATATAGGGCTCTCTATAAGACAAGGCTTTTAAAAAACATGTCAGTCAAGAAAAGAAAAACAGGATCTTTGATAAATGACTAATGATCATGTTTGTTCAGTGTTGCTATTTTTCTTCCTATCTTTTTCCCCTTTGCTTAGGAACTCTCAGAATTTAAATTTCCTTGTGGCACTTCTCTTTTCCTATTGGGCTCTGTCCTTGAATGACCGTTAGCAGATTCCTTAATAGCAAATTGCATTTCTGTCACTGGAATTTACAGATCTCCTCTGCAAGCTGCTGTTTCTTTCTATCATTTCATCTGAACCAGTTTCCTCAGCTCCCTTATTCTCTGTGCTGTTCCTTTTTGGGATTCTCGACTGACTTCTAACATCTGTGTGAGTTTCAAGAGATTTCCTTCCAAGTTTCCTTCCAATGGTCCAGTCCTGCCAATTTCCATTGGAAGATAACACAGTAGATAGGTATTTGAGGTATCAGATGGTGGGATACTATACTTATTAGTATACAACGTACAATACTGACAGACTGGTAAGTTCATGTCAGAAGAAGGTTGGTAAGGAGAATCTTTCAACTGCTTTGCTTCATCTGAGCAACTCAGCTCTACCCTTGTCTTTTTCATGTGCACACTTAACTCTTATCTCTTCTGATTCATCTGCTGGAGCTCTTATTTCTAAAACCTTTCATGGCCCCTTTTAAGACCTCTTGCCATGCTTTTTCTAGGCTTTGTGTTTTTCCTGCTTAGGCAGACTTCTGCATAGAATGCAACTTTAAATATTAACCTTCAGTACAAACCCTCTGGTCTTCTCTGTTCTCCCCTGTGTACTTTGATAGGGTTTTTTCTGTCTTTGGGGGTTTTTTTTGGTTGTTTTTTTAGGAAGGGTTACTAGATGTTTAGGTTTTGTTGGCTTTTTGCCTAAAACATCAGTGCATCTAAAATGCGTAAGAATCAAGGCAGTTTGGTGACATCCAGTTAAACATCTGTATCTTTGGTTTTGTAGTATAGGCTGTAAATGTTTTTGAGTTATTTCTGGTCAGATGCCTCTCTTCAGATCAAGTAAATAAGCACTCTTACTGGTGTTCCCAGCTCTTCTCTAATAAAGTGAAGCTGGTTTTCTTGCTTGTCTTATAAGCCAGGAACAGTAGATCTGTCCTTGGCAACCTTGCCATTATCTCAGGTTTAGTTAATTGTGCAAAAGTAACTATAAAACATGTAGCAGCATGTATGTCAAACAGATGAGAAAAAAGTCTGTTTGGCATTATGTTTAATCTCTCAGTTAAACAAAATGCCTGAAGCTTTTTAAACATTAATTATTTTCTAATCCTTTTAGAAATGTATGGCAGATATGCCTGTAAGCCACATCCTTTACAATGGGCCTGTTGTGACAAATTAGTTTGCAAATATGCTGGTATCACTTCCCTAAAAGCAAAGCCTGCATAAAGGTTTTGCAAACAACTCATAATACCTTTCTCTAACCTGGCCACCTAATGGTAGGCCCCTAGGACTTTCTGAAACCCCCAACTCTCCTTAGGGAGTGCAGTCAAAGAGTACAGGGAGGAACGTGGTTGTGTGTTCCCTGGCTGCATCTCTGTTTTATAGGGCAGACATGGACCCCTCACTTGTTTCTGAACAGCAGCCCCCTTGCTTTGGGTCACTGACTAACGCTGCTCAAGATTAGAGCGTAAATAAAAAGTAAGTTGTACTTAATTTTGGCTTCTGATGGTAAACTGTAGTACAAAAAATGCTTCTATTGCAGTTTGATCTGATTGGAAGGAGGGAATTTGAAGTATTAGGTTAATTAATGATTTTTTTCAACATAGTAGTGTCATAAAAACCTTCCCGTTTCTAAACATAATGAATTAGATGCTTTTTTATATAATAAACTTTTTTCACTCATTCCTTTCTGGAATGCTATGTTTTTTATTTTTTAATTTGAAATATTTTAAATAGCAAGAAGGTCACCAATATTAATTTATATTTTTAAGTTGACTGTTTGGCTTTCAGTTTCTGAAAATGTGACCTACACTTCCTTTTACAGAAAGCAACATGTTACTGTTTGCTGAGGACTAAAATCCAAAACATACAGTTTTCATGAGTCCAGTTTGTACTTTAAAAAAAAAGGAACTATTTTTTTTTCCACTGCTCTTTTTCAGGAAATGGGGAACTTTTAATTTTGTTGGTTACATTTGTTTGTCTGAACACTTGCTGCAAAATTGTGCAGCTGCAACTAAGTTCATTTATGCTGTTACTAGTAAGTGTCATAGTCTGCAGTCTTTCTTTTTGTGTTTAGAGCTAGTCAGGTGTAAATTCACGTGGCTTCAAAGTCATGAGCAAAATAAATGGCTAGGCTCTTTCTAGCATTGGATTGTACATCTAGCTGCTCTTTGGATTTCTGTGAAAATACTGTGTAGAGCTCAGCAAGCAATTTGAATGGCTCCCTCAGAGCAAAGTGCTGAGATAACCACATATTCTTGGCCTATGAATACCTTCTCAGCTTTCACATTTCTGGTACACCCCTAAAGAATTCTAGACAAAGCCAGTAGTTGGAGAAGCTTTTCTGGGAGAGAATGCTACATGAGAGCAGCAGGATATATCAATAATGGAAATCATCAGCCCAGTTTCAGAGGAGAACAGGAAACCTTGGAAGTTATAGGATGTTTGGAAGGGATCTGGAGACTCTAATGTGGGGTTTAGGAGTGTATAGGGAGAATTGATAAGTCAAGGTGGGAGATAATGAGATTTTGATTGGCTGGAAGGAGAAGGGTGATAATAGCCAACCCTAAGAAGGAGGGAAAAGTGGAGGTATTGATTTCTCTGCAAGGACAAAGTAAAACATGTATCCAAATCAGGGGTAGGTGAGAGAGTCAACAGTGTTCAGTAGAAGGCCCAGGATTATTTTGATGTATCGATTTTGTCAAGGAAGCTGATAGAGAAAAGATACCAGGGAAATGGGGAATAGACTGGATTTGCTTGCTGAAAACAAAAATCAGGAATGAATGAGAACATTCCAAAGGCTGAATGCCTGGAATAGGCTGTCTCTGGCATTTTCACAGGCTATGTGGAAAAAGACAGCCTCTTGAAGAATATAAAGGAGCTGACTGAAAAGGAACTAAAAAATAAATTGACACAAACTTTACCAAGAAAGAACGTGATAATGTCAAAAGCAGGAAAGTGGTGAAGTCGAGAAGATGTGATTTTTCTAATTTTGTAGTGATTGCTAGAGTACAATGTTTGGAGCAAGTGGTTTTAGTGGAGTGAATCTTCACCCCTGGTTCACCATTATAGTTGTGCTGAAGCAAGTGCTAGTTACATGTACAGCTAAACAGTAATGTTCAGTTTGACTGTGAAATTGTAAGGCATGTAATAAGCAGTTACATTTGTTTACAGATACTTTAGTAAACCCCCCCAATGGGTTGTAAATATGCATGTAAAACACAATCTGATAGCATCTTCATTACCAACATTTTATTACTGTATAGTGCTTGATGAAATTTCCCTTGATTTCTTGCTCATTTTAATAGCACCTTACATCTTTCACTGTTTTTTTCTTTCTGAGTAGAAATGTGAAAAATGCCACAGGGAGCAATCCTAAACTGAGGAGGAGAGTAGGCTAGATGACTTAACAGATCTTTCAGAGCTTCTGAATTTGAAAACTACAGAAGTCATGCAGGGCTTGGTAACTATTGAAATTCGTTACACGAACTTGTGATTTGTGGCTGTCTTCATGTTGCAGAATGAATCAGCAGCAAAATGTCAATATTCTTAGATTTTCATTTTTTCCATAGTTCTGCCATTTATTTAACTTTAAAGCTTTTTAATCTTTACTGTAGAACTTTAGAAATGTTAAAGCATTTCTGTTACTGTTTTCAGGTAAATTGATTTCCCTCCACCTTTTAGTTGCTGAGGAATTAGAAATTCTTTCACTTTTGGGATCAATGACATTACTATTTTAATGCTCCTGTACTTTTTTGCAGATGAGGCCTGAAATGTATTTATTTTTTATTGGAATTTATGAAAAAAATGTGGTTATTGATTTCTCTGTAGCAGTTAAATAGTGCATTTCAAATTGATATTCTAAACTTTGAGTAGCTGCGGTTCTGCTGTGGTCAGTGCTTTTTGGCTCGGGATAGAACAGACAGAGCCTCAGTGGTTTGGGTTCACAGCAGAAGCAGTAAAACAGGCAGACCACAATGCACAACTTATCTGACAGTTAAATGCTTCCAAGTTCAAGAGACCTCAGATAAGCTAAGTTTTAACACCTTTTTAATCCCCTTAATTTATTACTTGATTTTCTGTTCTTGCTGCTGATAGTGCCCAAGAGCCCTATTACTGCCTGAACAGTGTAAAAATACAGACTTAAGTTGGTCCTGGCCCAAAGAGCTTCAAATCTGAGTATGAACTGAAATGTAAAGGGAAGCCAGAGACATAGGTGAAAGCGGAAGAGGCAGTGGTCCAAGTGCCATCGCCCTCATCACTGTCAAGACAGGTGTTTTAGCAAGAGGAACTTTTAAAGAGGAGATGAACAGAAACGGGGTTTTTGGAGTGTGGTTCCTTCCTCAGCTGATTAGTAGCATTATTGATAAACTTGTTTAAACTTGAGCTAGAGACAGAAGGTATTGTTTTCTGGGTGCTAGTGAGACAGGAATCTCTTACCTACAAATGCAAGATGAAAAGTTTGAATAAGACAACAAGTAATGTTATAGAGAAGAGCACGTCAGTAGAAAGTTGCAAGACAGGGTTAGAAAATGGAAAAGAACAGTCTTCACAGCTATTCTGGGTAGCTAAGAATAAAGTAAAATTGTGTGTGCAGAAGATAGAAGAAAGTTCTGATACTTGGCACACGAGATTGTGAGACAAGAGAACACATTATCCATGGATAAGCAGGAGAGGCAATGTTTTAAGGATAAAAGGATGTGTGAAAGCATGAGTGTGCTTTGGATCTGTGTTAAAGATCAGACTTGAAAATGCAGAGAAATGTATCCCTTTGGGGACACTTTGGGAAATGCAGAGTTCTTGAATCTCTTAAGGAACTTGCTGTCTCTCCAGCAATGTCCAGTTACACAGCTTTGGAAGTGACTTTTTTTTGGTGGAATATTTCCTCCCTTTCATAAGGCTGATTTTTCTCTCTTTTACCTTCTCTGTTCTCATATAGATTCATCTGTATTTTTTCAAAATGATGTCACTATTCAGCAATTGTACTGGCATGATATGGCAAAATTCCTTTTTTCCCTTGGGAATGAACTTCTCAAGCCTTCTGTATGTCAGTTACTTTGCAGTTCAGAAGCAGTGGAAACATGTGGCCTCTCACTTAAAACTGAAACAACAGTCTTAAGAAAATGCTCTTTACAGTGGTAATAAGTCAAAATCCACATTGCTTACTGCAGACTTAGAAAAAAATGTTGTTTTATCTGGGTCAGTATTTGCTTGAATATTTTTGAGATTGCTCTGGAAACAGTAATGGCCTTTTCATAGTGTGTTTTTTGGCAACATTTGAGAGAGTCTCTTGCAGACAGAAATGCTCACTGTAAGTTACACAGGTACATGTTTACTTCCCTAGACATTCTTGTGGTCTGCTCTGGTTCAAATGGAAGCAGTGTCACTTGACATTCCAGGATAGCTGCTTCTCTGCAGATTTACACAAGGGCTGTACTCTTCGTGCTCAGGAAATACAGACTTCATATCCAGGTTTATTTTAATATCTTCTGCTTTTTAATAATGTTGCAACATTTGGGGAGTTTGAGAAAATCCCATGTACACATGAGCAGGGCAGGAGGAAGGAGAGAAGTGCTTGAAAAATCACATGCTGGACATTAATCTTTTTCCTTTAAGCATATGGAAGTTGTGTGGGTGGTGTTTAAAACACTGTATTTGAGATTTTAGAATCATACTTTGCTTTGATGTATTCCAACAATAGTAAATAGATACCATCCTATATAACAGTATTTTTAAAATCTTACGTTTCAGTTAGAACACTTTTGAATTCATAATTTTTCAAATACACCTACTAAATTTGCTATTGCAGAAGAAAGGGAGAGAAGTAGTGTCGTTTAGAGAGGCCTGTGGAGAAATGGCTTATTTTAGGGTTTTTGACAGGAGAAATGGCTTATTTTAGGGTTTTTGACAGGACTCTCTAAGAAAACAATCCCAGGGTAAATACCAAGATCCAGATAGTTTTGTTGATTTGAAAGATCCACCTCAAATCATCAGAAGAAAGCCTCATAACGAAATACTTTTCAGGATCATTTATTTTATTTTGCTTTTTTCCTTGAATTGGCATGGGCTTGCTTCTACTCTAATGATGAGGAAAGGCGGTACAAGGACATGTTGTGTATAAATCATTTCCTAAAAGATTGGCAGGTACAGATTAGGATTTCCTTGTAAAAGGTCCTTCTACTCTTTTACTGCTGTACATTATGTACACTTGTGGCTTTTTAATATTTTTGTTTCCTTCTAATATTATCTCTCTGAAGATTTTTGAACTGATAGCGGGTTGCAATAAATTAACATGTAGCAGAGTAACGGTAGGAACTAGGAACGTGTAATTTTTTCTTTTTCTTTTTCTTTTTCTTTTCTTTTTCTTTTCTCCTCTTCTCTTCTCTTCTCTTCTCTTCTCTTCTCTTCTCTTCTCTTCTCTTCTCTTCTCTTCTCTTCTCTTCTCTTCTCTTCTCTTCTCTTCTCTTCTCTTCTCTTCTCTTCTCTTCTCTTCTCTTCTCTTCTCTTCTCTTCTCTTCTCTTCTCTTCTCTTCTCTTCTCTCTTCCCTAAGTTGTATTGTAAAAAGAGAAATTATTACCAAAGCTCTGGGCATATCTGTTTGTAATGTGTGCATGCAGTAGTGCTGTAAACTTCGGGCATCAAATCTTTGAGGGAAGTACAGTCACTGTTCGGTACCATCCTCTCATGTGAGAGACTCCCCAGCACATTTTCTCAGCTGGAATCAGTCAGGGGAACTTCTTCTACGAGGGATAGCTTATGTAACTACAATTAAATACCTGAAATACTGAGACACGCACTTCCTCAGCCTAATTCTGTAGGCAACTGGTGTTACCAAGACATCAAATCACATCTTTGTGATGAGGTGAGGCAGAGCTGACTGACTCATCTCCTAGACAAGTGTCCACAGGTTCAGACTAACAGCATGAGGCATGTGCAGAATATCTGCCAGCCTCTAGTGCAAGGTATCATTAGGACAGGATGCAACAAATATTATAAAGATCCCTGAAAATATTTATAGGAGATGCCTTCTATGGTTCAGCAGTTAAATGTGGCAGGCAATGGTTTCATTGCAAACAGGATTTTATTTTTTTCTTTCTACAAGGACAGGTGTTTTATATATGTAAACATATGTATATATTTACGTAACAGTCTAAACATGCTATCAACTAGGACAGTCCCAATCTCAACCTTGGTCCTGTTCTCTCTCCTTCCACCGCCTCTGCCACCAACCAAAACCCAAATTAAATAGCTCTTTAGACTTGAGTCATGAACTGGTGCCTTCAAGGGCTATGTATCCCCTAAAAGACAAGAAAGCAAGAGCAGTGAAATGTTAATTCAAACAGAAACTCGGCTTGCTGTGTGACCTCTCCCAGATCTCTGCCAGAGGAGGGTGTTTCTCAGGATGCCTGAAAGGTCACTGGGTTTCAGTGATGTCGGAGCAGGAGGAGAGGACATTGCAGGAACCTTTACCTTGTGAAGACTCACTAACACCTGCATTTAGTGGGTGTGTGCTGTCTGCAAGGTCTCAAAAGAGCTCAGCATATATGTGGATAAACTGAAGAGAGAGACTGAGAGAGAAGTGGTCCTGGCTGTTTCTGTTTCAAAGTATTTAGGAATGTTAACATAGTAGCTGCTGAGAAATAGGAGTTAATAGGTTTCAACAGCCAATTCACACCTTTATTTAAAGAAAGCAGAAGATAAAAGGCCTATTCCACCAAGCTGCAGATAAAAAAAACCTCCTGAATTTAGTGTATTTTAAATTTGGGCCACCACTATTCCAAACACTTGTTCTTGGAGAAATTCCAAAAAATAACTTTAGATGTTATTTCATTAGCTAATCACTCATTTTCCAGCATCTGGTTTCTGTCTTAGCCAAAGTACTAGCCAACAGAGCTCTAAGAACAAACTCTTCTGAAGACTTTTGTTTTCTATGTTCCTTTTTTTCTGTGTTCCTGGTAGAGTTGGAGGTGCAGGGTGTTAGTGAATAGATAGCTGAAGATCCGATCCTGCTTAATAATTGCATCTAATTATTTGCATCTAAGAATCTGTCTTGTGCAAGGCATGAAAAACCAGTTGTTAAAGTGTAGTATGGCTGTGATCATATCTGATAAATGCTCTATTGTGTTTTTGTTTTAGGGTTACTGTCTTAACCTTTTAAAAAAACTCAAAGCAATAAAATTAATACCTGCGCCCTCCCCGAAAAAAAACAAACCCAAAAGACAAAACAACAAATAACAACCAAACTAAAAGCTCTCAAAACCCACAGTCAACCCTGCAACTTTTCTAACCCCATTTCAGCATGATCCCAGAGCTCTAACATTTTAGGGTGGTTTATAAAGAGAATCAGAAAACATTTTGGAGCCATGGTTACAGGAGCTAAATCAGCAGTAGGCATTTGAACTAAGACAACTTTAACACCACAAGAGCACTGACTTTCCTAGGGTTTTTTTGTCTGAATTTAATGCAATGTTTTATTCTCTCTTTATCCTAATGAAAATTTGATGTGCATTCTTTCTTAAATGGCATCTGATGTGGTAACTCTCTTCAGCTCATTGTGGTTTCCTGTTTTTCATACCCAGATGAAAGTATCTGCTGAGATCTATTAAACTTCTCATTTTGTCATTTATGACTTTCTCATAAGCCTGCATGTAACAAGTGGATTTCTTTGCACTTAGAAATGCAGAGAATATCTTATGCAATAGAAATACAGGAATGTATCTTTAGTGTTGTACTTCAAATTACTGCTTGTTTTGATTCAGGGTTACTGCATAGTTTTTGTTACACAAGACCATCTTAATACAGTTCGTTTCCCCCTCCTCATACTAAGTAATTTACATTTGTGCATAAGAAAATAGTTAGGAAAACTAAGGCAGTTTGAACTAATAAAATTTATAGGAAATATTACTGACTTTGTGAGGCCTGTGTCACTTGTTGATTTAGCAGTTAGTTAGTTAGCAAAATATCACTATGAATGTGTGAGATCTTCTTCTGAATAATTACACATTGGTTATATTTTGGTTGATTAAAATGTTTTTAAAATGTCATATAATCTGATCTCAGTGTGTGGCAGAACATTTTGAAGAGGTGTTATGGCTTGGCAAAATTTGGATTTGACCCTAATGACACAAGAATTACTGTTATTGAGAATGGTAAGATGGAGCACATTCAAGGGATCAACTCATCCCAGTTTCCAAATAAAAGTTAAAATACAAGTAACAGTTAAAATAACTAACCTACGTTATCTTCAAATAGAAACTGAATCTGACAGAAGATGGCTTTGTTTGTTAGAAAGGATAATTCTAATTTCCTGTCTATTAAAAGTTAATGTAACTGTCATGGCTTCATGACAGGGCTTGAACCACTCTTGGACCAATATGGTTGATTGCTGTCATGTTACTTGACCACTGTTCATGAGCTTTAGCTATAGAAAAAATCACATAATTGTAGATATTAAATTGATGCTTATCATTCTGGGAAAGGAGGTTGTGAAGAAAAAAGTTCTTTAACAAGTATAAAGCTGGTCCTTTACATTATCTCTGAAAGGATTTGAGATTGTTTGCAAGACCTGCTTGGTAGGGTATTTTGGTTTCTGCAGTGTTTTTTTGTTGTACTCCTAAAGGAAGCTTAAATATTTATCATTGTTAAATAAATGACACTTCAGCTGTGTTTAAAGGAAAGTAAGCCCTTCTTGTATTTGCTTAGGCTGTTTTCAGAAAACTTAATTTGTAGGGTTTGGGGGTTTTTTTCCCTCTGTAGAGAAACCTAATGTCACCCTTCACTCCTGTAAAAGTTCAGTTTTGATGTTTAAATGAGGTGTCAGATCTTAAATATGTTATTTCATTTAATTTATTCTTTCTACCTGTTTAACAGAACTATAGTGCCATGGAAAGTGTTCAGGCAGTGCCTTCATGAGGTTCATCAGATTAGCTCTGGTTTGGAAGCAATGGCTCTTAAATCTACTATTGACTTGACCTGCAATGACTACATTTCAATTTTTGAATTTGATATCTTCACTAGATTATTTCAGGTAAGATTTGAAAATTTTAGATACTTGTGTGAATTTGAGAAACTTAGTGCCCTGAGGTAAGGAAGCACTTTTTTTTTTTTTTTAATGAAAAATGAAAACATTATGATTTAGAATAAGTTGTGCATTTCTTTTATCCTTTAGAGGTGTTTGAGGCAGCAACACACACATCTGAAAAACTTAAAACATCCAACAATACCTGCTTCATTTCTGCATGCATCTAATGTTGTTACAATTGCTTTGTGTTTGCTGCTTACCTATTTTTCACTATTTAAAAATACATTTCTAGAAATGTGGACCTTCTGATAATCAGTTTTAGTTGTGTTTTTTGTTGTGTATTTGTACCTACATATATGAGGTGTTTCTACGAACACGTAAGTTACAAATTACTTTCTTTTAGGCTAATTGTAGGTCTCTTTTCTTTATGAATATATTTTTGCCATTAATGTTTTGTTGCTTATTTACAACAAGGAATTATATTTGGCAATAGAATTAATTGTATGACTGTTACTTTTTATCTGAAATAAGCTTGTCATGTGTGTTATGTGTCTATTTTAACCTTGTGTCTCTTCTACAGAACATACTTGAGGTATTTTAGTCAATATAGAAGACTGTACTAGTTTGCATCCAAATTACATGTGCTGTGCCTGAATTTATGAATTTGGATATTTCTTTTGTATATAGAAACCATTGAGATATACAACCATTTATTTGATTATTTATTTTCTTTACCATGTACAGTGGTAAACTAGTACAGAGCCACAAGTTGCACTAGGGAAGGTTTAGAATGGATATTAGGAAAAACGTCTTAAATTAAAGGATTATCAAACACTTAGGGACATGATTTTGTGGGGGACTTGGCAGTGCTGTGTTAACAGTTGGACTCCATGATCTTAGATCTTTTTCAGTCTATATTAATATATCATTATTCTTTAGCCTGATGGAGATATGTTCAAAATACCAATTTTACTTCAAACCCTGGGTTGATTTTTGTTCTGTTTTCCACATTGTCCTGTGCTAATTGTTGCTTAGATGTCATAGTTTTGCTGTTGTGGGAAACTTTATTATGAAGTTGATAATAAAATCTGGCAGGAGGGGATTAATGATTTTAGTATATAGAGTTTTGATTCTCTTCTCCATTCTGGGTCAAAACAGTGTCACAGTTGCAAATATTAATGGTGTCAGCAATCTCTTTTTAATTGAACCACAAATATTGGTCACTTATTTTCTTTGTGTGGACACTACTGGTTTGATTCATTACTGTGTCTTGTGCTAGAAGAAGGGGATCAGCAGTATTGAGACATGTAAAGAGAGATTACTGGTAAAGGTTAACTTTTAATTCAGCAAAGAAGTAGAGATATGTTTTCCCAAACAGATTAGGTGCAGAAATGGTGTAACTGTTGAACTGAACTTGCACTGAACTTGGTCTGAGAGCTTCTCCCAGGAGGTTACATTTTACTTCTCTAGTTTTTAAACAGCTTCTGTAGCTATGTGTGCATACACCCACAGAGAGAAAAATCCCAATTAAGTAATCAAAATACTGTTTTGCCAACTGTGCATTATGTTACAGAGAAGCTGCATTTGTAATGGTGTTTATTCACAGAAGAAAGCCAAGACTAGGCTTTATGGAGATCCTGTGAAAGTGAAGTTGCTCCCCCTGCCTCCCCATTGTATGTATGCACAGCTTCAAGTGCTGTGTTCCCTGACCAGAGAGAAGCTTAGCACAGCAGAATGTCTGGATGCTGTGCAGGAACTTCAGCCTGTTACTGTTAACATGTCCTTTGGTGTGAAAATACTTCCATTGAACAGAAAGGGAACAAATCTTGTCCCATTTAGCACTTCTGCTCTGGTAAGACTCTGTACACAAGGCCAACTGTGGGTTCTTGCCTTTGAATGGTTCGAGTTGGAAAAGACCCTAAAGATCATCTTGTTCCGACCCCCCTGCCATGGGTAGGGACACACTTCCACTCGACCAGGTTGCTCAGAGCTCTATCCAACCTGAACACTTTCAGAGTTGGGGCATCAACTGAGCTGTTGTGGATCAACTTCCCTGGGCAACTTGTTCCAGTGCCTTCATTACACTTAGACTGAAGAATTTCTTCCAAATATCCAGTCTAAACCTACAGTCTTTCAGTTCGAAACCATTCCCCCTTGTCCTATCACTCCAAGCCCTTGTGAAGTCCCTCTCCAGCTCGCTTGTAGACCCTTTTAGGTACTGGGATGCTGCTCCAGGTTTCCCCAGAGCCTTCTCTTCTCCAGGCTGAATAATCCCAACTCTCTCAGCCTGTCTTCATAGGAGAGGTGTTCCATCCACCTGATCATTTTGCTGTCCCTCCTCTGGACTTGCTCCAGCAGTCCATGTCCTTCCTGTGCTGGGGGCCCAAGAGCTGAATGCAGTTCTTTAGGGGGTCTCAAGGGAGCTGAGGAAATGGAGAATCCCCTCTCTTGCCCTGCTGGCTACACTGCTTAGGGTGCAGGCCAGGACACATCTGGCTTTCTGGGTTGGGAGTGCACCTTGCTGGGTTGAATCCAAGAGCTCACCCGAGTCCTGCTCAACAGGGCTTCTCTCAATCCATTCTCCACTCATCCTGTACTTGTGCTTGGGATTGCCCCTGTGCAGGACCTTGCACTTCGCCTTGTTGAAGGAGCTGGGTAGGGTGCAGTGTTGAATCTAGGATTGGGATTTTTTTTTTTTTCCCCTCCTTCCTTTTGGACAAATTTAAGCACTTCAGGTTTCTTATGGCCTCTGTGCTGAAACCTGTCTTCTATTCCATGTGTCCACCTTAATGGGGTATTAATTTTAAAATAAACAGGTATTCATCTGTGTTTACGTAGTGGCTAGGGTTTACCTGGGAAATGTAACACTCTCTAGCAGAACTGTTAGGATAATCTGCTCAAGCATGTCACACAGGCTTTTCATCTCTGCCTGATTAGCCTTAGAAATTCTTTTAAGGGGAATTAGCAGGGCACATAGAACACGAGCCTCTTGTCTTGTGTTGCTTACCTTCACCTGCCTTGATCTTCTGAGAAATAGATGAAAAATCTGCAAACCATTCAGAGGCAGTTTCTTGACTTCCCAAATGCTGGCAATGGACATTTATATATCTGTATTAATCCACTACTTAAAAAATTCATCCTTCATTTACAGGAATGGGCTGTTCCATATTCTTTGAAGTGATAGCATATCAGGCATGTTTCATGGGGTTTTCTGAGGCATTTGCTATTCAGATTAGCAAATACTCAGGTGAAGTGCTGTCAATATCTGTTTTGCTTTCTGGCTTTAATGCCATTATGAAGACTGAAGAAATCAAGAAGTAGAGAATAAAAAAAAGGAACGACAGCTCAAATTAGCAGCTTTATTGTGATTAATTTGTGTTACTTGTCATTAACTATGAAAGTGCTTCAGGACCTCTCAGGCTTAATTGTATTTTTGTTAAACCATCATGGAGGCATACTTTCCAGGTTCTAACTAAATATGATGTTTAATATTTTATGTAGCTATGAATAGAAGGGCTCTTAAATTCAGGGTCTTTAAAATCTTTATCCAAAATTTGTTCTTGGTGTTCTTGAAGTAATTCTTTTGAAGGAACACTTGTATCAAAATTGGGTATATAGGGCAGTCTTCTTTATAAACCAAAAGTGTGTATCTTTCAGGTGAAGCTAAAACACTTCAGGTGTGTCTGACATACAGACATACAGTTTTATTAGAAATACAGAACTACCTGGCTTTGTCTCTTTACTTGTTTGTCTTCTCTCTGTAGCCGTGGGGCTCAATCTTAAGGAATTGGAACTTCTTAGCTGTAACACACCCTGGATACATGGCATTCCTGACGTACGATGAAGTGAAAGCAAGGCTGCAGAAATACAGCACAAAACCTGGGAGGTGAGAAGTTTTACTGTGTATTGGCTTCCAAATAAACTTGCTGTCTCAGAACCCACATAATTATGCTAGGTTCATACTTCTATTTAGCATATTTTTTCATTTTATTTAATACTCACTGCAGCACTGGAGAAGTGAAGCAAAAAAATATCATATTAGCACATGGAAGTCTAAATATGTAAAACTAACAGAAAGAAATTGAAAATAAATTGCTTTTTCTTTCTTGTTCTGAGTCAGGTAAAACAAGCAATGCATTCTTGAAAAGCATATTTTGAAATATAATTTGATTTTCATAATTTACATCGAGTTTTTGCTTAATAGTAAAGCAAAAATCATCTTAACATCTTTCATTAAACATTCAAGCTATAAATTTAATCTGTGATTTTGTGTTCCTTTTATGTTTCTTATCTTTCTTTTTCCTTTGCCCATATCATTCAATATCATAAACTCTTCACCTAGAAAATCAATCAGTCATATTAAAGATCGTGATGTGTAGAGTTTTTAAATACCTTTTCTGTGGTGCTGTGCATAGTAAATTATTTAAACTGAGCTTTTACCATTATGTCACTGTTGTACTGGGTTTTTTTCCTTCACTCATGAGAAAAAAAAATCAATAATGGATTTAATTCTATATTGGTTACCATTTATTTTGCTAGTTTTATATTACAGTTGTGAAACTTTTTCCCTAATATCTCCTTGTTGAAACTTCTGCAGAATCACATAGTTAAAGCGCATTGTTTTGGAGCTTGTTAGCGAAGTCTACCAACAGTTATACTCATATTCTGTACTTGGTTTCTTTTGACTTTTAGCAAATAGTATACTGTACCTTAAGTTACCCTAGTAGTCAAGTGCATATATACAAAAACCTTGTGGTTCCAACAGAAAACTCCTGATTTTTAGCTTGATACTCATGGACGCTACTATATAAGTCAAATAACTAGGTTGATTTGGAGAGCATTTGATATATTTAATATTTTCTCTATTATTGATCCTGATGCTGTGATAGAGAAATTACCCCACATAGCTTGTATGTTCCTTGTAAACAGACAATTTTAAGATAGCATTCTATTGCATATCAGAAAATTACTTTCTGAGTTGCTGAGGTGAAATGCTGGAGTGTGAAAGAGGGGATATGAGGTGAAGTTTCTTCTTTAATCTGACTAAAGCATCCTGAAAATTACAAGATTCTATTCAGATGAACAGTAAGTGCTTCAAGGTAATGTGGGCCCTACTGAAGGTTGTGAGAGCTCTGTCAAACTTCAGAGAGGCTTCGATTTCGCATATTAGTTTGGAACAAAATAAAATATTGATGCGTAATTAAGAAAAGCTGTTCTCTAATACAGAATTGAGTTTGTGGTCTTTTGCGGTGAGATGTTTTTCTCAGTGAGGTTTCTGCATGTGTAATGGTGTCTGAAATGAAAGGGAATGGAGTTTTTAATAAGATCTATACATGACCAATCCTGTTGCTTGTAATGTTCCTTTTCTGATTTTCTGATTGTGCTCTGTCTACCTTATGAATCCTCCCAGCTCCCACCTGTAACACAGAGAAGTATTTAAATCCAATCACATAGTTAGTATTTGATTTTTCTGAAACAGAGGTGGTACTTCTTTTGTTCACCTCCACAGGATCACACTACCATTTTCTAGTAGAGCAGGTTTTATCATTCATCTTTCCTATTTCTGTTGCATGTAAAGATGCTTTATATTTTTCCTTCTGCTTGTTCAGGTTATTTGCCTGCACATGCACAAAAGGTGTCTGTTGTAGCTATGGAGACTGGATAGTATCATACACTCCTTTTGAAGAGGTTTATGGGCATGTCTGAGTGAGACTGCTCATGGTGAATGTGCAGCATTCACTCTGAGAACTAAAACACAAGTAGATGAAAAGCAGGGGGTAGGCAGCTACTCTTCGTTTATTTCTGCCCAGGAGAAACTGACAGTGTAGAAGAGGCAAGTTTATTTAAGGTTATACAAAAAATCATGGCAGAGTTGGGAATCTGACCCAAATGTTCAGGGATCTAACTCAGTGTCTGAACCAGAAGCCATAATTACTCTCTTCACTTCTTTTGCTGAACTCTGACTTTTCATTCGTCCTGTTTTTATCAAGCTACATTTTCAGACTGAGTTGCACTCGCCTGGGCCAGTGGGCCATTGGGTACGTGACTGGTGATGGGAACATCCTGCAGACCATACCTCACAATAAGCCTCTGTTTCAAGCTTTGATCGATGGCAGCCGGGAAGGATTGTAAGTACAAATTCTTACAGCCACCATGGCTATGAAATCCTGATTTTCTTGTTCCCCTCCTGCTTATATGGGCAGTTAAAGATACTTAAAACCGAGAATCTGTATATGGTGGATACCATTCTTTCAGAGTTTAAGGACTGTTCATTTACTTGATTTAACAACCACTTTTTTCTAGTTAATTCCATTAACTAGAGTTACTGAAAGTTAACCAAAGTCATCTCATAGCAAATAAATTCCATGAGAAAATAAAATGAGACAGCTGTTGCATTGATCCCTCCTTCCCCCCACAGCCCCCCAAGAGTCCCAAATGCACTTAAGCTTATTGAACAGTTACTACTTCCAGTTACTCGTGTGTCTAACTGTGGACAATGATTTGAAAGCAATGTAATTGCTTTTTTATATATTGTGCAGCCAGAACATTTTCCACATTCTAAGAGTTTACTGAAAAGATTTATAATTATTAGAGAATGTAAGTTTATAGGGAGAAGTAGTACATTTTTGCTAGGTTGGCTGAAGTAACAGACAAATATTTGGTGTCAGAATCTTTTCACTGGGATATATGTTTTGCTATACCCAATATGAATATATAATGTGAAAGAAAAAGGCAATTGATCAATCCTCAAAAAAAAAAAAAATTATACATTTTAGTATTTTTTTCCGGGTATGATGATTTCATACCTGTAATAAAAACACACTTACATTGATAGTGTTTCTCTCTGACAAAAACTGAGCAAAACAAAACTGGAGCTGAGAATATTTTATGCCGAGTGATGTTTTTGTACCTTACAACTTTTTCATTATGTGACTTAAAAATATATGACCTTTAAGAAACTGTTTCCAAGTTACAGGTAACATAAACCTAAATATAGAAGAATTTAGGGTTGCTGTAATATAGTTTAACCTATTGTTAATTTCATACATGATTGAAATGTTCCCACTGGTTCTTGCCTAATGTCCAGTCAGCATCAGAAGTTCTCACTGTCGATTCTTGTCGTGATATGCACATATATAATATTGTGACATACATAATATATATCATACTACATATACCCACAAATTTACTTTATTAAAAAATACATTATTTTCAGCAGCTTTACTTGAAATAGTCTAAAGAGTCCTGAGCATGTTGCTCCCAGTGGGGAAATCACTAGGAAGTGTGAGCTCACTGTGAAACCAAGATCTGAAATAATACTCTTTTCAGCTACCCCTAGAAGGTTATCTGCTAATGAAAGCTCAGATACATTCTGGTGGTAGCTGTGCAAGTGATGTCAAAATCTTTCCTCTGCTTTTATAAATGCACTTGAGCATGTGTCAAAATGAATATGTAGCAATTCAGTTGCACTCAAAAGATAAAATAGATGGCTGAGGAAAGATGATTTATTTTAGTTAATGTCTACTATAACTTATTCTGCACCCTTGAAATTTTATAAGTGTGATTTAGCTAATAAAGCTAAAGAAATGTGCATATTTATAACAGTCTTCTTGTGATGCAGCTATCTGTTCCCAGATGGACGAAGTTATAATCCTGATTTGACAGGATTATGTGAGCCCACACCACATGATCACATAAAAGTCACGCAGGTATGTTGGCAGAGTTTTGAGTTACTTTGTAATCTTTGTTTCCCATAGTATCTCACTCAGCAGTAATAATAAGCTTTTATTAAAATGTGAGTAATGAGTTCATAAGAGTAAAATATGTTATTGATAGAAGGACTTAAGTGAAGAAAAGGATAATAATCCTTTAACTGTAGAGTGGATGATGATGCAGACAGTGTAATGTTTTGTAATGTTTTGTTTGTGAACCCTTTCCAAGTGAGAAGTGTTTCAAACAGTTATTGAAGGTTTTTCTGATATTTATGTAACAAAGGGGAATACAGAAAAAAATGAGGATCAAATAATAGTTTTGAAGCCCAAATAGGAATGGTACAGTTGGTTGGCAAGTCCAGGAGGAAAAGTTCATATGTAGCAAAAATACCAGTTCCAGGATATCCAGTTCTCTCCTTTCTTCTTTGTCTATGGTGCAATTTGAATGAGAGATGAAGGAAAACAGCAGAAGTTATTAAATGCCTAAACAGAGTCACTTTGCAGAGAATTGCAGAGAAAATTAGAATATGTAGTTGTGTTTATAGTCTTGTTAACTGATTGTATGCAGATGTTTGGTAGTCAAGTAGTAGGAAGTAGCCCCCCCCAAGACAAATGCTTGATTAAAAATGGTGCTGAGATTAACACTAGAAGGTTAAGGAATACTGTGTAGAACATTTTTTCTGATGAAAACATCTGGAAGACTTGAGGATATGTTCAAAGAAAGACATCAGACTAAATACAAGCTATGCTGTTCCAGATTTTCTGTTTCTTCAAATTAGACTGGATGACCTGCTGAATCTTTCTACTTCTGGGTGCTCTATGTGAATTCCACCTCCAGAAGTATTTTAGAAAATAAGTATTGATTACTATTGATGGTATTTTCAGAAATACCATTACAAGGATATCTCTTTTGTAAGTAAGAGAATTCCTAAAAACAATTATGTGAAGAAAACCTGAATACTTCGATTTCTCTGACTTCCATCTTTTCCCTCCAGTCTTAAGATAATAATGAAAGAGTCATGGAGATTTATCAGGTATTCGTGATGTGCAGAGCAATGCTCCAGCCCACATCTTCACTTTTTCTCAAAGAAAGGAGAAGCAGCACATGGTCAATGACTGCCTTGTTCTTCACAAGCCAATCACGTTTTATTTTGTGTCCACTGAATAAATCAAGTTATTTCTGCTCATGTAGTTATGGGACGTTATTAGCTAATTCTGATGGTATGAATTATGTGAGTCTGCCTTAAATAATATATAATGAAGAGGTTTAAAGTTGTCACTATACCTGCCTAAACTATGAAAAGGTGGTATGAACGTGGCTGCAGGGCTAGATTGCTGCAGATGGATCCATTGCTAGAGCTCCACTGTAAGCATCTTCAGTACACTAACTACAGCTGCACATACGAGCTCTCTTTTGTTGTCTCTTTTTCTTAGCCTCACGTCCCCTCACTTTACTTAGCAGTAGCTACTTATTTTCCTGTGATCTGGATTGTACTTTAGGCTTTCAAAATTTGGTTTTTCAAGGCTAAAAAAGCTTATTTCAATGCAAATGCATTTAACTGTCAGTTCCCCAACAATAGCTAATTCTAGAAAGCTGTTCTGGACTTGAGTTTTTCTATTATTTACTCCTTCTAGTGGTGGTGTTCTACCTTCCTGTCAGCCTTGTAAGGACGCAAAGTAGTGAAAAATCTGTGCATGACTGTTGCCAAGTTATCCTGCAGGGTATTCTTGCCATACTTCCTTTGCAAAGATTGTATACTTTAACATACTGCTATACAGCATCCTTGCTGTAGGTAAAAAGCCTTCTTGCTTGTCAATTTTCAATCCAATAATCATCTTAGTCCTAAATTCATACCTAGAAATGAAAATCCCAGTTTTGTTCCCATTCGTCAATGAATTTTGCACTCTTACCTTCATTTTCTTCCTTTTAGCTGCAACCAAAGAAAAGCAAGGTGTGTGCCTTGCTTAGCAGTTACATTTGACAAGTCTGTGCAAAATCTGATTGGCACAGATATTTTAAACACTTTGTCAGGAATTGTAGTATGTCACAGAAGAAGCGAAAATGTAAGCTGTTTCAGTAACATTATAGTGTGGCTTTTAGGTAGATCAGTAGCAAGAGTTTCCTTGATTAATAAGTAAAGCAGGTTGGAAAACAGGGCATTTGGAGAAGTATATTCTTTGTGTACAAGTCACTAGAAAGAAATAATCACTTGACTTTCTTTTGTTACAGGAGCAGTATGAATTGTACTGTGAAATGGGTTCCACTTTTCAGCTGTGTAAAATCTGTGCAGAGAATGACAAGGATGTGAAGATAGAGCCTTGTGGACACCTTATGTGCACTTCTTGTCTTACAGCATGGCAGGTACTGTCATAATTTAGTTGGTGGGGAAGAGGATGGATTTCTCTGTTGCATTCCTGTTTACAATGTGGGTGGGTATATGCTTACTTTTCCAGGTGCAAGGATGTATATATTTCAAATTATAAACTTCCTATTTTTTCAAACCAGAAATCTGTGAAAAATAAAGCTCCAGGAGTGCTTGCAGTCCGGACTTGTAGTCTTGCCAAGGCCATTTGCTGACTGCTGCTGAGTGAAAACTGTTTCCTGAGTGCAGTAGCTACTCAGACAGTACAAGCTGGGCATTTGTTGCCAATTCAGTCAGTTACGTCACTTTATGATGTATCTAAAAGGTACAAAGAGGACACGTAGCTGCTGGGAATGGATAACTGACTAGACAGCATTTTATAAGGAGAAGGGAAGGCCTTGGTGAGAGAAGGATTCACTCAGTAGTAGAGGTCATGAATTGACTTGTGGAAAATTAAGCTTTTAGGGTGCCTGTGTTTCACATTAGTAGCATGCAAAGCACTGAAACTCCTACACGGCTTTAGATGGTTGTTGGACTAAGAGCTTGAATGGAGGGGAAACTCTCTTCTCTCAAAGTCATTTATGGAGCATCCAAAAAAGGCCAGAGACTTCCTGGTGGCACATGTTGGTGTGTTTTGTTCGTGGGTGCACCAGTCTGTAGGAAAAGGGAGAATGGGTACCTTGAATTCAGGGCAGTTGACCTAAAAAGTAGAGTCTAAAGCTGAGGTCCTTGCTCTTTACAGTTGTGCACCATCCCTGACCCTTCTTTTGTATCTATATTTTATGGGGAGAAGTAAGGTTCATCCAGTTCTCCGAGAGGACTTAGTTCCACATTTAATAATCAGTCTTTGGTTATAAAGTTATAAATATAGTGAAAAGAAGAAAAAGAATCCTTGAGTCTAGTCCATTTTGGATCTGTTTTTAAATGAGTTCACCTCCATCAATGCGTTTTCACTCTTACATTTGTGGCATGTCTTTAAGTACTATAATTTTCCTTTTCTAATTAGGACATTTTCTACCTAATTAAGAAAGCCTCAGTGGCAAACCCACACGATATAGCAGAAGTATCATTTGAGTTTTTCTTCCATTAGCAAAAAAGGTTTCTTGAAAAAGAAGTACTTTCAGTTTCCAATTTTGTGTTCTTTGTGAAATTTGAGTTTGATGTTCCAAACACAAATCTTTCAAATTGGCCATAGATCAGAAATTCTAAGGAAATTCCATTTGAGCATACCCACAAAAGGATATTTATTTCACTACTAAGCAGCTGCTGAGCTGGAACAGTAGTTCTCATTTTAGGAGTACCCTTTCTTTATTCTTTCAAGTTTCATTCTGAATGACAGATGTAGAGGTTTGACCACATAAATCATTGACTTAAAAAATTCTGAAAAATTCTGAGGGGTCTCTAGTCTCTTGGTTTTGTTTGCTTGTTCATTTGATTTTTTTGGCTCAGCTGCCAGGGCTAAGCAGAAGGACTGAAATCTTTGTACTTCTGATTGTCAGGTACCTGGTGGCATAGTAGGAACATGTTGCAGTCTTGGGCCAGTGATGTGCTCTGATTCTGGAGACTTGAGAAGCTGAGGTCCCCAGTGCTTGGCTGTGGGACAGGGATTCAGGCAGACAATGACAAAGCAATTTAGGCTCAGAAAACTGACATGTTTGAACGCACCAGGTTTCATCAGAACATAGCTACCAGCTGTAATTGGTCAGGTACATTTCAGACTTCATTACAAATTCAACTTTTGTATAATTAGTGAGGCAATGAAGAAGTATTACACTGTAACAGCATCAGCTGTTGTGAGCTTCTGGTGGGTTATTTAATTGGCAGCATAATGGCTCGTTAGGCATGCCTCAAGAGATCCAATACAGATGTTTTCAGTAAGCAGAAAAAAAATTGAGTAAGCAGCATCAAGTCTGCATAGAATACTAAGGATGATTGAGCTGTTCCCCTTTATGGGGCTCAGTCTCTCAAATAAGACTTGGTTTACTTGTTTCCTTTTTCTATTATGCAACAGGATTAAAATGTTAATTTTTACCACAGAAATCTATTGTCTGAAAAGTACATGTTTGCTGAAAGCATATGGGCATATAGGCTGTATGGTAAGGTTCATAATGTTCTAAATAACCTTTCTGAGGGCATGGACAAGTATGTATATTAATATAGACATCTGGGATATATACATTCATACTATTGAATGAGCCTACTGATGTGTTCCATTACTAAGGCTTTTTAAAAGAAAGAATGTGAACTGCTAGTGCAGACCAGAGGTAAAAGAAAGCCTTGAAAACTAAAAGCTCTGTGCCGCATCGATAATTTTTCTTTTATAAAATGAAAGTGTAAGGAGTTGTATAAAGTGGGGAGGACTTCTGTTCACTTGACCGTGGCTACTTCAGTAGGATCATATAATTTGAAAGTGTTTTCTGAGGTAGTAAAGTTGAATGGTTCGTTGTACTTATGGTGCTGAGTAGATGTGTCTTCCCATACAAAATGAAAATCTAGTGCTAATCCTGCAAATGATGCCAGGAGACATAATTTATGCTTATCTGGCCTTGTGATACAGCTCATCCAAAAACTGCAAAATCATCTGTCAGTTTAGTAAGATGGGCAAGTGTCAAGATAAAAAAAATGCTGGAAAAAACTTAAAATTGTTTTTGCATCTGAGAAATCAAAAACCTGTGCTTGCTTGGTTAAATTTCAGGTAGTTTAGAATTAGTTTTGTTGTTCACATCTCTTTAACTGTCTGTCTACCTGACTGCAAATACAACACAATCTGATTTCTGATTTCACTTTGAATTATCTTGAACTCTCAAAGCTTCATGGTTCTTCTGGGTGTGAGATTTTGGTTTATTTGTTTCGTGGTATGTCTTTGTTCGGGTGTTTTTATAATTCAAATCTAGGTTGTGCTTCGTCGTGGAAATATTTCTGTAAGAGCTTGAAAGACGTCTCTGATTTTTGTTCATTAGTAGTCATGAATCTAAAGGCTTTTTATTTATTTCTAATGAGAAAAAATACATTTCTGAAATAAGAAAATGGAATTGAATTATGGCTGCTTGAAAATCATTGAACATGTATGATTAAAATATGAAAATTCTACTAGTTCTCGTTTCTGATAATACGTGAAATTAATTCCTTGTCTTATATAATTTATTGAAAATGTGGTTAAGTCCTGATTTTTTTATGTAAGCATGAAGAAAGCAGTTTGTAGCTTTAGGTGTTCTGAATGCTGGAAATGCTGCAGCTGTGATGAACTGAATATATTTTTCTAAGAAGAGCTGCATGCCGTAAAGCTTGCCTGCATTTCTCAACGTCAAATAAAAAGAAATACTTTATGGTTAATATAAAAGGTATACAATAAAATGCATTATCTCTGTCTACACACCTTCTTTCTCTTGAAGAAATAGCAGAATTGTAAGCCTGAAAGGAAACGTGTTGCTCCCTGACCTGTAATATTAAGACTGTCTTAGTGCTTTGTAGAGATAAAAATTACTAATCAAAATGTAGATATTAAGTGAAGCTTTATCTATTAAAGAGAAACGGCTTTAAATGTGCAGTTATTTTAAGATTTACTATAGTTAAATATTTGTTAATCTGTTTCCTGTTTAATCCAGTCCTTCTTTACAAGCTTTAAGAGACCGGGTGAGGATATTTCTGTGTGAAAGGTTAAAGTCCTACTTATAAAATCATTGCTAGTTTTAATTTTTTTTTAAATTTATCTACTTTTTTGTCTTGCTGTAGGAATCAGATGGCCAAGGCTGCCCTTTCTGCCGCTGTGAAATTAAAGGAACGGAACCAATCATTGTGGATCCCTTTGATCCCAGGGATGAGAACTCCAGGTGCTGCAGTATTATGGATAGTTTTAGTATGCCCATGTTGGACTTGGATGACGATGATGACAGAGAAGAGTCTCTAATGATGAATCGTTTGGCTTCAGTCCGAAAGGTAACTTTTCAAACCCTGCAGAGCAGCTAAGCCCAGGTGTATGTAAACAAAGCTGCCTGTAATTTTAAACAGTGAGAGGCTGAACTTCATGCTTTAGCTCACAGCATCTCACTGAGCAGTTGTTGGGTTGAAAAAACAAAATGTATCAATACAAATGCCTTAAAACTGAAGTTGAATTGGAGAAAAAAATATTCCAGATTCTCAGCTGATGTGAACTGAGATAACTTACTTTGCAATGGGCCAAGCATGTGTTTGCACCAACTCTTATCCAAACTATGCTGTATGGACAATTCCCTGAGCTTTTATTTGTAAAGAGCAAAAAAATTCCTATATGCATTTGTTTTCTGTACATGTGTCTACAAATGCATAGAATGTTTTAGGATTGAAGTTGAGTTTCTAAACAATTTTTCATATTACTACTTTATAAAAGTGACTTAATGCCTAATTCATACTGCACACAAGTATCTTTTAGTTATGTTTCATGTGAGTTGTCTATGATTCTTTTTTCTGTAATTTTTAGTATTAGGTACTCTTAGCGAGAAAAATATTTTTGAGATTATCCATAGTGACTTTGTGTTTTGGGATGTTTTTTGTCCTGAAAGTGCTTTGTGTTAAATTCTGAGATCTTTGTTAAAGGAGATTTTATTACTGATAAATAAGCACTGTCATTGACAAAAGTTTGTTTTATGGTGATAGTTTTTGCTACTGTGTTTTAGCCTGGAATATTGTCAGAGGCCATGCAACTCTGATTTTGACAAAACATTTACTAGATTTTACCTTACATTAAGGTCATCTAGATTGAATGGTTGCCTTGGAATTAATTTTCTAACATCTTACTTTTCCATTTCCTTATCATTATGCTTGTTCAAAAAAAACCATTCTTCACCCTCATATCTGAGAGTATCTGTCAGTTAATATACATGCTTCTGATATCCTTCCTAACCTCTTAAGGCTTATGAATCATTCTTGTGTTGTGTATGTAATACAACATGCTCTACCCTTGGGAGCAGTTTATCCTTCCTGCCTGGACTTAAATTGCAGTCTGCAGGCTGACCTCTGCGAGATAGCCTTGAATTGATGGGCTTTTATAATGCTATCACTTCCATGATAAGGCAAAAATGCATTATGCCTTTATCAAAAGAAGGAACAATAGGTTTACTATAAGAAGTTTTCTTTTAGGTATCCACCTAAGCTTGAGTGCTTCAGTGCCTTGCTGTTTTTGTTTCACTGATTTGCTTGTTCAGTGGAGGAAATCTTCACTCTCCCAGCCTCTTGAAGTCTACTTGAAATTGTTGAATTATAGTGTCATTTGGTGATTTTTAGCACCTGTTTCCTTAAAATTGTTACCATTGATTGGTTAAGACCATCACTGCACATACTACCTGTGTGTAAATATGGCATTGTTTATATATACTTTTCTTTATCAGACTTGCCTATTTCTTTAGCCGTTATTTATTTCTCCTCCCAATCAGTGTATCAATGGAGCCTGCTAAAAGAAATTATATTTTTTCTGTAACATTATGTAGAACTTTAGTCTTTGTGAAATTTTCTTTTGTTTGCCGTTAATGTTGTTCATATGAACAGGGTGCTGAATAATGACTCTGTTGTAGTAATGTGATTTGTTGAAATGATAGAAGTTAGGTGGCAAAGGCAGTAATTTAGCTCTTGCAGCCAACCTGCTGGTACTGTTGTAACTTTGTAATCTCAGTGAACAAATATTTCAATTCTTACTTTATTATATGGACTGTGGTAAACTTTCTCAACATAAATCTGTTAATCCTTGAAAATCAAATGGGCTGTATTTCTGTCAAATCACCTGGCTGACCATTCTAAGAAGAATCAGGCTAGTAGTGAGCTGGGCTGTGAAACTCACTAGAAGAGAGGAGAGTTTCAGGGACATGAAGTTCTGATGAAAGTGACTGTAGAGTTTCACAATGTATTGTAGAAATAATCAGGTATCAGAAAAATACCAGTTCTGCAGTTCTGCACTCTTACCCCTGAACTGTACTCAGAAACCTCTTAAGAGGTGTCTCTGAATTAAGTCTCTGAAAGACCTCAGAGACCTTGAAATTGCTTTAAGAAAAAGAATAATCATGAAGCTCCTTAATAATTCTTTAAAGGAATTAGTAATTGGCTACACATTAAGAAAAATGAGTAATTCTTGCTAGGTGTTGTGTGTGAGTCAGCAGTAGCAGCAGATCAGCTCTAACAGAGGCTTTGGAGAAATCCACTGCAGTTAGGCTGTTTACCTGCCTCATCAATCAGCCTATTTTTTTTTTTTTATTTCCAACTCGTCTTCAGATATTTCTTAATGAAAGAAAAAGGAAGAGTGGTGCCAAAATCCTCTGTTAATTGTTTCCTCACTGAGAAATTTCCAGCCCCGTGGTATCAGATTAGCTAATGCAGTTATTGCCCGAAATGTTCCTCTTCTCAGCTTTTGTTCTAGCAAAGCGCAACATTATGAAATGTACATTAAAAAAGTGGCGATTACAGGTAAATATTGAAAACAGCTTTTCTGGGTTTTTTTTTTTAATTTTTAAAAAGGGCATTTGAGTCTCTAGTAGAGGATGTTAGTTATTCTGTCATTTAATATTTAATTGCCCTACTTAATGAGGAGTTCTCTGTCACTTTACCTTGGTACAAGACATAATTTGATGCATTTCTTTTAAAAAGAAAGAAAATAAGGAAAATGAATAATGGAGGAGTTCTTGCTAAGATAAAATAATTTTGAATTCATAAGGGCTTAAGATAATGGTTTCATCCAAATAATTTTTCATGAAAATGTAGAGGAGGGCTCTACCAGTATAGGATACTGGGGTTTTCAGTACCTTGAAGTGAATTAACACAGTCTACAAACACTTTTATCTAAAAGCAGATGAAGTTTCCGCATCTGGAGTGTTACTGTCTTCTCTGAAGTTAATTTCCTAGATACTTGAATGTGCAAAACCCTGATTGAATGATTCACGCTGTACTTAAAATAGTGATAGGAAATTGTCAAGGCAATTTGCCATGACAGTTTGCCATGACTCGGCTTCTTCCAGCAGGTGAGTTAGATCAAATTTGGTAAATCACAGCAAAAGACCTTGGCTCTCAAAATATGGGAGGAGGCTATTTTAACTCTTTTCATATCACTGACATTTTTTCTGGTAATGGAAGAAGGCATGACTTAGTAATTATTACATAGTAATAATGTTTTTCATTTCATTATATAAAATATAAAAATGTGTAAAATAAGACTCGAAATACGTATCAATATATTCCCTTTGGCAGTACCTGAAGTCATATATACATATCATTTCCTATGTTACGGTACACCTGGTTGGTGGGAATGTATTAAGATCATGTCACTCAACAGAAATGGCTTACTTAACTGATTACTTACTAGTAATTTGAAGGATATAAGTGCTGGGAGGCAGTGTGCCTCCCCTAATTACTGATTCCCTTGACAGTGTGCTGTTGACTCTCACAGACCTAACTCCCTCTCCCTCCTTCACATGCATTTTCTTGGGTCAGCAAAGATAAAGGGAATAAATCTGTCTGTTCAAAAACATGCTTACAGTCATCAGTGTTAAGTGATGTAAATTTATGTCCTCATATAAGTTTTCAAGCCTAGATAGTACAGCTCTGCTTAGGTCACAGCTTATCTTAGGAAGAAATAACAAATGTGTGAGTTACTCTTACCTGATTAAAAATAAAGAAGCTTCAGAGAACTACTTCTGATGTAGGCCTGCTTGGACCCTCTTAGATGTCTCATGCAATTTGAATTTGCTCCAAGGATGTTAACAGGCAGGACAGTATTCCTCAGTGAGTCAATCATTAGGATTTATGTTGAGTATGCTTTTCATATGTGCCTATCTGGCATAAGTGTATTTGAAAACTCTGATTCGGTAGCCTGGCTGTTAATATTTCCATCAGAAAAAACCTTGACTAGAAATTGTAATCAGTGTTGGAAGTAGGCTTTTTCTTGAACTCACAACTGCTAGGAGCAAGCTGATACCAATATATCCCAGTAACAAATACATCTGATGGAATAACACAACTGTGGTTCCTTCTGCAGTACAACTGCAAAGTAAGTCACAGCTGCTTTTCCCTTGGCAGCAGTCACGCCAACCAGATGAAGTCCATGTTGTTACAAAGGAGTCTGTGTTCTTCTCCTTAATTACATCTTTATTGCACAGGTCTCTGTGGTGCAGCAGAGCCCCTTTGTACACTGAAGGTCTGTCTTCTGTCACTGCCAGTTCATTTGAGTTAGTTTGTGTCTTAATCACTTGCTTGTTTTAGCTTTTTGTCGCTGTTCTTTCTCATTGCACGTTTTTCCCAGCGTATAGAAAACACACAGAAATCTCCAGTAGGTGACAAAAATTTTAGGAGAGTGTGCCAAAAAGAGTAGATATTAGTCTTTTAATGCATTGGTATCGACATGAGATGCAGCCATCTTGTTGGCCTAGCTGTCAACATGCAGTTAATGATGGAGCTAGACAGGTTGGATGGGGGTGGACTGAAAAGCACCGGATTTTCATAATGGGAATATGATGGAAATCTGATACTGAATGCTGAGGAAAACCTGTTTGTTACTGTGGAATATTTGGTTTGGTTTTATTTATAGTATCAGTGGATCCAAAGAAGGAATTATTAGTTTGTCCCAGCAAAGCTTTTGCTCTTACTTCAGCACCAAGCGATGATACAGATGAAGCTTCCTTGTAGGGAAGGAAAAGCTGCTTTTGCTTGCAGCTATTTAACTTTTTTTTATTATTTATTGTGCCCCATAAGTTGCTCTTTAACTTGTTGGCTGGAATCAATTCCATTTTTGAAATCTCTGGTGTTACAGCGTGTACTGTTAGCATTGTGGCTGTAATATAGCATAGTAAGTAGTCCAGGGGACTGAAAAATTTCTTTGCTATTTTGAAACGAGACATATCAAGGCATGGATGTAAGCCTAAATCCAAGTCCTCTTGCACATTTACTACTTCAAAAATTTCCCATTTTGTTTTGTTAGTTGTGGTTTACTGTCCATGGAATGTGATAGAGGTAGCCAAATACCAGGCATATATAGAACTAGAAGTTTATCACATAAATTAAATTGCTTGCTTCATTGTGTTTAAAAGCATGTCAGGGTTAAAGAATCTTGAACTTTTAAAGGAATGGGTTTTAAATGTGAATATTCTACTATTTTTGTCTCTGCAAAAGCTAGACTGTTGTAGCAGGAGAAAAGAAGTCTGACATGGATGGCACCAGTGAGCACACTGAGGGAAGAGGGCATCGTTTTGCCTAATGATTCTGTAGAGCAGAACTGTGTAAGAGAAGTTTGCCAGATGGAAACAGGGATGGATATTCTTTAAATGATATCACTACAGTGCTGGTCACTTAGCTGGGATTTGTACAGCTCCATGCAGTCTCCCATTTGAGAGTCTCAGGTTGCTCTTTCAGGAAATTGTGTTAATTAGTTTGATGATGCGACAATTAGAACATCCTAAATTCCAAACAAATGTTTCCTGTCCAATAATTGGTTTTCAGTATTTCCTATCTTTCTTACTCTTTCCTACTCCTATCACATATATAATTGCTCTTCTGGAACAATTCCCTGCTGACTGAAATGCATTATGTTGTGCAACATCATAAAATGCTGTGACTTGACTACATGATTTTCCTTTATTTTAAATAATTGAATCTTTTTTGGGGTGTGACCTGCTTATTTGGTTCTATTTCAGATAATTCTGGAAATAAATTAATTTTGTGTCTGCTGAAGTCAATCCTTTGAGTATATTATATTGCATGGTTCTTGGGCATTCAGGATGCTTCATGGAGTTGTAACTAAACTTTGAAAACTAATGCTATTAAATGATACAATGTTTATTATGCAGTTTAACTGATAGATGCCTTCTCATAAGGAAAATTAATTGACATTTGGTTTATAGTAATTGTATAATTACAGTTACCCAGGCATGCTTGCACATATCTTTCTTAGTAATTCAACTTTCCTTGATGTTGAGAGGATAAATGCTTCGGTAATTCATGTGCTTATCTTTATGGTCTTCCAGTCAAGGACAGGGTCATTCACCAATTAAAGGAAGCAAAGAAAATGGAAAGGCTTTATTCAAGGCATTTAATACAAGTATTGAGACCACCTCTTAAATAAAGGGAGAAACTGAGAAACTTCTGGTAGCGATGAAGACCACAAATCTTAAACTGCTCTGTCTCTTGGACTTGAATGTTTAGTTGTGACATTGAGCTTCCACTTGTGCACAAAGTGGGGAAGACTCTAAATAGCAACAAAAAAATGATTATGGAGTTGCACATTACCTTTCCAGCTTTCAACATCTTCTCACCGGTTTGCACTTTCATGCACTGTTGACAGTTATACTGTGGTGGCTCCTATTTTTGAAGGAAAAGTGGTAGCAATCCCTGTTGTATAGAACGGGATGTTAAACTAAGCTCCAGTACAGAGCATTGATAAGGAGTCAGTGCTCTAGATCCTTTTCCTCAATCTGCTTTTGAATTTATGAAGTTTCCAGTTTCTTTAACATAATCATTGTGTGTAAAGAAAGGTAGTGTTGCTTGCTTGCTTACCTTGCTAAAAAACTTTCTTTAGTTATCACTATGGGATGTTCGGCATTCATGAGAAAAAGCTTATTAAGAGAGAGGGAAATTTTTATCCAAAGGGTTTAGCCTAAAGATGGGTGTATTTTTGCCTCTAGGCAAGCTGTGGTATAAGAGCAGTGATGCTTCAGTGCACAAGTGGCCCAGGGCTGATCCTTGGTGGGAATGTCTTCCAGCTACTTGTGTCTGCTCTCAGGGAAAGCACAGAACAGCACAGACATTCAGCTTTATTACAGTGCACTGAAACTGATACAGTGAGTTCATAGAAATAACTTGAACTGATCTATGCAAGCACCTGAGCTGTGTTTGTTAAAACTGAGCCAGATCAGGGGTTGGGACTAGTTGCAAAATTGGATGGAGCCTTATATTGAGAGTTGAAATCTTTGGTTCTGGTGAATTTGAAAGGACAGGTCAAGGAAAAAAGAAATCATGATTTGTCACTGGAGGGGGATGTTAAGCGTTTGTGTTATTAGTTCAGTATTTGCTTAAATGGTAAAATTGTTCTAAAATTATTTTTGTCATAGCTTCATTTTTTTGCTGATTTAGCTTCCTTTACTAATGTCTTGCTGGTGATTGACATACATTCTGTTTTGTATGGAAGTATGATTTGAAAATGAGCAGTAGACAATAAGAGGCAATATCATGGATGTCCAGCTTTTAAAAGTAATTTGTAGAACTTTAGATTGATATTCTCTATTAATAAAAAGGTTATCAAGAGAAGCAGTGCTACATTAGAATTTATGATTTTATTTTTCCCTTGAGTCTGACAGTGATCATTAGGTTTTTATACAAATTGCTGGAATATATGTTCTTTTATTTTTGTTAAAAGTTAACATGGATCTTAATTCTGAGGTAGAATGACTTGCAGACTTCTTTTTCAGTAACTATAAGATAAGCTTTATTGTCCAGATGTCCATTATGAAAAGTAACTATTATAATTGGCTCTTAGTATCTGATAAGTATCAAGCATTTTAGTTGTGGAATGGAAGTTGTATACTTGATCATCAAGTAAAAGGTAGTTTTATTTTTTTCTGTCCTAAAGTGCAATGAGAGGCAGAATTCACCAGTGACTTCCCCAGGATCTTCCCCTCTTGCACAAAGAAGAAAACCACTTCCAGACCCCCTGCAAATCCCACATATTAGTCTTCCACCTGTCCCTCCCCGTCTGGATCTGATTCAGAAGGGAGTGGCACGGTCACCATGTGCCAGCCCAACTGGGTCACCAAAGGTAAGTGTTACTGAACCGTGATTTCTGGATGTAAGAATTATGAGAAATTGCATTTGCTTTTTCCAAGGTGAGCTTCTTGTTTGTTTTGTATAGTGGACTGTTTCAAACCTTTCCATGGATTTTGCTTTTTCAGAATTTTGCTCAAAAGAACTTGAATTCCTTCTAGTTTAAAGAAACTTTAGATTAGATCCATATTGATGAAGTCTCTTCTCTTTCCATAATACCTTATGTAGTTAAATGCTTCTGGGTACGTGTGTTGGTCAAATATGGCTTCAGTTTGTCTGATGATTATATTGGACATAATGTGGTCAGAATTTTAAAGATGTTGCAGTAATGGATCAGTTCTGTAACAAACTCTGATTAATGAAAATAAATAGAAGCTAAAGTTTCCTGAAAATAGATTTAAAGGTCATTATCTAATTAAGATTATATGTTTTCCTTTTATGATGATTTATGTTCAATTTCCACGGTGTCCTTACAAGAAAAATATGTGCAGATACACTGCTTTCAAAACCGTAAATGGCACTAGACTCAAATTTCAAGGCAAATAATAATGATTCTCTAGCCAATCAGATTGTATGCTGTGTTTTGTAAAACTAGTGATACTAAAGATTCAATGATTTTTTTTGAGTGGATAAACATGAAAGAGAACAAATACTGTTTGTTGCTCTCTATAACAAGTTGCTTGTCTTATTGTAATTGCTGTATAAAGAGAGGGAGATAGATTAAAATCATTTCTATATAAATAATTCAAATTCAAGTTCAGGACATGACTTGGAACCTGTGTGCTCATAATAATCCAGTTTGAAGTACCTTGTTTCTTTTGTCAGGTTTTTACTGTGAGGTTGAAAATGAATATATTTTCTAAGATTTTGGTGGCTTATAATTTAGAAGAAAAAATAGAATAGCTTGAATAGTTTCTTTAATCTTCTTTCTTAACTTCCTATATTATGCAAAGGAATTTATAACACATTGAGCATATGCACAAAGCATATGCCACATCCATTAAGAAATAGTTTTACAATAGGATTTTTTGCAGAGTTCATGGCTTTAAAAATAAAAGTAAACCAGGAATAGCATTAATGCTGCTTTAATTTTTTTGAAAATGTTTTTTTTACATGAAACTTGTTCCGGAAAACAAAAATTGTAGTTGTGCAAGTGAAACAGGTTGGGGACAACAAACAATAATCTCAGCATTAAAAAATTTTATATTTAAGAGAAAAAAATATTTAGTCCTGCCAAAACTATTCCTTCAGGTAAAAAAACCCACATCTTTTCTATTTTGCTCAAGTTAAAAACTATAATTTATAACTATAAGGTATAACAAAAAATCTGGATCAGGGTATTATTTTCCTGTGTTGGCAGTGAATATAACTATTTTATTTGACTAGCAAGAGAGTTAAACACTTCTTTATTTAGTTTACTTCCTTCTAATATGCACGGGCTTGTAGGTAGAATGACTTTATTTTCAATTCAAGTCACATGTTTGAGGTACTGCTTGAAGAGTAGTGCTGGGCTAGCCGGTGAATTGAGAGCAAATGCTGTTCTTACTTTTAAAGTTCAGTGACCTCCATTTCTTTAAGTGGTAATAATATGCAGACTTATTGAAGTCCAAGAAAATGATACATTCCCAGGGAAATAATCTTCCCTGTATTTGTTATGGTAGCTGGAGATAAAACATTTGTAAAGACCTGACCCAACTCCTACTTTGTAAATTGCCATTAGTAATTCAGTCATAATGAAAATGTTTTGGTTTGCTCAGATTTTTGCAACTGTGAGGGTTTTTTTCCTGATTACCTGTGTTTCAGCTTTTTAGTATTAGCATACATAATTTTAGACCACATTTAACCATTTGTGATATAATTCAGTTCTTAGAAACAAGTACTATGACAAATGTTGCTTGCGGATAAGCTAATTGCAAGTAAAACTACAAACTAATTAGGTTGCTACCTGCAAAACTGAGCTGCAATTCAAATAGATTGGGCACTCTAGCACAGCGCATGTCATGTAAAGATTGGAGTCATCCTTAGGTATATAATTAAAAATGAAATAATTGTTTCTTCTTCCCCTTGCTCTCTAATCAATGTTTTGCTGTCAGCGAGTTACTCCTCTGGGATTTTATTTTGTTTGGGGGTTTAAGTTTCTTTTCCACATCAGGAAGCCTGTTTTTTCCAAACACTCCACATAACTCATTTGAGGAGATGAATAAATAAGTGATTCAAATGATCAAAGCAAAGGATACTGGAAAAAACTATGGGTCAGATAAACCTTCCTGAGTTAGATGTCTTTTCTGCTTTCCACTCCTTGCTTGGATTACTCATGCAACATCAGAAACGGGGGCGTGCTTTCTGCAGAAGGGCCAGGTTCTCTGCAGAATGCCGGCAAGGGCTGCATTTAACCTCCTGGCAAGCACCGCGGTGGTGCCAAGAAAATACCTCGGTCAGAAATGACGAAGCCACGCTTGGTCACAACATTCACGCCTCTGTGTAACTTTTCTTTTCTGTACCTTCCTGTGTTGTCTAGTCTTCTCCGTGCATGGTGAGGAAACAGGACAAGCCTTTGCCAGCGCCGCCGCCTCCCCTGCGCGACCCTCCGCCGCCGCCTCCGGAGCGGCCTCCCCCGCTGCTGCCGGAGAGCCGGGCGGGCCGGCACCTGCACCACGCCGACGGCATGGCCCCCAGGGAGCCGCCCGCGGCCCTGGAGGGATGGTGTCCCAGGGACGCCTTCCCCACAGCCCCGCTGGCCGGCTGCCGGGGCGCGGGCGACGCGTCCCCCAAAGCAGGAGTGACCGCCGTGTCGAACGTCAGCGGGAGACACGGCCGCCTCAGCTCGGAGCAGGGATTTGTCAGGAAGCACAGACGCCACGAGCTGCCTGCAGAAGGTGCCAAGGTATTTCTAATAAACTCTGAGTGTTTTGAACTTTCTGTGGTTTCTGGCACTGACGCCCAGAAGAGCACTGCTTTTGTCTTGAGGCCTTGGAGTAGGCTTCCAAATTTGGGTGATGGAATTGGAATCACTGGTGTGTAATACCACGTGGTGAAGGGTTTAGAATTTGGTGTTTTAGAATATAGTTATAAGTATGGGACAAGATGGAGGTTTTGGGCATTGGCTCTTCTTCCTTCTTGTTCCTTCTTCTTGGTTTTAGGTAGTAGTTTCTGGTTGTATAGAAAGTACCACACTACAGGTCACATGTGTTTGGTCATTAGGGCAAAAGTATAAATAATATAGATGTTAGTTTTTAATTGGGTAGTTTTAAAAGACCTTGTAACGAGCGAGATACAGCTCCAGTTTGTCATTTTTAGAAGTGCTGTAGCACTGACTGTGTTGAATCTGAAATTCATGCTCTGCTGCAGCATTGTCTTGCATTGGCTAACACACTGTTTATATTGGCCAGTGCTGAGTTGTGGTTCCTGAATCTTTTCTGTTGATTCTTAATAATAAGCTGATCAGAAAGAAATTATTTGTTAAATACCATAATTTGTAAAGCAGCAGTACATGAGGGTCTGAATTACAATACTCACATAAAACCATTGAAAAATATATTTGAGAGAATATTCTAGATTTGCGATATTCTTCTAGCAAATTATTCACGATAACAATGTATCCCTGTATGCAGTAATAATATAGCATCTCAAGTCCACTTTGAAACTGTCTTATGCCAAAACTGTGTGCATTTTCTGATGGAATAGTAGATGTTCCAGTTAGCTCTGTTTTAGGTGAGGTGAATTCTGGCATTTAGCAGCTTCAGGCACTTGCAAAGCCATTTAAGCTGGTCAGGCTTAGCTTTGAAAAGAGATCAAAAGGTGATATCCTAAAAAAAAATTCCTAGTTCTGCTCTAATCAATTTTATCAAAGCAGCTCAGTAATTTATTTGTAGAGATTATTAACTCAAAGCTGCTCTCTTTGTTTGCTTGAAGACTACATAGCTCTTGCTTAGTTGGATGAGTTTATAGTTAAGTCATGGCGGTTAGAAATTATTTTTTTATCTGCGTGCTTTTTCCAAGACCACAAGCTATTTGACCTTTCTATGTCCAGTTATTTTATTTTTCTTGTGTGTGTATATATAGCAAGTATCTTCCCATATATATTTATATGTATGTATGGGGTTTTTGGTTATTTTGAAAGTACATTACTGAAATTCAATTACTATCCATAGGGATGTCGACATATATGATGAGAGGTACTTAAGTCATCTATGATATTATATATAATTGAATTATATAATCCTTTTCTCAGCATTGAGGCAAAGCACCAAAATTTTACTTATAACTAGGCTGTTGTTTAAAATGCTGCAGGTTTTCTTCTGATTTTAAAAGGATTCTGGGTTTATATCTTAAACTTGTACATACCTTCAGGTAGCATTCTTGTGGTCTAGCACAGTACTGAAGCTGATGGAATGAATACTTCTCAAATTAGAACACCCAGTTAGTGTGGAAGTGTAGTCTGGAGAAGTTTACATATATAGATCTTTAACCAAGAACTGCTTGAACTGTCATCTTCAGGTTGTAGATGTACACCATTTGAAGGGTAGGAAGGGTAGGAAGCTACCCTGAATTATCATTCCAGGGTGTATTTACATTCGTGAAGGAAACACAAAATGAATTTTCTTCTCTGATTCATATATCAATTGTAATATAAACTTTGTGCTATTGGTAGAAGCCAAGAATACAGAAGACAATCCTGTGGGTAGAGGATGGATTCTGGCAGGCACTGTATCACAGTTTTAATAATGAATATGTTTAGCATGATGTACCCCTTGCTTTGCCATTACACTTCATCTCTCTCACTTTGAAATCTTGAAATCTTAATTTTCCCCCAAGCAGTTCAGCTGTAACTGAGTGTCTGTCTAGTAACTGTCATGTGAAACTTCTTCTTTTGATGAAGTTTTAAACTACCATCTTCTACAGCTCCAAAATGGGGTGAGGTGAAACAGTCACTTCAGAGACAGCTCTGTGGTGTGAACTCCTGGGAAAGCCTTTACCCACAGGCTTCTCAAGGTCTGTTGTGTAATACCTGGCTGATGAATATCCACGGTGATAGAAGGAGATACCCATTGTAATACTTGTGTGATTTTTTTAGGTTTTTTCAAATGGTCATCTGATAAATGAAGACTATGATGTCCCTCCACGGCTTTCACCCCCTCTTCCAGCTGGCTCCATCATACCTAGTATAAAGTAAGTTAACTTTATCTATAGAAAAAAAATGCTAGTTAATGTTAGATAATAGCACCAACTCTCTGGTGCTAAAAGAAAAAATGGGAAAAAGAAAAAAATTAGCTAATATAACTTGATATGTTTTCCATTAATTTTAGCGTGCCTTTACAAAGGAAATGTAAATGGTATTTATTAAGTGGGAGCAATCCTAGTGTTCATTGAACACAGCATGTTTGTATAGGGAGAGAGGATAAATTGTGGCAGATCTTGCTCGCAGGCATTTGGCAGTGAGAGAAGATACTGTCTGGTGTGTCTTCTATTACTACAGAAGTGTGGTCAGAGCTATTTATCACAGGAGATGACAGATTCTAGGGAAAGTGCTAGGGCTAAAAAATGTGTTCCATCACTGTTCTGCCTCTAATCTAGTCAGGCTTTCTGGGCTTTTAGTATGTGGAGCTTTATCCAGGGTTCACACTATCATCTCTATGTTGTGGCTGAAAAAAAGCAACCCAAACCATTTAATGTCATTTTTTAATATGATCAACCTTCCTGAGTTTCAGAATATGGAAAGATTTGTCATTTCAGGTGCAGACTACTGTTAGTCTTCCGGTAAAATGACTGTTTATTTTTTAAATAAAGATGTTGCTATCATAGCAAGTATCTTCAGACTCTGAATGACACAGGATTTTGTACAGAACAAGATATATTTAAAGTTGAAAGTTTGGAAGTCCAATAATGTGGTTTGTCCTTTTTTCGTAAGGAAATTGGGGCATAACACAATGCTATCCTACAACTTCTTTCCAATATTCTGCTTGTGATTTCTTGCTGTTAAATAATATAATTGGACAGTCAGTTCATATTAGTCCTGAGAACTTTCTCATTCCATTTTTGTGTTCAGGTAGCTTTAATATAGAAGACAAATATATTTCAGCATTTTATTAATATGCTGGGTTTTTTCTTCCTGAGCATGGCGATAAAGGTGCAGTAGAGCATTGAGTTTTTTATTTAGAAGCCTGTTCTCAGGTGGAGCAATTGCTGAGATGAAGTTCTCCATGCCTACTTTCAGTTCAGAAGAATAAAAAGTTAGAATATTATCCAGACATAGCTGTAATTAAATGTCAGGATGTAACCTAATGGCGGTAGGGTCTCACAGGAGTACCAGTGGAAACCTCATGTAATCAGTGCCCTTCTAGTCTACTTATTTTGTAACACAGTGCAAGTCTGAAGAGCGGAATATTCTTATTTTTGTATTTTAAAACATGGAAAAACATCTTCCTTCATGAGAATCCCATTTTTTTACTCAGATATTTGCAGATGTAGCCTAAACCAAAGTACAGGATATACACAGAGCATTGGGAAGTCTACACAATATTGTAACAATATGTACAGGCACAAAATCCATGTCAGGCCAATCCAAAGCTAGAATGTGTGACTTCAGCTTGGTCAAAATAAATTCTTTCATTAACTGAATACTTCTGAATAGAAAACTGATGAATTCCAGGAAGAAGGAAAAACATTCATTTGTGGAAATCAAACTCCATTGATTTTTGAGGAAGAAATTAACTTTCATTTCTATTTTGGCTTTGTACTCACACCTTTTTAAAATTGCACAGGCAATTTAGATTTTAATTTTTAGAATGTAAAATTATCAATACAAAACATTAGGAGTAAGAAATTCAAATTATCCAGTTACTAAAATACCACATGGAATGACTGTTAAAAATAAAATTGATCATTATATGTTCTTGAACACTAATATGTCCTCTTTTAATTTATTTAAAATTAAGTTTTGTCACCACTTGGAAATCCGCCAGTAATCTATAATATTGTATGATGATATGTAGGCGGAAAAACTGGGGAGGAAAGGAAAACCGTCTTTAAAAACAGCTATTTCCACCAACCACAATAATTGCTTTCAAAAAAAGTAACTCAAATAATATCTACCATGATTTATTTGGAAATGTCAGAGAGAATATTTTTACAGTCTATTTTTCCTCCTGTTGAATTGACTGTGCTCAGCACTCATAAGTGTTGAACTGCACTTGATTCAAAATACTCTGCTTTTCACAACTGTGCTGCTCCAATTAATCTGAGCCAGTTGCTCATTTTTTTTCATCTCTCCAATCTGTGTGGTGTGGTGGATTGAGAGCTGGTTTGTTTCACATAGCTCCAAGGCATTCTGTTCTTTCTGGTTGTTTTAATCAGTCTGTAATTCCAAACATTTGACTGAAGGATACATTGGCCATGTATGAAATGTCTTATTCTAAATAACAAGGAGGCAAAATGACTCTTACTTGAAACTTCACGATTCTAAAATGTCCCTACTTAAATTGTTTGATCAGCTTTTACTGACTATAATGTTACAAATATTACTTTTTTTTTTCCTTAAAAAGTTACATTAATGGAAAAGCACTGGAGGTTTTTGTTTGTTTGGGTTTTTTTTTTCCTGGAAGCAGTGCTGATTTATTTTTGTTTTACTAAGCTAGTTATTATAAACCGTACTTCAATAATGAAATATTGGATTCTTGTTAACTGAACATCTGATTTTTATTTTCCACTCAGCCCCTATGTTTTTGACTGGACATGTGAAAACAGTTATTTTTAATTGAACTTCTGTAATTATGTCAGACTTTTTTAGCAGTTTGGATCAAATTGCTGTTCTATTCTTGAAAAGATACTTAAAACTTATGTTAAAGATACAGAGTGATTCTTCCCCAAAATGTCAAAATTTTCAAGTTAGTGTTTGTTTCATTCTGGTGAGTAGCTCCCATTTTGCTACATCAGTAGCAAAGTTTACAGTACTCAGAAGTAGTGCAAACCACAGTGGTATTTTGCATGAGGGAGCATCCATTTTTGAGTATGTAATGAAGTATCCAATTCCAAGTGCATTCTGTAGTCTCTATATATATTAGGAATATTTAGTTGCCTTGAGGTAGCTGAGGGAGAAGTAGCACCAAAAGGTGTATCTCCTCTTACTGTCTGTCCCATCTTGCTAACAACATTTTGAAGGTGCAATCATAGTTCCATTAGGGCAGACTGTGGCTTGGAATTCCTGTCTCCCTGGAGATCAGCCTTTGGCATGGTGCTGCTCGGTGACAGAAGGAGCAGGGCTGATGTTCACATTCCTGACATGTGAGAGGACACAGTGTGTCCTTACTCACAGCTTGACAGGCCGGTGAAAGGGTGAATGTCCTCTGCTTCACTAAGCCCTGCTAAACACCTTTTGTCCTGAATTAACTTCTATTTAGTGCTTTGGATAAGTGCAAACAGGCTGAGTCTTGCTAGTGCCTATTTAGTACTCTTAATTCTTTGCAATTCTCTGCTATGTTGTGCTTGCTTAAAGTAACTGTTTAACTCTCAGAAGGGCAGCTGCCCTTTGCTCTATGCATTCTCTGTGACAAAAAGTCAGTAACCTTCACAAGTTTGTTTGCCATGGTGCTCTTGTCTCCTTATATGTAGCAGACTTATTAAGGATGTTTGGACTAAAGAAGAGTGTTTTCAGTATTATGTGAGGTCAAGTACCTAACAGCTAAAGATAAACCAATATTTTTCTCATCTTCTTAGGTGCCCTGGTCCTTCAGCAAATTCTCTGTCTGATAAATCAAGGGAACACCCAGATGATGATGATGAATACAAAATTCCTTCTTCACATCCTGTAGTACTGAGCTCACAAGCACCTCATAGTCATAATATAAAACCTCTTGCTCGGTAAGGTAATTTAGCAGCCTTGAAAAAAAAATTTTTTTACAAAACCTTTGCTTTTTTCAAAATTTACTGGATTCAGCATCTTAGCTTTAAATATATTCCAAAACAATACCTCCAAACTTTCACTGTTCAGAATTACTAATGAGTTATGATAAACAAGGAGAACTGGAGTAAGGGATGTGGCAACTGAAGGCTGTGACATTCCTGCTGAATTTTGCCCCTTAAAAAGATATGAATGGCTGGAATTAAGACAAAAAGTCTGGAGTTATAGGGAGAAAAGGGGCAAATGTTTTACTGATCTTGTAGGTCATAAGTATGATACTAAAATCAAGTATTGATCTAAAAAATTTAGACTTTCCTGTGATTAAAAAAATTCTGTGACATATTGCCGTTTTTTCTTCTCTCTCTCTGAATATAATGCTGAGGACCCAGCATGAATAAAGCTCAATACCCCTCACCCCAGAATTAACCAATAATAATTTTTAGACCTTTTAAGTCAGAATTTAAAACAGATAGAAAAAAGCTCATAATATGATCATTCTTTGCATGCGGGTTAAAAATTCTCTTACAAATCCTGATCCAAGCTTCACTGCATAGATATGAATATTGTGCAGTTGTCAAAGCTTAATGAACTTAAGTACTTAAATTTTTATCTGCCATATGAGACTTTAAAAAAAAATCAATAATAAATAAAACTGTGTTGGCAGAGCAAAAAAAATGGGAAGCAAGAAGAAAAAAAATCCAAGGTCCTAATCCTTTATACCTATGCCAATTTTATGGGATCGTGTTGTGCTTTTGTATGGGAATTATGATTTTTATTTTTAATAGAGTGCCTTCAATTGGCTGGTACAGTATTTTATCAGACCCTTAGAATTATTAGTAGAGGCTATAGATAGAAGGATGATTTCCACGTTTTCTCCAGTTTTTTCTGTGCACGTGGTGGGGTTTTTTGCATGAATTCAGGACTTGCTACAGATAAAATGCCTCAGTTTGCTACTCAGGTTGCTTCATGATTAAAACCACCAACTCCTCTTATTATACATTCTGATAAAAAATTTAACCATTCTCCTAGGCATTAAAAAAAATAGTCTTAAGACTTGAGACATGCTTAAAATGTCTTCTTATAGTTAATGTCACACTGCTTAGATGTGAAAGCTGGGATAAAATTTGCAAGAAATAATCTGGTTCCTGGTCCTTTTAATGCATTTCATTAAGAAACATGGGAGGGATATTTTGTTTTAATGAAATGTAACTTCTCATTATTCTTCAGTAAAACTTACCAACTTTCTTTTTTAACACTAAATTTTTAGTTTCCTCCAGTGTCACTTTGTCTTATCTCTTTCCAAAATGTTTGTCTCTCACTTCTTGGGTAGTACTTGGGGTTTTCAGTAAGCTGAAGGGTTTAAAATTTTTGTCAGAATGTTTTGTATTTTATAATTATGTAATTGTTCCATCCTACTCCCAAATTTTTGTTGCCTTTTCTCTCTTTTACTTGTAGATATGACAGTGCTAAAAATATTTCAAGAATAATACAAAAAATTATTCACAGTCATACTTTCTGTCAGATCATTTAATTGTCTGGTTTGTTACTGCTGAACATCAGTTCAGGAATAAGAAATAAAAGGAAAGAATGTCAGCTTTGCTAATTAGATTATTATTAGAAGAATGTTACATTATTGCATTTACTGTCTTTTCCTAATAAAGTTTTTTTTCCAAAAGGGGAAAGGACAGAAGGGTTGCCTGTTAATACTCATTCGATGCCTTTTTTTCTGGTTTGCTGTTAATGTAAACAGGTATCTCAGCATTTTTTGTAAACTGATCGCTTAGCTGGGCTTATCAGACTGAGTACTTCTAAAGCAGTGCCATGTTAATTTACCTTGCTGCCTGTGTGGCTGGTTACATTATTGAAAATGCAGAATTGATTAAAACTAGAGTAGAAAATATTAATTACTTAGTGTATGTGGTGAGGAGTCAATGAAAGTTTTGCATCCACTGCATTTGAAAGATTGAACCAATATAATGTCAAAGAAGGAAACAGCACTTGCTCTACCACTTCTCTGGGGGAATTAATTTATAGCAAAAGATCTCTTACCATTAGGGGCTCTTGTTTGTTTGTTTCTTTTTAAATCTTGCAATTATTCTTATATTTATTTCATTACTCTTAGTTGTAACTCTTGGGACCACAAATGCAATTCACTTCCTCTTTATTGTTTATGTATTTTAAATTATTCCAGACCCTTATTCATTCCTCCTTTCCATTTGGGCAAAGCTGATAGGTTTATTAATACTGTTCATAAAAACCCCAAATCTGAAATTTTAGCTGTGTGTAACTCTAGCAGATTTCCCAATATTTAATAATAATGGTGCATGGTGGAATGGGATTTTTATCTTTATGCTGGAATTGCTTAGCATGGTAGCCTTTTTCCAAGGAAAGTCTCTGGTTCATTCTGAATATACAGGACCTACAGTTCCAGTGACAGGAGCAATTTCCTGGTTCTTTTGCATTTTTAAACAATATTTAATATTATGAAAGGGCTTGTTCAGTATTTTTACATGCAATATATGAACAAAGTCTTCTTCTAAAAATAATCTCCAATATTTTCAACAAGATTGTAGGCACTCTTTACTGTTTGGTTGGATGCTTTTCAAATTAATTTGATACTGTTAAGTTTTGAGGGCAGAATATGCTTCCATTTAAGAAAAAAGAAGAAATCAGTAAATTGGTAGAAATATCAGCAATGCTCAGTTTTTTGATACAGAAATTAATAGGTTCCTGCAAAACTGCTTTGGCTAGTTCAGTTTTGGGGTTTTCACTGGGATTTGGCAAAGTTGAGTTGGAATTTGTTATTAGTATGTATTGTGGTGTTCTGTTTGGATTTTTTTTTGTTGTTCTTACGTTTTGTTTAATGATTTTTTTTCTGTATGCTTCGGTGTAGATAATTACCAAAATCCACATTTCCCTTTTTTCATAATTCTGCTAGGGAAAATTCAGCATCTGAGAAGGTGACTAAGATTGAGCCTGTGATGTAACTGTGTGAATGAAGTAATGACCTGAGCTCTGAAGTGACGACTGTGTTTAATGTTAGTTCTTCCCCTAACTTGTATTGCAGCCTGTGTTATTTTAAGCCATGTCAGTATGTCACTAAGAAAGCAGTATAATCCTTCAAAGCAGTTTTATCGAGGGTTACCCAGTATCTGCTCTCAATATCTAAAAATATAAATTTAAAAATTGATGTGGCTTATTGTCCCTGATTCCCCATATAGTGAACTGCCAGGTACTGCTCATGGAGGGAATTAATGCTTGGCTAAATGGCTGATTGCTTCCTGCTTGATGTCTGTCTCCAGGGCGTGTGAGAATGGCCAATGTGCAAATGGAACTCACGGTGCTACTTCCGAGATAAAGAAATCTAAACACCCCGAGTCAGGTACGTTTGTGCTTTCTCCTTGTTGGCTGAGATTTACTCTGTGCTGCCCTAGGGGTGCAGCAGGAAAACATTCACTTCTTGTGGTTGTGTCATTCAGGAGATGTCTGTGATGCACCTACTGCTCCGGTACCCTTGCCTCCTGCACGGCCTCCTGCCAGAGACAACCCCAAACACAGCTCTTTGCTCACCAGGACACCCTCCGATTATGATCTTCTGGTGCCCCCTTTAGGTTGCAGACTTTTTGCTGATTACATGTAATGGTTAACACTGCCCAGATGAATTAAATGCCGTGTTTACTGAAAAACATACAATGTTGAATGTGTTAGGAGTACCAAACAGGCTATGAGCTAAATATTACAGCTGTCAGTCAATATTTTTGTCATTTGGAGTCTGTTTGTAAGGCCTCACTTGAGGCAGACAAAAAGGTATACTAAATCTGTATTCCAGCTGTACAGAAAAGTAGAAATTATTTTCCCTAAAATAAATTGTAATTGTCCCTTACTAAGAAGTTTGAGCATTGCACTTTAATGCTGTAGTGTGGAGCATTTTTCCTGCTGTAGCTCAAATAATTCCATTTATTTTATCAAATACAAAGAAAAATGCCAAAAAGATGGTATTTGAGTAAAAAACCAAACCGCTAAATTAAATTAATAAGTTAATTTCTGGAATTTTTTTCCCCCATCAAGGAACAGTTCAAAACTCACTGCTGCGTACAGTCACCAAAAGCTCTTTTTTCAACCCTGATTTCTATTCTGTTTTCCTACACAAAAATCAATGATCTCTGCATATATATTGGTGCTGTGCTTGGGGACCACCCACACCTTCATTGGCAAACTCAGCTGCATGGTTGTGTCTATGTGTATGTGTCGGCATCCAGATTTCTGATTCCATAAAACCTTTTGGCTATTTGCCTTATTCCTGCACTATGCTCTCTCTGAACCCTGAAGTGTTCCTGAGATGCAGGAGAAATTAAGGCAAAAGAACACATAAAAATCACGGTGCTTGGTAACTCCAGTCTTGCTTGCACCACCTTTGTATAAGAGGTCCATTCTTTCTGCCAAACTCTAGAAAAGTCACGTTATATCTGGAGTCAGAGCTTCTGAACAGCAGATAAAGAATAATACACAGTATAAATGTAGCAGATTCAGTGCAGCCAGCATTGATGTTTATATATAAATATACTTGCTTAGCCACTGAAATACAGCTTTTACTCTGATACTCAATGAAGCTTTCATTGTGGTTCACTCTTGGCAATTGAGTCACTAAAAGCAATCTCTCCTTCCATCCCAGAAAAGAAACTGAGGGCTGCAAAAGGTCATTCAGAGCATGTTTTAGAAGAGATCTGTGGGTATTAACAGTCAGGTTTACAGTTTCATTACTGGAGTCACTGAACAGCTTAGATGAACCATAGGAGTAAAGGCCTCAGCAGCCAGAGAAAAACAAAGTTTAAGCTTTATTCTTTATTCTGCAGTTATTAATGAAGTTCTGCTCATCTAATAATTCATTTCTAAACCTGCAGGTGAAGATGCATTTGATAGCTCACCCCCCTCACTCCCACCACCACCACCTCCACCTGCTCGGCACAGCATGATTGAGCAGACAAAACCTGCTGGCTCAGGGAGCCGACCCTCTTCAGGACACGAACTGTTCCTTCATTCTGGTAGGAATACAGAGGAAGCAGCATATATTTTTTTTTTATTTTCCTTTACTTCAGAAGCTTATCTGTTCAGTGATAAAGTTGTCACCAGGCCTCAGAACTTATTACACAAAATATTAAAAAAATCATAATTTTAAATGGTGGAGGTGAAGCTGATCAGAAGATAGAAGACTTTTGTTTTCATTATCACAAAGTAATAAAATGAGGTCAATATTTCTATACCAGGCTAAAAAATTTGTAAATTGTATTTTTCTATTGTAATCTGTAATATTAGTCTGTATGTTTTTGTCAACTCCATTGTTTTCAATAGTAAAACGTAATTCATGGGGGTTATTTTCGAGTTGAAACTTTGAAAGACATTGTAAATAAGGGAAAAGAATGTTCTGCTTTGTTAGAACTGTTGTAAAATTTTGCTGCAAAACTATATTGTGAACACAGTTGCTAGGTCCTGAGGTTCATGACCTTTTGGCTAAGTCAGATATTCGCCTATCTCTCCCTGTAAATCACTGAGATACATTCAGTCTGGTATTTTACTTATAAAAAGTGTGAAAACTATGTTTACAATTTATGATTTTTGTCTTTGAGTTGAAAGAGTTTGATTTTCAGGTTAATGAAGTTGAATACATTTGCTGATTATGATACAAATAACAGCAGGATTTTTTGTGGGTTATAGCACACATCTGTGAAGTAATTTTTTTTGTTTTTATTTTTTCTCCATGGAAACTTTCACAGGATGTTGTTGTCTTAAGTTTACCTTTTCTGTGAATGTTTTCAGGGATGATCTGCATTGTGGTGGGGTTAGATGTTGTCTTTCCCCTCTCTGTTTTTCTTAGAAGCTCTATGGAGAGGGGTAAAATGAAATGTTTTGGTGATAGTTTCACAGGAAGGCCAGAATGTGGATGACGGTCAGTCATGTGCAGCTGCTTGATGGCCTGACAGGTTCTCTGGTGTTTGGCTGACCTGTGTGAGTGGAACTCGCTGTGGGGTGAAAGGCAGCTACTTTAGGTTGAAAGTGCAGTGACCTTTTATGGAATGTTTTTATTATGTATGTTTTGCTGTTAGTCAAGGCCTGACACTGAGTAATTTGCCAAAGCTTTGTGTATTTTATAGTGCAAATTCAACTCAGTGTGTTACTTTCTCATCTAAGTTGCTGAATGCATCCAGGTGAAAAGACTTATCACATTACAGAATTTAAAGGTTCATAAATACAGTGTAGTTTATCTTCTACACTTCAAAATAAAAACAATGTCATCTTCAGCAGTCTGGTCTGAATGGATGCCTCAATTGTATCATCTGATGCAGGAATACACACTGCACCATTCAGTTCTGATGGGAACGGAGAGGAAAAATAGGAGCCCTCACACATAGATGCACACAAGTTCCATCTGCCTGTGCTCTGTTCCCAGAAACATGCAGAGTTTTAAATGTTTAAGTGTGTCTTCCAAATAATCTAAGAATGTCAATGATAGGGTTAAAAAACATTTAATAGCTTTAAAATAAATACCTCGATTATGTATCTCCAGCCATCTATTGTTCTTCATATTTGCATAAGGAATACAATCGTACAGCAGCAGTTCTCATTAATCTTAGCAGTGTATTGCATCTACTTAGGCATGCATGGTTGTGTGAATTGGTCTTTTTTTATTCATATGGTATTTCTAAAGCCATATTACTCACTTTGCATCTTGTCACATAATCTGTTGTAGAAGATTTATGATGAGTTTTTGATGATTGGTTTCCATACAAGTCTTGAGGGTGATTTCTCAGCTATCCATCAGAGCCTGTCAGATTAGAATAATAATCTGATCATCAACACCAGCAAAAAGTTGCACTTGCATACAAAACACTCTGCAAGCACTGAGTCCAGAGCAGAAGCCAGATCCAGGATGATAGTGCACTTGCTCAGCAGCGTCTTTGGTAGCCAAAGAAAAAAGAAAAGGAGGGGACAATATGCCAGGATTCTTTATTTCTCGTTTTTAAAATTCTATCCCTGTAATATTTACCCATAGCTGGGACTGTATATATAGGAAATCAGCCCTGCAGTCTTTGTGAACTGCAAAGCATAGAAGTGTAATCAAGGTCTAAGCAAACTGAGTATCTGGGATGTTTCTAATTGTGCTGCTTCAGGCACTACAACCCCTTCCATGCTTTGCCAGGCACAATTCCAGTAGCATCAGGGTTGAGTGGTTGAAAAGTACCTTATGGATGTGATAAGAATCCATGTCACAGAATCCACCACAGTCAGTGCAGGACAGACCAGCTTTAAGCTGTGCTCCTGTGTTTGTCTCTTCCAGTCATGCTTACATGTACACTATGAATGCTGAATTTGGAGGTTTATGTGCATGTGCTGTTGGGGGACAACTGGATGAGCTCATGGTTCCTCTCTAGGAATTCTATGCTTCAGCCCTCCCTCAAACAGTAATTCTGATTATTCTAAGGCAATTTTTTTATTCTTTTGTCACAGATCCCCATTTTGACCCAATAACTGGTCACGTTCCTTTGCCACCTGCTCGGAGAGCACCTGGAGAAAACGTCAAAACAAATAGGACATCTCAAGACTATGATCAACTTCCTCCATCTTCAGGTAAGGCAGAAAATTGTTCTTGTGGAAAATTACAATTGTATGAAGAAAATAACTTGCATCTGTAAAGTCCAACGAGTTTTTTGTCATTTTGGGCAACAAATGGTAATATTGCTTTACAAAAATATGAAATCATCAAATGATAACAGAGACTTAAGTTCTGCAATCGAGGTAGAAGTGGCTACTTTTGTGTGGACGTGTATATACTATAACATCCATTTTATTAGCTTCCAAACTGAATGCCTATGTGAGTTATAGTGTTCCTTATTTTTTGAGAAAGGCAGAGGTTTTCCTGACACCTTTCAAAGATTCATAAGAGATCAGAAGTACTGAAAGGAGCACAAGCATCTGATTTCCATCTTTGTTTGATTTCTCCTGAACAAAAAAATAGTAGCTTAACTCTCTGAAGTATTACTGTTTTTTGTCATTTTTACTAATACGTTTGTCTGAATTTCTAAGAAAATTTTAAGATGTTTCTTAATAAAACAGCAAGAATTAAAACCACTTAAAATTCGGTCTTGCATTTTAATAGAACAGGTACAGTAGAAACAATTGCTCTGCCAAAGAAATTTTGGTTGTGGTTTTCAGGCAACAAGAATAGTAAATTTAAAGGAAATCTACTAAATTAATAAAAATAATAACAGTATTAACTGTATTTCAAAGTACTTTCACCAGTTTTTAGGCAAATTTTCTTTTCTTTAGGTGTGGATGTTACGTGGGGAAGGGGGAGGCTTGGCTCAACCACAGTTATTTTCCTCTATGAAGAAACCACACAAAGAAAAAGCCAAGTGATGTTTTGTACCATTAATCATTCTCTAGATAAGATAAAGTTGTGTGTAAAGAATTTTTATGCATAAAGGACTTTTCTCTAATCTTTCAGTTGTAATAACTATCATTGTTCAATTGCAGCTTTCCCAAGTGAAAAAATAAAAAAAAAAGATATTTTTTTAGTAGTAATTACATTCTCCTTCTAAGAAATACAGTTTGATGCTGCTGGGGTATAGTGAAAAAAGAGAGTACATTTTTCCAACTTAAATGATGGGAAATTTCTGTAGCTCTCTTCAGGCTTACTTATTTTTTGATGAATAGCATAACTGTGAATTAGTGTGACATCTCTGGTAAGTACTATTTTGGGAGGATATCTTTACAAATATAGCTGTTTCTCTTTTTTTCCAACTGTTGGAAGAAAAGAGTTTATAACACATGCTTTATATGTGTGGCATTGTGAGGGGTCTATTCGTCTTTAAATGCTCACTCAATTTATTCAGGTTGTTTTGAGTTCTCTTATAATTCAAATTATGACAATGATGTAACTACTTTTAAAGCTATGGAATTCTTGCACTTCTGGGGTAGAACAATTTTTAACTTTCTTAAATTACTGCAAGATACTTGCTAGTTAAGAACTTGGAGCTTTCTGGTGCTACTTAATACTTTTTGATCTGTTTCCCACAGCCATCTTCAAAAACACTCACATGTCAGCTTTTGCTATAAATACCATTCTAAATCAGCATGATCTGCAGCAAGATATTCAATTTAATTTCAATTAGATGAAAACTATGTGATAGATCATGTCATTCTCTTAATTGGAAAGTTGTTTTTACGGTGGCAGTAATTCCAAAGGACAGAATGGATGAGCTGCAGGATGAACTGGTTCACCTTCATCTGTGATTTAAAAAGACAATGTAGAGAGCGTAAATGTATTCAGAACTTTGGTTTTGCATTTATTCTGAACTAATCAGCTCACTTAAGAAATTCTTCATTTCAGTGCTTTTGTAAGGTGAGTCTTTGAACTAGCTGAGAGAGAAATGGAGTTCACTCTAAAATCTAATTATAATTTAGCCACTGGGTTCCTAGAGTAGCATGGGCAGTGCTTTAACTTCTCTGCTTCACTTTCACTGTTTTTAAGGTTACTGTCCTGATGGTAGATGTTAAGGATTCAGTTAAATGAGTAATTTATTCTAGTTCAGTTGTCCAGTATTGAGCACTTCAGAAATAGCACTCAGCCATGCAACCCACTCTCCCAAAGGCATGCTTTCTCACACTTCTTATATACAACTGTTTAAAATTATTACAAAAAGAGCAAGAAAAGGAGATGGGACTTGGGAGTGCTGTGGATGAGAGGATGGACATGAGCTGGCAACGTGTGCTCATAGCCCAGAAAGCCAAATGGACTGCATCCTGATTTCCTGGGCTGCATCCAAAGCAGTGTGGCCAGCAGGGCGAGGGAGGGAATGTGGCACCTCTGCTCTGCTGTCATAATACCCCACCTGGAGAAATACATCTGGCATAAGAAAGACATGGACCTGCTGGGGTGAGTCCAGAGTCTAATCACCAAGGTGATTAGGGGGATGGAGCACCCCTCCTGTGAGGAAAGCCTGAGACAATTTGGATTGTTCAGCCTGGAGAAGGGAAGGCTTTGGGGTGACCTAATTGTGGCCTTCCAGTAATGAAGGGAGCATAAAGCGAAGCAGGAGTGGGACATTTTACAAGAGTAGCTAGTGACAGGATAAGGGAGAACCGAAAGATATTAGATGAGGTATCAGGAAGAAGTCCTTTACTGTGAGGATGGTGAGGCCCTGGCACAGGTTGTCTAAAGAATCCAGAGAAGCTGTGGATACCTCATCCCTGGAAATTGTTCAAGGCCAGATTGGATGGAGCTCTGAGCAGTCTGGTCTAGTGGAAGGTGTCCCTGCCCATTGCAGAAGGATTCAAATTAACTTATCTTAAAGGTCCTTTCCAACTCAATCCATTCTATTGTTCTGTGATATTGCTAATAATTAGAATATTTTACCTGAGCATAGCCAATACTAAGAGGGAAATGAAGAAGAAAATTAAGCCTCTAAGTCTGCTCTATTTTGCTGAACTTTGCTATTCTGTAAGAGATAGATTCAAATGATTGGTTAACTATTTTTGCCTGCTGCTTATTCATTCACTCAGTTGGCCTTATGAAAACGCTTGCAAATTTGGATTCCTTTTACAAAACTATGATTCCAGGGTGTATTTCTGATATCACTAGAGGAAATAATGTAATGCACAGTATGTGAAATGCAAAGATTGTGCCTGATAACTTGATGGAGCAGTGTGTGCAGTGGATCCTTCCCTCACCTTCTCCCTGCTCTCTGAGTTCCTTGGAGCACATGTCCCCTGGGTGTGCTTTGTTCCTGTACCCCACTTAGGTGAGGTGTAGCTGCTTGCCACTGTTCCACAGAGGCCTTGCACAGCAAGAATTTGTCACCTGCTTCTCTGATGCTCCTCAGTCTGTGAGTGAAAGACCAAGGAGTCCTCCAGGAAGAGGGGAGAAAAGGGCATTTCACAGCAGAGAGGAACAGACAGTTGGCATCATTACAGATAGCCTCTCCCACTGTGCCTTAGAGCTCTCACCACTTTTCCCAGGCTTTTTAAACACTTACTAAATGAGCCTGTGTCTGCCTTTATACTAACCCCTTACCTAAGGGTTCAATCTAGTGCTGAAAAGTGAGCAGTGGAGGAAGCTGCTCATGGTAGAAACTGTTAATTGAATTTCACAGTTAGAAAATCTATTTGAATTTTTAGTTAGACATCTGTGGTGGCTGAAACATCAGAGGATGGGAGGTAGGGAAGGAAAGTCCTGCTTAATACCTCTATCTCTGTGTCCAGATGGGCATGCAGCTGAGGCTTAGTATCTTTAAGCTCAGGATCCAATATGATACCCAGCTTTAGCTGAAATTTTATATGGATGTGAAGATATTGAAAAAGAGATGTCAGCGTTTAAAAAAAAATAATGGGAATTGAGAGAGAGTGCTGAAGATCTCTGAGTATTTGTGCTGTGGAGTGATGTCGCTGTAGTGAGAATAAAATGCCTGTGCTTCAAATCTGCTGACAGAATTAAAAATGACCTTTCTAAATTATGTGAGTGCTTAATAAAGTTTGTTTGAAAGCTTCAGTGAAGTGAAGGTTTTAAACAAGAAATATCTTCAGTTTTAAGCCTATACACTGAGTCAGGCAAAAATATCCTCATGTAACACAAGCACGGGGATCTGATTTATGCATAAGGAATTTCTTCTGTACTTCAAGCCCAGGGGAAAATGTAAAGTTTGTAAATTAATTTTGTTTCATACTGTATAGAAATGAAGTCCATAATGGAATGTACATATTAAAACAGTTTGAATGTTTGTGAAAGAAAAGTGATTGGTTTTAAATGATGTGCCATTATTCTAAAGATAAAGAATATTATTCTTTTACAGTCTTGAGTTTCCTAAAATAAGTGAAGTGCGAAATTTGAACTTGTTTCTGATTCAGTTTTTAGTGATTAACTGCATTTCCTGAGCTATAGTTAATATCTCAGACAAGTGTTTCATGGATCTTCCACACCTTCATAGCAAGTTTAGATCTGCTTCAGAATGTTTATAATTTACATCATTGTTTTTTATCTTCAGAGAAAAAATAAATGAAAACAAATATGAAGTAGCCCTTAGTACCTGTAGGTTTTAGCCCCTTACTGTAAGTCTTTAACCAAATTTCTTTCATTGATTTCTCATATGAGTATCACCATCTTGCTAAAGGTACTGTTAACTATTAAGAAGTGGAATTAAATTTTATAGCAACACGCATCCAAATTGATGGAAAAATCAATTTGAAAGAAAAATACACATGCATTAGACATGCTCTTCTGTGAACTGCTTTCATTTATCTGAAGTGTTTAATGCACTTGTTTGAATTATAGTTCTCTCTATCCAGTGTTATGATAAGGTTACAACAAGAACACTGGAAATCTAACATTTCTTCCATGCCTAAGGAACTGTCTCTGAAGTACTTAACACTGGAAAATGCCACTGCTTTCAGTGTGAGTAAACAGGAAGTATCACAGCCAGAAATTCCTCTAATTCATCTATCAAAGTCACTGTTGATAGGACTTGTTAAAACCCTTTCTGAGGGATAAACACTTTTTAATTTTTTAAATACTTTGCTCTTGAAAGTGTTTTCTGTGCTGTGCCTGCTTGTATTTAAGCTTCTTATTGTGGAATCAGTGAGGATAAAGGCGTTTCTGTAAAGTACCAAGTTTGCATGAGCACGAAACTCTTGACTCTGAAAAGATTAGCAAGTTGGAATATTAGCTTTTTTCCACTAGCACATCATGACTCTTAATCACCAGCGTTAGCTGTGAAGGTAGCCTTTCCATAGGAGATACGGAACCGGGAGATGTTTCCAAAGGGGAGAACTGGAGAGGAAGGAGCATGTCCTGTTCTCATCATGGGAATCAATGGGCTAGAGGTCTTGTTGAGCAACTACTTATTTGTTTACTTAGGTGCAGCTGCTGTGCATGAAATGAATATAATCTGAAGATGGACCAATAAATTAAAGATTTTTCTCCTTCAGGCATATTTGTCTGGATTCCTTTTCTACACAACTTATGATCCTCGAAAGAATTGTGATCAAACTTGTGTTTGGGTTTTGCTTATTTGTGTAGGTTTTTTTTCCCCTTGTGCTTTTTGTTTGTTTGTAGAGTTTTGTTAGTTTGTTTTCTTGTTCTGGGTTGTTTTTTTTAACTCAGAAGTTCTCAAACTGTGGGTTGAGAATGGAGAGCCTGTAAGAGTTTGATTGGCTACTTTCACTGTCTTTGCTGTTCCAGCATACTTTATTTATCTTCCAATTTTAGATAATCTAGATTGTAAATTGCATGTTCCTATCGTATTACTGAAATAGCATATTGCTACGTTGTTTCCATTTTGGATGTTCTTGAGGGCTTCAGCTTCTGTCAAAATTTTAAAATTAGCTCTATTGGTTGACTAAAATATTGCTTCATGTTCCTTTAGAATTTTACTTTTAAAATAGCTTCATGGGGTTTGACCAACCTGTATCACAGTCTTAGGCCAATTTATAATGATTTTTCTCTCTTTTATTTGAAACAGATGGTTCACAAGCACCAGCCAGGCCCCCTAAACCACTTCCTCGAAGAACTGCACCAGAAATCCATCACAGGAAAGCATACAGCTCTGACAGTTCCATGGAAAATGTGGATGCAAAAATTGCAAAACTTATGGGAGAGGGCTATTCCTTTGAAGAAGTCAAGAGGGCACTTGAAATTGCCCAGAATAATGTTGATGTAGCCCGTAGTATTTTAAGAGAGTTTGTCTGTTTTCCTCCACCGGTCTCCCCACGTCTCAATCTATAGCAGCATCAAGATTTTCTTGGAGCATATGAATTCTACAGATGCACGTGTGGATTGGGGAAATGAGAGGAAGAACAGAATGGAATATTTTTCTTCCATCCTTAGCAGAAGGGTGTTTGTTTCCAGCCGTTTATCAAAGGCTCCTGGCTGCTCTGATCAAGACTTATAAATATGCTGAGGCTTATGTATTTTTGCTAGCCATACTTTTTTAAATCAGGGTCGAACTTACAAAGTAATTTAAAAGAAGTTTACTTCCCTAGAACTTTTAATCTGTGAAATGCTTTTTCTTGTTTACAAGTTGGCAAGTTACAGTTTTCTAGTTTGTGCCTGTACTATGTCCTGTTCATATTCCCTTGTACTTGTGGTCAGTTCTGCTGTAGCATTCCCAACAGTTTCCATGCTGACCACTCCATCAACTAAATCATCACTTTCCAGAAGTTCTGCGTTTCTTTTGGTCTTTTTTTTTCTTTTACAAGATGCTTTAATTGTTTTTTTTGCATTTCAGCTCATCAAATGCAAAAAGTATGTGGCCTTCACTACTGATTTTTTTTTTTATTCTGAGATTCCTTTGCTTTTGAGAGAGGAAGTATCTGAATGTAAAACACATTATTCTGTGAACTGCCTTTTTAAAGGCATTTTGACAGTAATGTTGGGCAGCTTTCTGTTTAACAAGAATTCCATGACCTGTAGTCTCAAGGTCTTTTATATACAGTTTCCACAAAAAAATCCCAACCAGCAAATAAAACACTTCATGCAGCAGTGATACTGAGTTCTCACTTGTAAAATCTATTTCAAATTTTAGTATTTGATGGCAGATGTTCAAAAAAAGCCAAATGCACATGATAAGACTGTGTTTTGATTACACACTAATGGTACCAGTTCTTCATGGCAAGACTAGAAGGAATCTTTTTCAATTATATTAAAGGTATTCAGGTAAATTCCAGTTCTAGACTGAGTAAAGTAGAATGCGATTAATGTTTTGTTTAAGTGATTATCCTGTGGTTCATTGTGGCTTGGATCAGTTTGTATTAACTTGGAAACTTCAAATCTTTGATGCACTGTTAATTCCTAATGCTACTGTAGCAATATTTTTTGCATAGTTCTTTGGTAACCTCCTCCCTCCCTCCCTCCCCTGTACACTTTATAATCCTGAAGGATATGTTTAACACCCAAATTGATTCGCTCGCTTTCCAGCTGCTTAGCTGGAAATACATTTTTGCTTTACTTGGTTAGTGATACTCCAAACTTTGACATTTTACTTTGAGTCCAAATTGATGCAAGCCAATTTAAAAATCTTCCTGATTTTAGAAAAAGAGGGAGAAGACAACTCCATTCTGGGTACTTTCAAAGTTGAGTCCAGATATTTCCAGATATTTTCAGAAGATTGCTGCTTTCTTGTTTTTTTTAGGAAACTTTGAAATTTTTCTTCTAATACTATTGAAAAAATAAAACCGTATGGTAGTTAGAATATTTTTCTCATTTTGAGATGTGATGAGTATATGAAAAATTTCAGTGTGCCAGACTGGGTGTGAAGAATATATTCATTACTCCCTTTCAGCTGTTAGTGTTCTCTTTCACTCTGAATTTGTATCACTTACAGGATCAGATCTCATCAGCCAGTGCGTTTGTTGTAAAGATGTTTTTAAAGGCAGCCTGTGGCTGAACTGCAGGATTTGAAGTAACTGAGAACACCCATTGGAAATTACTGTGATACCTCAAAGTCCTGTTGTTTCATCAAAAAACTTATTCTGAAAACTGATTAAATTATTTTGTAGCATCACGAAGCATAGGATGGATATCGTTAATCTGCTTCAGTGATAAAAGATGATCAGGAGAATACAGGGTATAGGGAAGAGCTGCTGCTCCATTTGGATTTAGGCAAATGCTTCTGAGTTTATGTTCCAGGAAAAGACATTTGCATCCTTCTGTAATTGTTTGTTCCTCAAGTACAGTTTAGGAAAAGTTTGGGTGTAAGTTATATTCTGTGCTTTTGGCTCAAGTTGATGTCTTTCCTCTGTTTTGGGAGAAAGTTCTGTGTAGTATTGAACCCTCTTGTTCATTTGGTTTGTTTGCAACATCACTGTAGCATTTTAGCTAGCTATAAATTGAAAATGATTCATGCTATTAAATTATACACTCTGGTTGTACTGGAATTACTGAAATGAGGTTCTAGCATAACTGCCAGCATAGCAATGATGACAGTGAAAAAAAGAGCACTTTACAAGGATGAACAAACAATCTGTAGATTGAGTTTTGAAATTTTGAATTGTAATGAAGAACTCATTTTCTCTTTTTTATGCAGCATTTTAGTATAAATTACATCCTTATATTTCAATTAGAGGCTGGAACTGCTGCCTGCTAGATTAAGGTTTTTAAAGTTTTCCTTCTTTCTGGTTGTGACCAGCAGTGACACTTTTTTTTATTATGTGTTAAAAAACCAAACTTGATGAGCAGTGTTCTGAGTGGTAACTTGAAAAGAGTTCCATTAATCTTTAAATGAGTGTGCTAATAACACTTCTAAATAGTGGAATGTGCAGACTGTTTCAAACCTGTTTTGGTTAGTAGTTTTAAAGTCAAACAGCAAAATTGCTTTGCTAGAGTGTCGATGTTTACTCTGCAGGAATTAATAGGCTTAAAATAAATGAATCTGGCTGCAGTCTAGTTCTCTAAAGACAGTTCTTTAAACATATTTTTAACCTTTGAAAGACTTAAGGGTTTGAGCCTGGCAGTGGTATGCACTTAGATAACTTTAAGAAAGACTGACTTGAATGAGAGTGCTTGGGTGAACAAAGTTGGTTAAACTCAGAAACATTTGCAGTCTTTAGACCATCCTTGTGTTGTCTGTGGGTCTCACCTTTTCTTTAGGTTAAATTACTGCATTTTGAGCAAATTGGCTGAATCAGAAGTTGAGCAGAGCAAGTGGACATCAGCAGCACAGATCTTTTCCAAAGGCTATGTGTAGGAAAAATTTAAATCATGGCAAAGGAAACTAATATAATTAGCCATGTTAATGGCTTGTCTGGAACCCTAAAATGGCCACTGGTAAAATTTGTTAATGTCCAGTATCTCAAGAGTGCATCTGGCACAGCTTTTTTAGAATGTGAATTTAGGTAGTTTTGTACCAGGATCATTTCTTCTGTTGTATTTCTCTCATTTTCAGCTTGAAGCTTTACTTTGCACTGACAACTCTGACCTGAAAGCATTTAAATGTGTGTCTTAAATATTGACAAATTTTGAAGCAACATCATATTCAAAGCAAATTCAGGTGCTACCTGATGACCTGGAATTTAGCGCTTTTAGGAGTGACTTCTTGAAAAAGGACTGCAGCAGTTTGCATTTTGAAGGATTTTCTTTCAAATAACTATTTTATCTGAAAATGCCTTTTATAAACTTGTCTAACGTGGCAAATTTAGTGATGTGTTCAATTAATTTATATTTTATTCAACATTCTTTTTAAATTTTGATTATTATGTATGCTCAAGTTCCTTATCTGTTCATGTAAGGTATTTTATAAAATTAATGTTAAGAGAATGTTGGGTTGGTCCGTGATTTTTCAAGACTCTGTCTCTGTTATTGAATATTATCACTTTTCATATGATGCTTTAGAAACATAGCCGGTCCTGTGTAGGGGCCTTAAAAAACATTGTTTTGTAAGCCACAAAAGTGAGGCCTTGCTTTAAAATAAGGTGAATTATTACATTAAGATATGTTCTTTATATCCCCATACATTACCTCAATTCTAAATTTCAGTAGTAAAATTTAATAAATTGGCAGTAATTTTGGAATGTGCATGTAATAGTCGTATAGCAGAAAGATGCTAACCATTAAATATTTAGAATCCAAAGTGGTGAACACATAGTCCAACTGTATATTAATTTGCAGCATTTTTTTCCTGAAGAAAATTACAATAAGCTGAAACTGGTATTTTTTTTTTTAATATCCTATGCATTGACATTCTCAAGCATTGTACTCTTAATGTCAAAACCATTTTAGCTTTGTAACACTTTTTTTTTTCTGTTACTATATCCCAGCATTCTGGAAAAAGTTCAGAAAATCTAACCCCTCTACTATGCAGGACAATTCAGGTGTTGCAATTTAAACCTCAGTGCTGTTCTCTGCAGTTGGATTTGACCTTTAATGCTGAGATTTTCATGGTACTTCCTTCAGTGTGTTAAATCCTTGTCCACTGTGTATGTCACTAGTCATATTGCTAATTAGAGAATTTACCTGTTTGGGATATTAGTCTTTAGTACTATAGGTTCCTATTTCTGTCATTTTTACTCTTCTTATGTGAAAGTTACTTTATTGTGTTACAATCAAACTTTAGCAGCTAGGAATGTTTTTGTTTTATAAATCCAGTCATTATTCTGTACAAGATATCTGCCTCCATTTATCAGTTTCAGTAAGTTTCCATTAGGAAATTGGTAAGTTTAGATTTTAAAACACTGTGTGTTACAGTGACATCTGAACATTCCATTTGGCCTTAGGTGATTTTATGTCTAGCAGTGGAAATTCTTATTCAGAATAAATGCTAATTCCCAAATCATAATCTTAAATCACAAAATAAATCTTAAATTTGTGAAATGAAACTTAATTGCATAAACATCCTGAACATTGTAAGGAATTCAGAATGATGTGAACTGTGACAAGATCCTTGCTTCATAGACCCCCCAGAAGTAAAAGCATAAACCCATTGAATAAGTGATCTTCTTACTGTGAAGCTACTTGTATCTGGATCTGTGAAGGAATCAGCCAGTCCACCTACAACACTGCCTGGAAAACAGCATTTTTTATTGCACTAAGTGCCACAGTAGCCAGCAGGGTGGGAGATAACTAGGAGCAGTTAACTAGGCAGAAGGAGTTAATTTTGTCATAACAATCTAAGCCCCTCTCTCCTGGTGCAGTATTAGATTTAGCTAGTATGAATTGCCTGGAGATCTAATGCACATGAAGGAGAGTTTGTTATGATTTTTCCAGTTTTCAGTTACAGTGTTCTTCTCCAGGGAAGTGTCCTCCTCTGAGGACAGCATGTCTTACTTAGAAGTCACACTGTTTAGGACCAGGATGCCAGGGTTTTAACAGCAGAAGGAAGTGTGAAATAGTATTTTGCTCAGAAAGTGTTAGCATACTAGCAAAACAACAAAAAGCTTTATAAGGATTTCAGTGGAAACACCTCTGTTTTCAAGCTCATCATCTTGGCTCTTGAAGGATGTGTGTCTGTACACCGAGATGTAGGCACTGGTCTGGTGCAGCATGGAGGAGAGGACACCACGAGATGCCAGCCTGGAGAGTTCAGACCTTCATGTTACAAAATACCTGCTCCTTCTGGGTAGCTGAATCTGCAGTGTAGTCAAGCTACTACAGCCATCCGTGTTTTACAAGGCAAGTTTTTATCCCTGTATAGCTGGGGAAGTGCATACATTTACTCCAAAATAGAGCTTGGCTTCTGTGCATCTGTGTGGTGATCAGGGCACTGAAAGTAATATCTGCTCCCTAGTTCTCATTATACCACAATGCAGAAAGTGCCCTTGGAGAACTCTTTTTAATTTGCTAATGGAGTGTCATTGAATTTCAAATTCTTTACAAACATAAGTAAATTTACATCATTAGCCTTTCAGAAACACCTGAAGGTAGTGGCCGGTAGTTTTCTGAAGCTATTAATTTCCTTGAGCATGTGACTCAAATGTTTCCTCTTGTTTACATTTTTGTTACCAATTTATTGTGGTCCGTATGAAATTCTTGGGCCTTAATTTAAAAGCTTTTATTCTCTGTTTGCTATGGCTGTTGTAGGTAGTATCTCTATTACCTAGGCTCATGCACTAAAATTCCAATTGTGCTGCTCTCCTACATCCCAACTTGGGCTATGTTCAGCCTGACCTTTGTCCCACAGCAGATGCATCACTGTGCATCTTCATCTGCTCCCTCTGACTGTTTTCATCTTCTTTTCCCACCCCAAATCTCTTCAGTGACAACAATCACCAGCACATCCTTCCTCTCCATAATGACAGACACTTTACAGTTTCCCATCTCAGCTTGCAACCACATCTGTATTTTTTTCTGACGTCCCTCATAAAGTGTTCGGCTGGCCTTGTCCGTCTCAGGGATTATACAGATTGTTTGCACTGTATCCAAATGGCCCCTGTGAGCATGGTCATCCAAAATGGATTGAGAATTCTGCAAGAAAGCCTGTTTTCTTTGTTATCACTGGCTTTTTTTCCTGTTCCCTTCTTGACCTGGAAAAGCACTCTTGTGTTTCATGATTTATTTGTCAGGGATGAAGATGAAATCCACTTATTTCAGCAGATCCCTATTTTATTTCTGAGATGTGAAAAGTAACCAACACAGATGATACCTGCTAGTAACAGTCCTTCTATTTGAGATTAATTTTGTCTAAATATATGGGAGTTAAGAAATTTGTCCAATGAATTTGGTTTGTATCTTGAAAAGTCACAAACACATTTGTTCACTTTTAGTACTAATTGAGGTGGAAGGGATGAATTTTATAAGATGTGTCAGTGAAACTGGGAACTTGCTTGCAGATAAAGGTAATTGATTACCATAAGCGGCCGGGATAAAAGATTGACTTTGAAATCAAACAAATAAGTATCATTTAGCTTGAAAATTCTCACACACAGAAGGTAAGAGCTGTATATCTGAATGATTTCACCAATGGCCTCCAAAAGACTTTGATTCCTCATCAGTCAGGTAACCGTGCCCATGTGTTGGCTCTATTGATGACAATTTCATAGCTTTTTAGGTGAACTGGTGTATGTGACCAGAGATAGATTTGTGGGTTTGCATGCTGCTTCCTGGGGGAGGATACACGGTATAATTTTCCCGAATTTTAACAGAAAGGGGTGAGTTTCATTAGGTCTCACAAGTGTAGATTGCCTACCTGGATGAGATCCTCCAGAGACAGGACGGCTGGATGGTGAGGGAAGGGTTGAGGATGAGCAACCTGGCTTAGCAAGGAGGTGCTAGAGCTGTGATTATCTTGGGGAAGCAGGAAAGTTGTATAATGGCAACAGGAGGCAAGGGAATCAGATGAGAAAAGATGGGTGGGTATTTGGTGCAAACTTAGAGAAGTGTTTCAGAGAATGAGTGGAGGGGGGAATTGGAGTTGTAGTGTACAAGGGTGCACTTTAGTGGGGGGAATCTTATGTGCCATGGTTGGGACAGAACACAGTTAAATGAAAAGAGCCTTATGTTCCTGCATGTATCATTCCAGAGTGATCTGTGCCATAGTTAGCCTTATTTTAGTGTTTGCCCTCACACACACACACACCACCCCAACCCTTGCTGTGGTCTGTGGCACAGCTCTGAAATTCTTTGTGGCAATCTACTCAGTCCTCATAGCAACGTGTCTTTTACCTGTGATTTGAAGTGAGGTTTCCAGGCCCTTCAAGGCTTTTCTATGTGTTTTGAGGTTTAGCTTAAGCAGGAAGACTATTAGCGATAAACAAACCTTGCTTGGAGTTACACAGACTTGTCTTCATGCATTGGCATCCTTTCCTTTGATGTGGTGGTGTTGCTGAGTAAACAGTCTCCAAGATTACTAGGGGAGGCAGAGCCTTGATTGTATCTGTGGTTTGTTTTTAGGATACTGGCTGACCAGGGCATTGCTGCAGGCTGTGAACGTGTCACCAGACTGGCTCTTGGCTGCCTTTTTTATCCACATTCCATAAAAATTTATAAAGGTGTGAGACAAAATTAAAATTGACTGTGGCTTCATGCAAAGATATTGTGGGTATGCTTTGTACTTTTTGTAGCTGTGTAACTTGCTATATTCATGTGTGGTGTCACGAGCATAATGCTGTAAAACTCCACCTATCCTGAACCCCGTGTCATTCCCATGCTTGTTCAGTGGTTGCCTTGTGAAGTACACTTCTCTCCTCTGATGGGGTGCACAGGACAAAGGCTAATTACTTGCTAGTGATGAGCACGGCATTGTGGAATAACAGCTCATATGCAGAGACTCCTATTGATGTGCAAACTACCTTAGCAATGTGGATCGCTTTTCCCTGGTTGGTTGAGATGAAATTTATTTTTCTGTGATCTGCCCTATGGGACCTTGTATTATTGGTACTGTATCATCGTATTTTTGAGCTTTCTCTATTACAGCAATATCGTGCCTCTTGAGGCTGCCTGGTCTCCCTTTCAAGACCAGGCAAAGCACAGTCTGTCAGGAGAGCTGGATGAGATGTATGGAGTGAGTCTCGTTGCCTGATTTGTTAGTAGCATGTTTGTGGTTTCGAGAAAAGGGATTTCAGGAGAAGCATTTTTTACTATTTATTTACTTAGAGAATAGGTTTTATGGTGGAGAAACTTTTATTTTGAGTTTTTGGAAGCTATCCCATGTGCCTTTAAAAACAGGCGCTAGCACTCAGCAGTAGCTTTGAGGGAGCTGCATATCCTCCAACTATTTTGTTTTTCTTTTGTTAATAAACAAGTATGAAAACTTCTGCTCCCTATACTTTCTGAAATTATGCCAACTCACTGGTGCTTGTTCAGCAGTTACACTGTTTGAACAAGACCTTGTTGTTAATCTTTTGTTGGCACACCGGTGACAACAGGATAAAAAGGTTTCTCAGAGGAAATGGGAAGGAGCGATGTGACAAAGGTATCTGCAAGGGAAGAAAAGGGAAAAAAAAGATGAAGAAAATCCCCTTATGGAAAAGAAAAAAAAAAAAGAACCCAGAAGGAAGATAGAAGAGGGTGCATTTGATAGAAAACTTTCTCCAGAACTAAATAAGAATTGTAAATACCATCATCAGCTAAAACACAAATGGTGGCGGGCAATGCATATTAATAATTCCTTTTAATGCTGCTTTAAATTAACAAGTCTCAGAAAGAATGGGCCTTTCTTTTGTTCTTTATATTCTAATGAAAATATGTTTAGTTAAGTTTAGTTTAAGTTTAGAAAATGTTCACAAAATTAGGTGGTTTGGAATTGATAGTGAGAAAGTTCACCAAGTCTTACAAATGAACAATTTAGCAAAGAAAACTTTGTCATTTGGCAATTGTGATACCTCAGTTTCAGGTGGACCAGTTTCAAAAGCGACTTCCTTGTCATCTAACGTATTTTAAGATTTATCCATGCACATGTGCACCCAAAATCCATAGCTGCTTTTTAAACCTATTTATCCAGAGAAATTCTGTAATAGTACATTTATTCTGTATGTAGAAGGCAGAAGGGAGAGAGAATGGAGGGAGGTGCTTTCTTTCTAGTTCTATGTCTCTAATTAATCTCTCATAAGCTGCAGAGGTTTAATGAGATCTCTTTGCAAAGGTTTTATTTTACGTGGTACTAGTAAAGTTTGTGTGAGTTTTGTCGCTCAAGAAATACAGTTTATGTGTATTTCACTCCATTTAAATGCAGAAACACATCTAGAGACTGCAGAAGTTTGTGAGGCAGGCCAGTAGGGCAGTTTAGGAGAGTACAAAGGAAAGCACTGCTTCTACATTTCTGTAAGAAACTCGGGAACAAATTGGACAATACTTCATTTGCATGTCTGCTGAATAACATGTAGAGAGAGGGAGACTCCCGGAAAACCAGCCTATAATGAGCTAGGAAATGCTTGCCTGATCTCTGGGCTGCATGTCAGCTACTTTGAAGCTGCAGCAGCAGTGGGCTTTCTTGGATTGGAGAAAAAGAAGGGCAAAGTCCTTAAGACTTCGGCACTTCTTTTTTGCATTTTACATTTACATCAGTGAATTGAGTTTTATTCAAACCAAGGGATCAGTTTCACAAAGCCATATCCTGACAACTGGAAGTGTGGCTAGGACTGGCCTTTGAATTTAGAGAGGAGCTGGACTTTGAGACTGAACCTAAAAATACCAGATAAAGACAATGACAGGGTATTTGGTTGTCTGGGTTTGAGGGGGAGGGGGATGAAAATGATTTTCAAATATTTTAAGATAAGTTCTCCTCCTCTAAATTCTGTTGACTAAAATCCATGGTTTCTGAGGTATGTCACTATTCCCTTCCCCATTGTGAAGGGGAGACTGTTTATTTATGAAAGCTCTTTCAGATTAATTCAGGAGGAAGAGGTTTCACAAGAGTAGCTTTAAAAATGCTTTGAAAGCTATTTTAGGAATGGTGATGCTGGAACTCGCATACATAGAGAGAGAGGCATCCTTTGGATGTAAAGCAATATCCTCATGGCAAGCAGTAAGAAATGAAAATGGTTTATGTCTCTAAGAAACAATCTCAGTAATTTTGCTGATGTTTTGTTTATGCTATAAGAGCATATTGTTTCTTGAGAAGCATAGTTGTAGCTTAATTGTATGATAATTGGAATTTAAATACACATCATAAGTGTAGCTCGTTTATTTGCGCTCTTGAAAATAAAAGTTGGTACAATGCTGGAGATGGCAAACTGGAAGCTGCAAAACACCTACTCCTCATTTCTAGAGTGTAAGAAATTTCCCCTTTCTACAACTGGACTGTGAGCATTGGCAGATAGACCAGTCTGTAAGTGATTGAACAAAGCATTGCAGGCTCTGTTTTGTTGTTTTTCCAAGTTCTGTTATGCGGTGATTTTTTGTCATTTTGCAAAGACAAGAACTTGATCAGTTCAGCTTAAAGAGAGAGTCAAACCAATATGGGTTCAGCAGGAGATGTCATGAAAAGTTCGGAGTGTAGGTGAAAATAATGGTATTTGCCTCCCTGTGCTGGGAAAACAAAATTAATGTGGGCCGAGTGACAGAACTTACATTAGTGACTGCAGTTTCTTTCCCTTCTCCCTTAATTATTCTATCTCTTGTTCTTTAAGAGATTCTCCTCTGTTTATCCAGACTTTCTGTGTGCGATGCAAGTAGCAGTGTTTCCTATGAGAGAAAAACTTTTTAACTGGGCCTGTTGAGATAGTACAAGGTAACGTTTGAAACAGAAGGATTGATTTAGATTAGATTGAAAGAAGATATTTTTTTACAGTGAGGGTGGCAAGACACTGGAACAGGTTGCTGTGAGAGGTGGTGAATGCCCCATCCCTGGAAACATTCGGGGCCAGGTTGGATGGGGCTCTGAGCATCCTGCTCTGGTGGGAGGTGTTCCTGCTCATTGCAGGAGGGATTGGACTAGGTGGCCCTTAAAGGACCCTTCAAACCCACAGCTATTTTATGATTCTGTGATTAAGGCTATATAAGGGAGGAAGGTTTCATGTAAAAGCAGATCCAAAGAAGTCTGTATTATGGTTAAGGAGACCCATTCAAGCAGTTTGAACTCCATCTCTTGCTGTGAGTTTCTGTTTCTTAGGCTTCTATAAAAATACTGATGTCAGTAAACACTGACTTCCGTGTGACTCACTTCTATTGATTTAAGAATGAAATTGATAAAGTACATATGCCAAAATCCTTCATGATTTGAAATGAAAGGCAATTAAAAGATGATGATCAGGACTAAAGTCATTAGAAGCTATTTATGCTCTAATTAATCTACATATATTTTTTCTACTAAGCTTTTTCCTAATATAATAAAACCAACTTTGTTATTCCACTCTGACCTTTCCTCAACCAAATTTTTAACTGCCTCAAAGTCAGGAGTCTAACTGCTGAGAGGTTTTTTTATTCCTGTTCATCTCAGAACACATGGGGCTCCATGAAGAAGAAACTGTCAGGATGTTGACATTAAATGCACTGCTTTTGGCATGACTTTTTTACTGATATTTGTGAGATAAGAGAAAATATGGAAATTAAAGACATATTGCTTTCATTCTTGCTATTTATCTGATCCTGGACAAAAATCTTCTTAGAGTGGTAAGACTCCAGTGAAGAGATGCTGGAAAAGTGGAAAACACAGAGTAGAAAATCAAGTCTTCTACCAATAATTTTGTCCCTAATGTGAGGCAGAAACATAATATATATGTATCTTATATATATATATATATGTATATATAATATATATGTATTTCCTATTGAAATAGAAAATAGAAATAAGACAAGGTAAAAGTTGAGGAAATAGCCATGTAGGGGTGTACAAGCAAACCACTATCTTGACAGGTACCATTTCTTTTATACTGGCAACTCTAAAAGGTAGCATAGGAACTTTAACCGAGCAAAATTATGTATACTGTTGAGGTATCTTTGTAGATATTTGTAAAACGCAATTAGATTTAATTTGCAGACACCTGAAATATGGCAGTGGGGGAAGCCTGCGTGCCTTTTAAAACCTAATTAGAACATCCATTTCCTCTCTCCGTCCCATTTTCAGTAAAAGCAGATGCACTTTCTTGAATTATGCTCTTACAGCTCTCTTAGTGTTTGACTGGTAGTCTCACCTCTACTTCTTAAATCTCAGGCTCTATATTTTTCTCTTGGTTCATCTCATAAGCTTCCCTCATCCCTTCTCTTTGCTTATTATGATACGATTTCTCTGTTATTAAGATTTTCCTCAGAAATTTTAAAATCTCATCTTCCCACCCTTGCTGGCTGTTGCAGCCTAAGTACCATAGCTGCCAAGAGCCTGTGCCCATCTCTTCAAGATCCTGACATGTCACACTGTGATCTCTCTCCTCCTTTACAATTTTTGTTGTGCAGGGACATTCGGTGACAGAAACACTCTGTTTCTTTCTTGACCCTTCTGTCTTCCACAGTGAGCAAATGTCTCATTAGCAGCTGTTCATTAGCTGTTCCCTGGCTGTTTGTGCCAGCCTGAAGTACCTGGCCAGCTCTGTAAGTGGCTTTAAGTGCAGTCATCCCTTGTCTGCACAAAGCATCGATGCTGTGTTAGAGACCATTAAGATTTTAACCATGTCAGCAGTTTGTCTTTTTTCTTGGCTGGAATAGTTCTTGTCTGTGTGTTTCCACAGTTCTGTCACCTTTGCAGTGTCATGCTGAATAGTAATCCTAATCCATAGGCAGGATGCTCTGGGGCTGTGCACATGTGGGATCTCTTCAGGTAAACTCCTGGGGGAGGAAGGCACACAGTGTGGGCAGAGGCACACTGCCAAAGGCTCCAGGATCAGTGACTCAGGCCATCACTGCTCTGTGCTGACTCCAGATGATGGCTCCTGTTCGAGACAGTGCTAATGTGACTGCTGCTGTCTGTCTGACGGGCCTTGGTTCCCTGTAAATTTATTTATTTTTTTAATGAAAATGCTGATATTAGCATGTCCTGTGGGTTGTGGTAGTGTGCTAGCCAGGAAAGCTGCGGTGCTAGCTGTCTTGCTGAGGTGAGTCAGAAGATGCAAATGATAGAAACTCATCTACTTTTCTCCACAATCTGTTAGCAACATGTGCTTCCACTTTCAAACAGGAGCCCACCGAACTAGGCATAAAATAACCAGTTCAAAGAGCTTACGGATTGTAGCGGTGCAGAGAAATGATGGTATAGACTGATAAAGACCAATTTTATAGACTGAGAAAATAATGGGTTTTCTACCATTTTTTTCTACAATTTTTCATCCACTTTTTATCAAATCTTAAATTTTATAATTAAATAAGGCATGTTTATGTGCTTTAAAATGATCCAGTTTCTGCCTTGTAACAACTAATTTGTAACTCCACAGGGAAGTATTTAAGCTGGTCAAGGCTGTTTGAATAGATTGTTTAATGATCTGCCACCTCTTTCATGGGATATCTGCAGTTTTGGTTTGTTTTTGGTTTATTTTTTAACATTCTTGTGTATTGTTTGGCTGTAGGGGGTTGGTGTCTTGATTCTGCCTTGGAAACGAAGAATTTACTGTAAATGTGCTTTGATCGAAGCTCTGCAGCTGCTGTGGTTTCTCTGGTGCAGAAAGTGCTGTGTGCACTCTAGGGGCTGTCAGTCCTGACAACACACTGTTCATCTGCACATCCATTTGCTGGCGTCTTTTTTGAGACTGTGTGGCTCAAGCAAAAACTTGGATACTTTCCTCCTTATTTTGTCTAATTACCTGTTCCAATCACGTGCTTAAGGAAGACTGGAAGTTACATCAATACCAATAATACTAAATAGAGTACCAAATAAAGCAAAATTGAAGATGGAAAGGAGGTAGAATTGCAGTAGCAGTGAAGACAGGATAAAATTATGGTAAATATATGAAGCCATTGGGATAGATTGATAGCAATTGAGATGTTTGAAGGAATTTAAGACAAGAAAAAAAGAACTTTGCAGGAAGACTGATTTTTGATTTTTTGCTTCACTTTCTATCAAGTGAAAAAGTAGCTGCAGGGAACTTTCCAGGATGGAGATCAGACAAAAGATAAACAGGCAGGAGGGAGAGGAAGAGTGAGAGTAAAAAGAATCTTCCTTCTTGTGGTTGGGCTTGGTAGTAAAAGAAGAAACAAGAGGAGTCCAGGAACTGCCTGACAGGGGATACACAGCTCTTCAGAAAATGGTTTTGATGATGGAGTATGGACTCTCTAGTCTACTTAATCTATTGTACTTAATCTATCCAGAGGCATGCGCCTTCCAAACTTTTACTGCCTGCTTTAGTTGCTGACTCAATACTGATGAAGTGCCTGTAATGCTTGCCTGCAAACATGTGGGCTCTTGCTTCAGCACTGCCTTCATTCCATTTTTTCAGCTTTCTGTGAAGATTTTCTCATTAGAGTTTAGAATTAGTTCAGTATATGGATAGTGATTTCTCCCCTTCACTTCAGAGCTGTTTGACCAAAGGCTTACTGAAGGCCCTATAGAAGAAGGGGCCTAACTGTGTCTGCTGAAGGAGCTTGCTGATAAGCTGCGTTGATCAGATCTGCAGAGCTGTGTGTGTGTACCCAGCCCTGCCCAGGGCTTTGCTGAAACACCCTCTTCCCTGCACATTCCCTCCATCCCTCTGTGCCTGGGCACAGGAGAGCACGAAGGACAGACACATCCTCCTGATGTGAGGAAGATGTGATGGCAGGGTGGCAAAGCCTGAAATAATACTGTTGCTGTGCATGCAATCTTGTGCAGCAAACACAGGAACAAATGGACTTTCTGTAGGGCTGCTTGCAAGCAGAAGGCATCCACTCCATGCCTCTGCCATGGCTGCAGCAGAGGGGAGGGCAGGGGAGCTGTGGGGACAGGGAGAGCACAGCCACAGGAGGAGGAGCTGCTGTGGGCAGGGTCAGTGTCACCTGTGCCCTTGTGGCTCATACTCGCATCACCCATGTTCTACTGCTGCTCAACAGCAGGAGCACCCTGGAGGGGTGGAAAAGGTGCTGTCAAGGTTTTAATCTGAGACATTGCAGGCTTGGCTTCCAGAGTTGCCAGGCTCTCCTGTCTCCTCTTTTCTTGAGCCTGAGTTACAGCATCACAGGCTCATTTATAAATGGGTGTCACATTACAGGAGAAAGTTGGATTCATCATAAATGGCAGCCCTGTGTTTCAGCAGATATTTTGTGAGTCTAGTAAGCCTAAATCAAGGCAGTGTGGATTAAACTGTCCCTCTGATTTCCTAGCTCACTTTTGGAGGATGTTTGTCAATCTAAAGCCCTTTTACAGCCTGGAAAAGGCTGTCTTTAAATAAAACTCCTTTGAAATCCTTATCCATTATCTTGGCATCTTGTAGAAGGTACAATTATGTCCCAAAGTTTGGTTGACCAAGCTTTGTTCAATAGATGACAGCTTCCAATCCTCTTCAGTAAATAATGGTTCCATTTCTGTAAGGTTTTTTTCTTTTCCTCTTTCTATTTGATATCTCAGGCTAGGGAGCAGTGTATATTCCTACCAATCTGAGTTTAAATGAAGCAGACAGCTAACTTTGATTTGCTTCTGTTCCTTCTCATCAGACAAACTGGCTTGCATTAATCATATTAATAAAAATGATATTAAAATTATCAAGTTTTAAAAAGGCACATGACCCACCAAGTTACAAGTCATCCTGTATGCATATTAATTACAATTTGTGTAAATGTTAATAAAAGCTCAAGGGAATCACATTTTCCTCTGCATGTTGGCTTTAATTTGGAAAGTTCCCTTGTAATACAAGATGTACCCCATCCTAATATGGTTCTCTAATCACAGTATGCTTTAATTTTGATGGATGACCCCCAAATGCCTCAAATCCACTAAGATTTGCAGTAATTAGAATTTTTTAAAATACTTATCCGTGGTGACATTGTCACATGGATTTCTCATGTGATTACTCATTCTCATTGCAAAAAAAACCCCAAGTAATTTGTATTGGCAGAAAAAATCAAGTAATTTGTATTGAGAGTTGGCCTTTGCTGCTATGTGATGGAGGGAGCATGTTATCATTTATCTCTTTTTAGTCACTGCTCCCTTTTTGAGTGATTATGCTCTGCAGAGGTGCACACTTTTCAGAAATGTTGGGAGCCCTTCCCCTCCCTCCCCAGTCTCCAAGTAGTAGCATTGTCCCAATTGAGCCAGAAAGTCAATTCATCCATTCTGAATGCTTGCCAGTGGAAACTGAAGCACAAGGCAGAATTCACCAGGCAGTTTTTTCCTGTTTCATGCTTCTGTCTCTATTTTCTTTTTATTGTAATGTTTCACCTTAGTGTTTGTGATATAATGGATAATGCTTGCATACACAAATCTAGTGTATATTTTCAGTGCAGAATATTTATTTATTTAGTGGTTGTACAAAACAAGACAAAGTGTTGGGATGTTAATCTCCTGTCATCTCCCCCAGACTCCCAGCAAGGTTCTTCTCTCTTCCTGAGTCATGATTCCTTGTCTGACCTTTGCAGAGCAGCATATCTGTTCTCAGTCGTGCTTCACAGCGCTGCTGGTGGTTTGCTGCTGTTTGCTCAGCTGTCCTGTGCTGTTTTCTCGTCCACCAGCCTCTATTTTATTTCTAGTCAGAATTTGCATGTTTAGCCTGCTCTTAGCTTTCTAAGATCTCTCTCCTCTCGTTTCCTGCTTTGGTGGTTTCAGATCGTTCCTTTATTTTCTGAAGTGCATTTATTTCCCCCTTCTTTGCTCTTTGTCACCCCTTGGCTTGCTGATGAGGCTTTCCCTCCCACTTTCCCACCAGAGCCTCTCTGTACAAGCTTTCCTCCTTGTCCCTGCCCCCAGCCATCTCCTGGGAGCCAGAGCAGCGCCCAAGGGTAGGATGCTCCCAAGGGTAGGATGCTGCTGTGCAAAGCCAGGGGCTGCAGTGGCTCCAGTGCCCCTCGGTTACATCAGTGCGGGAGGAGGCAGTGGAGCAGGGGGAAGCATTTCTGGCACTCAGGAACAGCTGCCAGATGCAGGGGAAGCAGCACCAGGCTTGTGTCATGGAAGAGGGTGGTTGGAGGAGCAGGATGTGATCCAGCACATGCCTCTTTCATGTGTGAGGAAAGCCTGGAGCTCCATCAGACATTGGGACTGATGTGAGAGATGTTCAAGGCAGCTCGAAGGGCCATCCGTGGAGGTGCCTTTCCACAACCATGCTGTTTGCTGTGCTTTTTGCTCATTCGTGGCTGGTTTTACCCTTTATTTCAGAAGTAAAACAGTCCAGACAAAACCCCAGGCCAGCAAAACAAGGTGGCAGGTCTGTACCACCACTTGCCAATGTCTGGATTTAGGCAGTGAGCCCAGGAGGGTCCTGGCTTGAATAACAAGGGGAGAAAACTGTTTCCTTTCTGGGCCTGTTAATAATCAGGTCATATTAACAAGTAAAATTTGATTAGGCTTCTGATTAGGAAAGAGTAAGCCAGGAGTTTGAAGCTTGTTGTGTCAACAGAACAGATTAGCTTGAGTCTGATGTTCTGCTTTCAATAAAGAACTGTTAATAGAATTACAGTGTCTGACTGCCTCGTGAGGTTCTGACCACGATACAGGGCCTTGAGCAGTTGCTAAGTATCACAGCATATGCACTGGGACTTTGTAAACAGCCAGGCAGAAGGTTACCAAATGATTTAGTTACAATAAACAATGATAATACGGGAGTAGGGAAATCTGTTTTTAATGAATGAGGTAAAACTTGCATGTTGCGAAAATACCAGTAGGTTGCTGTCATTTGCCTGAAGTGACCAGTTGGAAGGAGAGATCTCCTCCTCATGGGCCCTGAACTCACTGTTGTACAAGGCTTTATTTGCAGAATAGCCCAGTTCAACGCTGAAAAAGTTCCGAACAATTGTGACAATTGACCCTTTTTACTGGAAAGCATTGAGATAATGTCACCCACACCTTGTGAGTGCAAGGAGAAACTGCCAACATGACCTGGAATGGTAATGACATTTGGGTTCTTACTGAGAGCAGATTTTAGGAGAAAATAATTCTTGTAATTTTTTTATTGTAATTTTTTATTGAGCCTGGCTACTTTCAGCCAGCTCTGAGAAATGGCCAGCAGATCTTCACATACTAAACCATTGCTGTTTTGTCATATTAACCAGTGTCACAGAAAATCAGGGTACCGACTGTTAAAACCATATTGTAAATGCCTAACATTTAGAAATAAAAATAATGCTTAGCCTACTTTTCTCATCAGGATAGGATCCAATGACAGTGTGATTAATCATAGGCTGTTCAGCATCAGTAGGGGGAAATGAAACTTATTAATGCTGCCGTGTTCTCCAGGCACCGAGGCTGTTCTGGGAGGAAATGATCTCTGACGTGAGGGAAGACAGACTCCTAATTCAACTCACAAAATTCCACCTGCTGTCAAGAATGATTAGGGATCAGAATGGTATCTGAGGGTATCTCTGGTGATTGCTTGATCTTTGTGGCTAATGAAGTTAACTGTCTACAGTCAGACCCCCATTAAAGTTCAGTGTGGTGTTTTACCTTGTGCCTAAAATGCTCCCCTGCCCCAGATATGTAGGAGCAGGACAATTGCTTCCTTGGAGAGGGAGCAACTCAGTCACGAGCAGTGTGAGGAGGCAGGTGCACATTGCTCTCAGCTCACAGCAGCAAGCTTTGCTTCTGCTTGTTACTTCAGGTACTGGGGACACTTTTTGGATGCTGTCTCTAAGCAGTGCTTTGCTCTGCTGCCATCATCACCACCACCATTAACAATGCTCTTCAACTTTATTTGGGGGGCAAGGGGATGGCAACAAAGCAATGTTTCTTCTACATCTTTGAACTTCAGCACTGTGGATTTAAAATAAAGACATCATCTTTTCTACGTTATAGCCAGGCTACCTCTGGCTACTACACAGATTTATTTTTATTCATTTCAGCATAACCTCTATGGATTTTCTCCTCCCTCAGATCACTTTAAGTTAACCTTTTGGGGGAAAGCAGATGTTCTGCTGAGATGCTAGGTCTTGGGTTCTAATGTGTCTGCAGAAAAGCTGTAGATTGTCTCAAGGACGCACCAAGGGCAATGCACTGCAATCCATCACCTCAGAGAGAGCAGGATGGTGATGAGAACAGAAACAGTGACAAGTTGCTGTCACAAGCACAGTCCTCATGCAGATGACAGGGAAGTGCTTGTACTTAACTGGATCCAAGTAGTGGTATCAAAGCTCCCATATGGAGTGATTTGTCTTAGAGGGCAGGTAAGCTAAAAATAACCAGGCAGCTGTAGGGGAGTTGGTCTTGCCAGGTCCCCCTCAGTTAGGGAACTGTATTAGTAAAGCTGAGATTGCTTCATTACTGTTATTGAACCCACTGAATTTGGGTATAGATGTAGAAGCACTGGGACCAGTGAAGGAGCAATAATCAGAAACACATCCATTTGGGAGGGGAATGGCTAGAGGAAAGGAGGTACAAGGGGAACAAAAAAGTTACAGAAGTGGAAAAACGGAAAGAAAGATAAAATTCAGGTAGAAAACAAAGGAGGGCAGATTTTCCAGCAATAAGAGTATGAGCTTTTACAGATGTTAGTGTAGCTGTCCCACTGGCCTAAGGCCACCAAGATGCCAGAGGGAACCCCTGGGACAACTTGGCTGCCTGCCAGCCAGAGCTGCTTTGGAAAGGACTGGTGTAGGAGGGTAGAGCCAAGAGGGATAACTTGTACCTTAATGTTAGATGCTGTGGGGAGGGAAGGGTGACTTGTATTTCAGCAGTAGTTATGTGTAACTAATAGGATTTAGCACTGATAAATGGTAGCTTTGTAGCTGTGTGTAATAGCAAGTCAAATAATGTAAATGAGAAACAGTAGTCTGTTTATTAGTTAATTGAGCTGTTTTATTATTTACTATATTACTATATGTTGATTCATCAATAAGAATTACAGTCCCTATCAGTTTTATCTCAAGCCTGCAATATAAAGGAGGAGGGTCAGACCCTGAGGCAGCAACCCAGCATGTGATTCTTCTGAAACTGGTCCTTGCATGGCTGTGTCTCCATCGAACACAAAGTGATAAGAAAGTGCTGTAAACATATGTCGAACACCAGTCTGGTTACTCTTCTACTTAGACTGTCTTCCATGGTAATCTGCAATCTTCAAGGTGATGTATTTAATGTAGAAGTTCTTTTATTCCCATTTTTAGTGCATTAGTTCCTACCTGATCAAAACTGTCCCAATCTCTCAAAGGTCCCTGTAAATATTTTTGGTTCAGTTATTTTCAGCTTAGGGTTCCTGTTTTGGAACATAGGGGGGGTTGGCAAATTTTTGTTTGGAACTTTATAATCAGCTTTTAAAATCTCTCTGAGTATTTCGTAGCTGCCATTGCAGACAGGATGGTTTAGTTTGTGGCTTTTTTTTTTTTTTTTTTTTTTGATAGGTTTCTTTTTTTTTCTGAGTAACTTTTTATTTCTTCTTCCTATTTTGGGGAAAATTCTCATTCCTGATTTAATTTCCTTTGACTGTTTTCTAATGATTTTGGGTCAGCTTTAATGCCTTATGAGTAATTTCATTATTTGCTTTGTCTCGGTTCCTTGGTGCCTGACAATTTCTCTCTCACTACCTCTGTCCTGATGCACAAGTTTCTGCTTTAGCCAGAATTTAGAGTTTTCCCCATGTAGATGATACTACATGATGGGGTGCTACTTGTGATACCTTAACACCAAAATTCTTTTCAGGATGGTGGAAGCAGCAGCTGTTTTCCCCTTTAGAAATTCTGTCACCTTTGTTGTCTACTACAGCCACGATCCCTGTTTCCTTGGCCATGTCTCTGCCCTGTGCCCAGCCAGCCACAAATGGCCATGCCTCATATTTCAGGTGTATTTACTAGGAATGCTGAGTAATTCATTTTTATGCTGGATTACTTATTACACTCGTGTTTTGTGTCAAGATCCAGTTGGATGAAAGAACTGAGTGCATTAAAACAGCATTTGAGAGTGTTATTGGTTAATAGTACCTTGAAATGCAGTTGAATGCTTTTACCCATGAAAATTTATGCAAATGTGTTTGCACTGAAGGTGGAATTATTATAATAAAGGCAGTGTTATATATATTGAGTAAGTTGAGCTATTTGTGTTTAGTTACCCTATCTCTTAGATTTGAAATCCCTCACTCTGTCCAGCCTAATTATTTCCACAGAAGTCTTTTATTTTTCTTTCCTCTCAATTCATCTCTGAGTTGAATTGTACTGATTGAAGAAATGAGGATGTTTAAAAAGTTCTCTTGGTACCTGCTGCTATGTTGAAGCTGGATTAGTGTTTCAGCCAGCCCTGCTCCAGCTGCTACTGCTGGTTCGGCCATTAGACCTTCCTTAAATCTCTGTGAGCAAATGCGACCTGCTTAATGCCAACTCTCTGCATGCCTTCTGTAATTGCTGAAGTTCCTTCCAGCATTTCCATCCTGCTGCAGCTGGATGGAATTATTAATTGTCAGATTTACCTCAGCCCAATCCCGTAGGCTGTTCCCTCTCTGGAGCTACATGGAGAGATTAGGTGGCTTCTTCTGTTTTAGCGAAAGATGACCGCTGAGAGTAGCAGCTTTTTAAAGGATTGCTCTGGCTGCCTTGAGCCCCTGATTCCTTCTTGGTGGAAGCTGTTAGCACCTTTTAGCTCATGTAAGTGCAGAGAAACATATGCATAATGAGGAGAGAGCAAATGTTTGACTAAGTGCTCCAGGGAGAGCAGCAAAGAGAGCATTAGGATGGAGCAGTGCTCCGGTCTAAGGGCTGCATCCTTGGAGGATGCTGCTGACCACAGCAACATTCCCACCTCAGATTTTTTTGGCCTTTTTTATTTTTTCAAGATTTGCACTTGGATAAGCATTTAGGTTTCATTTAATGTAACTTTTAGTGAGTTATTCTCCTATTTGCTGGTGGTTTCACTCTTCCCTTCTCTCCCACACCCCTTTATGAAGGATCAAACAGTTGATTTTTCAGTCAGAAGCAGAGTGAGAGGAGTTGGTCCACAAATATGACTTTCTCAAGAGCTTCTGACTACTGATGACTTTCGTTGCCAAACTTGTACTTCTAATCCCTGCCTCGAATATGAGTAAAAATTTCAGTGAAAAAACTGCTTTTCCACTGTTGTTCCTGATGTGGTTTGGATTAGGAAAATCTGGGATGCAGTGCTACTCAGAAGAGAAACAGTAAACCTGGACTGCACTGCACGGGATAATTTCAAGTACTATGAGTGGGGGTAGAAAGACATTGCACTTAGAACAGATACTACACTTGACAAGAGACAAAAACCTGAGTATTCCACACACTGCTAATCTTGCTAGCTTTAATTTTATCAGAAAGTCTGTCTGAGCTGATTTCCATATCCTGTTTCTTTCTGTTTACTAAGTGCACTCACTTTGGCCAGTTGTGTTTATTGTGTGTGTTTACTTCCCTAAATTAATGGAAATGAGTGTTATCTTTCTTTATTTGGAGTAATAAAACCAGAGAAAGCTTTTAGATCAACATAAACAAAATTGAATTTGTGAAAATATTTTGTCTATATGAGGGTTTTACTTGAGTCTTTAATTTATTTAATTTCCTGAATTTAGATTCAATTATATGTTCTTCCTTTTAAATGTATTCTGTTGTCCATGGTAGAATTGCTCTTCTTGTGACAGATGCAGATATTAATGAAATCTCTTGATCTGGTGTGTAGACATTATTGAACACTTACACCACAACCTGAATTTGTAGTTGCTTTTCCCTGGAGAAAACAAACTGACATCAGAGATGTGCCCATTAAGTCCAGTCACTTCAATGCTCTGGTGAGAATATCAAGGTGCAGGGGGCAGAAGGGATTAGGATGATGTGATTGGTCTGAGGGAAGCATTGGTCTGGATTTGTAGTTGATTTCTTTTAATATAAGCTTTATTATATGGCTTATTATGTAATTGTTGCTCTATTACTATATTCTATATCATTCTATAATAATTCTATAATTATACTATTATCATACTATTGTTATACTGTGGAATATATCTGAGTGAAATTGAACATAGGTTTGTATTGAAAGAGTGACTCCTTTTTACTAGAAAAACTAAATGGGTGGAAGTCACTACATTTAAATGTGATTTATTTTGTTACTTTTTAGAGCAATAGGATGTTACTTCCTTCCCTCTGCTCTCTGAAGTCTAGGGCTGGGTCTCAGCCTTAGACTATTGTGATGCAATAAATCCTTGCATTGCAACTATGTGGATTGAATATAGGAAAAAAGATCACGTTCTTAAACCTAGGACTTGTACTGGCATTCCAGTACCTAATGATATTTATTTAACATAATTTCTAATGCTATGAGGGACAGGAAAATGATTAAGTGAGGAAAAAGAAGGTACAGTGGTGTGCATGGATCTATGTTTTGGTATTACACTTGAGCCTTTGGAGTGTGGGTTAGATATTTCTATGATTTTCCCAAAACAGGGAAACTCCAGGAGACTCCAGAACTATGGATGTGAAAAAATGGAAGCCCAAGCACAGGATGCTTGGTATGTTTCTACCTCTTTTCCTGTTTCTACCTCTTTTCCTGTTTCACAGTGTCTTTCATGTCTCTAGTTGTGTTAAATTGCTGGTTATTTACTGGGAGTCCTGCAAAGGAAGAACTGATGGTGAGGGCAGCAGAGAATCAATCTGTACTGAACAGAAGATGTGGCAACGAGCACTAGCACAGGGAACAGACTCTGACAGAAGCCTTGGCTGTGACACCAGGTGGAGCATGAGAAGAGGCAAAACATCTGGGGGGGAAACGGGGGGAGGGTGAGGGATGACACAGGTACTGTTTTCTCACTAAGAAACAAAATTTCCTAATAATTTGTCAGACTCTATCTTTTCAAGCTGAAACTCATTACTTCATCAAAGTGAATGCCTTGCTACTAACAGAATAAATGTCTCTATTTAGAATGCAAATGAGAAAAATGTATGAATTACAAGACATTTTAAGACTTGTGAGGGTTGGGTGGATGGAATTCGTCTTATTTTAGAAATTGGCTTTGACATAATTTGATAATAAGTAATAGGCTTAGTTTTTGATTCTCTAATAACTTGAAATGCAGCAAATCTTTACTGAATGTGTGAGCTGCATTACACATGAAGTGTACACAGGCAAGGGGTGTATGGGGGGGGTTGGCTGCCTGGTTTGCTTGCAGCCTGCCTGCCTCCCTTCCTCAATGCCCTCCCTCCCTGGCAGACCACCAGGAGAGAGGGCTGAAGTGAGCCTTGCTCTGCACTGAATTATGCCAGATTGAGGATGTTATCCTTTTCCAGAAGAGCCTGGAAGCCCTTCAGGGGCTAGAAGCACATAACTGGAAGTTATGTACCTCCTGTGCTCCTCTGGCTCCTTCTGCCTAGAGGAGAAACCTGCCTGAAAATGTTGTATTGGGCAATTCTTGGAAACAGACACCTGAATTGCAGATGCATTCTTGTCAAGAGGAAACCCAGAAAACGTTTGCACAGATGTGGTTGACACAGGAGGTCATGATCTCATTTTATATGTCACTGCTTAATCTTAGCTGAGATAATTACAGACATATGGCTGTCTAAATATGAAGTCAACAGGAAGGTATCCAGCTACATGTGGTTCTACAAGTAAATCAGATTTCACTGCAACAGCCAGCAGCTGAGGCTATTAGGTGACTCTCTGATGTTCCCTGACAAAATTTATCATTAAAAAAAAGACAACAAATTTAGATTTATTCATTCTTTATATGTCTTTGTGGGCTGGTACCAATATGGTTAAAACTCACATTAGTATCTCATAATGTTCAAATAATAAACAATATAGAATTTAGAGTTACTTTTTTTTTTTTTTTCCAAAACATGGCAGGATGAAAACTCTGTGTCCAGGAAAAGGTGTAAAATATTGCCTAAACCAGCTGGGTTGATGCTGGCAAAGTCTGGAAAATACCCAGACAACGAGGTTGGATGGTTTGTTTTCCTGGCCAGCAGCTGGGTCAGCACTGTCCCTTGCTCGGGCTCTGACCAGCTGCCAGCCTGAGCAGCACAGCAGCTGAAGGTGCAGTAAAGCCTCCAGCAGAAGCTTGGTCTGCAGCACTCAGAACCAGTACAAAATGCCCCTGATGCTTTTTCTTTTATAGTGTTGACCCCAAGCACCCTTTTTTCTTTTCTTTCCAGAAGGCCTCACCTCGTGGCCACACCATTACCATGTCTCTGTGGTTCATATCCCCTGCAGCACAATTATAGCTTTGATATTATTGCTCCAGAGGACACCCGGAGTTGCTTGGGAAGCCCAAGGGTATTTTTGCAGGATACTGCCTCTGCAGCATGCAGTGAAACCCACTGGTTTGTTCTCAGCTCAGGGGTAGTTTCCTGCACAGCCATGAACAGACACCACTAATTTCATTATTTCCTGACTGTAAAGCAGGAGGAAAAAGGGGCTGTCCTCTACTGCCTCCTGTCATGCTTTTAAACCATCTGTGAGCAGAGGTTTGTTTTTCTTCCTGTGTGTAGTAAACTGAGGCTGAACTCCTGTGGTGTCATCATTCAGATTTGAACAGGACCCCCAAATTCACTGCTAGGGTAATTATTTGTCCAGGTCACGAGCAGAAACCCGCATGAAGAACTTTGGCAAGGCTTTGTGCGCCAGCTTCTGCTTTTCTCTGAGCAGGTGCTTGTGGTCCCCAGGTGCTGTGGGCCAGGAGAAGCTCCACAAACCCACAGCCATCAATCAGCCCATGACCTTTCCTGCCACCCCGACTCTGTGGGATGTGTCAGCAGGAGCACAGGCAGCAGCAGCAGCTCGGGCTCTGGGTAAGCGCCTTCCCTCGGGCTCACACGTGTTCCTGTAAACTGAGATTTCACACGAGCCAGTGAAGACATACTTCAGTTTTATTGTTGTTTAGGCATGGATAGAAACATTAATTCTTTTGCACCCTTGGCTCTTGAAAGTTGCCTATAGTGAACTCGGAGCAATGAAAAACCCAGCTCCTCGGCCTGACGATTTAAAGTGCATAGGAGATCAAGCAGAATCCCAAAAGGCGAGGAGTTGTTTATATTCCTTTTTCTGTAGCTGTGAAACTTGAAGGACTTATTTTTCTTCTCATTTGCCCTATATTCCCCTGACAGTGGTATGAAAATTTTCAGCCCTTCCCTATGCTTTCCCTTTGGAGTTTTCCCTATCTTTGGAAGATTCCTCTCTGTATTTAAGAATTATTTGTAGTGTTTTAAACACAGAGAGGTGATAGATGCACACTCCTTCACAGGACCCTTGTACTTCTTTTCCCGTTCAGAGTCATGCCCACTGAATTTGTTTATTCTTTTAAAAAATGCATATCGCTTGGCAGTGTTCTTGCACCAAAAAAAAAAAAAGATATATTTATATATAAAGTAACTTTTTTGTGTGTTCACGTTTTATTTTGGAAAAACAGGTGTTTAAAAATTTTAGAATTTTTTTAACAAAATTCTAAAAAGAAAAAAAATCACAATATTTACAGAGATAACAGAATGGCTTAGCCATGCAAAACAAATTACTTTGGTTTTTCCCCCATTTTACTTTGGTTTAAATATTGACCAAGATTATATTTTTTTTTTCTTTTTGCCAAATAAAACAGTAACAAATTAAAGTTTAGAGGCATATAACAGGATTTTCCTCTAATATTTTATACAGCATAGAGTTTATAGGACATCTTATGTATTTAATCCATGCCAATGCACTACAGGAAGCTTTTATTAAGACATCAGTCACTACTGCCCAGACATTTAACATTTTACAAATTTACAAGTAACAGTGTTTTCTGCCCCCTAAATAATGCAAAAGTGGCAAAATACATTTCCTAACGTCCATCTTTTTCTTTTATTTATTTATTTATTTTTGCCTACCAGTCTATAAAAACTTACTTTTTCCCTGGATATTTGTAAATGGAAACCTGATGTTCTGCTTACTTCTACTGTTCCTCTCCATCAGAGCTGCCTGTTACCTTCTCGCAGAAACTAACTTTCCAGGTAAGATGAAACTTATCTCCCTTAAGTACAAGTTTCTATTGGCCATTCACCTTAAAACCTTTTCTTATCAAGTACCATTCTAAAAATTCCCTCAAGCAAAAAACATGTTTATAAAGTTACAAACTTGAATGTAACTAAAGATACATAGACATTTCATTGTTACCATTATATGTACTGTTTGATAAATTAGGTACCAGTTAAAAACACTAAAATTATCTCAAGGTGCATTCAATATCTGTAGCATAGTTAACAAAAACACACAAAAAATATATATATATATATATTCTATTCTTGTGGGAAAAAAATGCAGCTTTGATATGACCACTTTTTAAAAAAGTTTCCAATTCTGACTGGTATCTCTCTGAAAAGAAGAAAAGGTACAGTACTTTAAGGCAGCGAATAACATAAATGAATCAAAATTAATCCAGAATTCCAGTTCCTCATCCTAATGCTAACATGAAAGACGATAACCATCAATAAAATGCATGTCTTGCTCTAGAAGTAAAGGATATTTTAGCCACCATCTGTATGTAGGCTAGGAATTTTTCATAGTGTTTCTTACTCAATACCCAGACTTCTTCAGGGAAACTCTTTATTCCCTTCTAGCTTGTTTAGCTTTGCATGGTTTTTTAAACGTTCACTTTCATTAACAATTTAGTTCATTCTTGTCACAGCTGTCACCCTTCTGCTTTACCATGATTTCAAAGAATGAAAAAGAAGTTTGACATTTTCCTTTAAGACAATTCTTACACTCTAGGTACTTGCTACAAAGCAGAGGATTCACTGATAACAACCAGAATCAGACATGTACCTGCTCAAAGGGTGTCATAAAAACAATAGAAATAAAACCATTACACTATACATCAGATTAACAGCAACTCCCAGAACAAAGCCTTACAGTGTATAAAAATAGCTACGTAAAAAATTTACATAAAGGCAAACAAAAAGAAATCTTCAGTGCAGACATTTACAAAAAAATATTTCAAACAGAACACAACATGGTGACCTATTATCATGGCTGTTGCCAAAATTAGTTTGTGGGGTCTTTTTATCTTGAGATAATTGTGTCTAAAATCCTTTGAAAACCTGGTAGTATGATCTGCTTAATACTTGAACCACGAATAGCTGTCACTTCTTTGTATATGTTTAAATACAATCCACGTTCATGCTTCAATTGGTCTATATGTATTCTCTGAAAATATGAAAGATAAAGCCAGTTAAATATTTTAAAATACGTTAGCCATGATAACTACCCAGTATCTAAGCTTTTAATAAACAGCTACGTGAACTTTCTTCTGCAGCTCAGTGATGTCAACGCTTTCTTTCATGACAAGAATCACTGTTGCAATATTGTTCCCAGTAAATCCAGTAAGTTTATCTGGTAAGTAATGGATTTATGTTAATTTCATTTATACAGATCTGCTGATCTGAAGGAATACAGAGTAAAAGGTTGCACCAAAGGCACACAAGATGTGTTTACGCTGCAACATTTTCAAACTCCAAATTGACTTGTTTTCCACCTTTAAATCCTTTCTAGGACATAATTTTGGTATTCCCAATTCCCTTTTCCAAACTAGTAAAACAGTGGTATTACTGGTACAGTGCCTACACCAATGCTGCATCTCTTTATACACTACATAATTGCTCTACATAATCCAATGAATTCTAAATATTTAATGCAAAACTTGTGGCTTGCATTTGAAAATTTCAGACTATACTGACATACTGAAATTATTGACAGTTGTATTCATTTAAATAAGAAACCTTATTATGGAAATATGAAATATCATAATTCCACATAATTCCACACGCTTTAAATCCCTGCTCCCTCGAGAAGGCATCCAGTGCTATTTACTTAAGACCACTGAAAATCAGGGCTGTCTGCAGCTTTCCTACGGAGAAGCTTACAATGCAAGCACCCCTGAACATGTAATACTCTCATTTTTAAGAATAGTTAATGACTAACTCAACAAACCACTCTATGGTTAGCTGGTTTCCAGACTCTTGTGTTATCACAGTGGTAATTTTACATGACCTAGACGGGCCAGAAAAATGGTCTAAGCCCCTCCTTTGGGTACTAGGAGGAGACGTGCAGCAGTGGTGTATATATGTGTGAGCACAGGGTGGTGCTCTTGGTGCTCTACAGTGCTCCTGTATTTCCCAGGAAGCAGAACTTCTGCAACTGCCAGACCATTTGTAAACAGTTTATTTCATACTGATCCCAGCAGGGGAAACTTTCAAAACTGTTACTAATGTAATACACAGCGTCTCTTTCCAGGATAAAACTGATCACAGTACAGGTGTGTGAAATCTAGACTAAGAGGATTGTTTTGTTCTAAGAGAAGGAAGTTTCTTGACCTTTGCATTAACGATGAAAAAAGTGACAAGGACTTGGAAACTGTTGTTTTCAGTAAGGGAAGAAGTTCCTGTAAATATTTCAAGTCATAACCTGAAACCTTCTGAACTCTACCTAAACATACTCTTAATATAAACACATACATACACACACACGCACATGTACCTCAGTGGTACATTATATAAATTTGTATTTTCATTTCCTCAAACACATGCATTAAAATAAAGCCAAGTATTAAGGTCCATCTGAATGTCAGGCTTCTTTTTATACTTGTATGTGCAGCTCTGAATTCTCAACTGGCCAAAAGCTTGAGTCTGTCTGTCTGAAAACTGCACCACAAAATGACTCCACTGCCTCGCCTCTGGAAGGTGAGCACCAGACTAAGATAGAGCTTTCATCACCAGAGAGAAATGGTGGACAGAGAGATTTTAATGCTGTAATATGAAACACTCACCTGGAATGATGACTGACATTTTCTCTTAAGTTTCAGATTTATGATTGTTTTCCTCTAGTTTTTTGTTTTCTTCTATATTTCCAAGATCTTTGTCTACATGTTTTGATGCTGTCCTATAACATAAAGGAAGGTCATTTTTGCATGTCTATGGCATTTTGTTCCACACTCATATTAATGACACCACCTCCTCCCCTCACAGTGAACAGAAAATTTTGACAGCTCTGTTCTGAGCAGAGCACCATGTTTGCATATGTCTGTAAATAGGCCAGTGACAGCACCTGTGAGTACCACAGGAAGTATTGTAGCAGGGCTCTGTATGTTTGAGCTGCCTCTTGAAGAATTCTGAATTACTCTGAGCTAGCAGACATTTAGTAAGCTTAAACCAGTTGTGGAGATCCATGTTTCTTGACAAAGTAATAGTGCAGCTTGTTTCAATAAACATGGGTCTGCTGTAAGGCATACTAAAATGTTACAAGTGTGGCTAAGATATCTTGATCAACACAGCAATCTTTTGTGTACTTGTAGTAAATGACTTTCAGAGCCCGTGCCAAATGAAGGCTCTTTAAATGTGAAGAAATTCATAAAAAATCTGGCAACACAGAAAAAAAAATCTCATTCTGGCTTGTAGGTCTGCGTTAGCTATGACTGACAAGCTTTGGGTAAAGATGAGATTGTGTAAATGTTTGAAGGGGGGAAAAAAAAAGGTATGCCTCATTTAAAATAGCAGGTCTTCCTTAATGCAAGTAGTGGTGATGAATTAATGAGTTAAGTGCTTAGTTTAGCTTAGCACAATAAAACCACTATGCCATTCATTTAATCTGTGAGAAGCTTCACTGTCTGCCAAGGTGAAAGATTCCTGCAGGGCTGCGATAACATTTTGAAGGCCCCAATTTTTAAAATGTAAATGGGCAAATGTGTTTGAGTGGGACGACGTAAATCCCTTGTGTCAAAGCAGATTATCGTATCCGCATTTTCTCTACAGATAATTTGTTTCCCCTCCAGAAAAGTGTGGTCTGCTGTGGCAGATTGATGCACATGCTCACCCTTGCTCCAGGGTAGAGACCCGGAGTGAGGTTGACTGGCAAAGAACAGCGGAGACACAGGTTAGCTCGTGTGACATGCCACGCTGACACCATGCAGGGATGCCCCTCCTGGACTGGATGGGATTATTGCTGGTTACAGGGGCGCTCCTGTGCACATCCTCCATCTGAGCAAAGGCTGCATGCTGTGAGTGCCCTGGGCTGGCTACCCTGGAGCAGAGCTGCGGAGCCAGGGAAGCTCAGTCCTTGTCTCTGGAGAGCTCCTGAGGGAGTGCAGATGCACCCAACCCCTCCCTACCTCTGAGAGAGCTGCTGAAATGCTGCTCTCCTGCAGCTCGAGGTGCAGTGCCAGGGCTGTAGGGGATTCTGGATCCCAAATCCCACAGGCTACACTGAAAGGGGCCACTCGAAAATCTTCTCCGTTTTAGAGAAGACTATTTCCTGAGGGGCCGTAAGTTTTAATGTTTTAAAGCTGCATTTACCTTTTGCTATTGGTTTAGGGTGCTTCTGTTATATTTGTGTGACTGACAGGAAGGTATCATGCTGAAAACCCATTTACTGCAAAGATCTGAGCTCTGCTTTATTACAGGCAAATTTAATTTTAAAAGTGCTGAGATAGTATTACAAAGTAACTTGTTCTACAGTGGTAAATTTCTATTGTGCAGTAACAATCTATTTTTTTTTCTGGTATTCAAAACCTGGAACATGTGACATGAATAAAAGGAAAGGATGTGAAATGCAATGTAGAAGAAAACTCAATGCTTTGATAGAGACTGACCTTCTGTGAGCTAAATAATCTTTCACAAATCTCTTTAATCCTAACAAAAAAGGAATAACACCTCAAAAAATCCCTTGAAAATTAAAAAAGTTTATAATTTAAATTTAAAACATGTTTGGTTTAGGTTGAGCACATAATTTGGCTTGTCGTGTGGATAATAAGTCTTTTCCATAAATAAATCTCACAAAATTTGAGACAATAGGGGAAGAGATGAAAAGCTGGAAAAGTCTGGACTCAGGCAATTACCTGAGCTGAAGTGAGCTGGATGTGAGAAAGCAGTATCACACACATCTGTCCTCTATAACTACTAATGCCTGCTCTTGGAGACTGGACAGACTACTGGCATAGCTCATTGGGATCCTTTTTTTTTTGGCCTCTTATCACCAGTTTTACACTGCCCAAATCAGACTGTATCTCATATGACCTGCCACTTAGCAGCAGAGGAAACTGTGTGGTCTTTGATTAGGTTAAAAGTATTCAGTGACTAAAGTCAGGAGATTCTGCAATGCGACCAGATTTTGATATTTAAAGTAATCTATTTTAGTTCTAAATTAAACAGTCAAACTAAATGTCACCTTCATTTTCCTAAAGCCACACTGGGCAAAAATGGGAGACTTAAAGGGTAACACTAACTTTGAAAGAGGCAGGTGCTCCAGAACTCTTTTGCAGGATGTTACAAACCACTTGCTTGAAATGAGAGCAGCAGCAGTTTTTCATGTCTGACAATCACATGGATTTCGATTCTCAGTGCCTGAGACTGAAATGAGCCATTTATTTATAACACTTTGGTGATCCTGCTGACCTGGCTTTTTTGTTCCCCAAATACCATTATCTAGGCAGATCCACCACCTCAGCACAAACAGTGCTGCTGCCCTTTTTTGTGCTATCTAAACAGTGTCATTAAGAGACACAGGAGTTATTTTGCACAGGCAGTGCTCTGCCAACGGCAGAGGAACAGCCACCCCTGGCATGGCACCAATCCCCAGGGCTCGACAGACATGGCTGGGGTTTGTAAGAGAAACATCTCAAAACATGGGCTCCATCACTTCCTGAGGTGACTTCAGGCACAGGACAAATGGTCCTTAACATTCAACATTCAGTTGTTCCTTTTTTTTTTTTTGTGCATTAACTCCTGCCAGCTTGCTCCATGTGCAAGTCAAGATCGACTTCCTCATAATACCTGAGTAGCTGGGCACTGGAGTCTGAATGGATGGAAATATTCCCACGGATTTACCCCAAAGGGAAGACAGCCCACTTTGCCCAGATCTGGAGCACTCTCACACTGTCATTAAATGCAGCTCCACAAAAAATCCCCATATCTTTAATGGTGTTGCTCTGAAGAGTAAGAAGTTGGTTGTCTAAATATGAGTTTACTCACTCAACTCTTCCTTTTTTTTTTTTCCCCTTTAAATTAATTTGTAAATCATGGATCATGCTGAACTCTTGCTAAAATCGTGACTCATATTTAATATTTATCTATGCTTGCTCTTCAGGAAAATAATTATCCTCAGGGAATCCTAATCAAAATCTCTCTGTACGTAGTACCAAAGTGAGATTTTTAGCATTCTTTGGAGTGTGTGTGCTGTGGGGCCACTGTTTTCATGGCTCTTGTTCAGATACTGTTCATAGCATTGTTTGTAATATGAAGACCATTTTCCACGATAATTGTTTTGCCTGCTGTAGTGTAAATACAGACTACATATAGGTGACCCAAAAATTGATGTGGGGTTTTAATTTCTGATTTCTTTTAATCTTGCAAGTCTAGGCCCTGCCCTCAACACTATTTAAGGAAGAAAGTATGCAGTGCTGTTTGTCCTTGTTACCCAAACTTGTGATGATGACAAGTTAGAGCTGTGAATTTCATTAAAGCTACACTCTACTGTTGAAGATGATTTTCTAGGAGCTAATGGTTTTATACATCCCAATCTGGACCAGCTGCAACCTCCTTATTTACTCCAATCTTGCCTTCCACTTCCTCAAATGTCCATCAGTAGGAAAAACCCACAGAGACGTTAGAAAAATATTCCAGTCATAAAGAAATGGGTGACGGTTTTTAATCCGTGTCACTTTTATATTAGATTTGTGCCATAAGCTGACTCTTTCAGAGATGTTTAGTAACTATGTCTTTTCTCTGAAAGGGAACTGAGTGAAAACCAATACAAATGCTGAGTCTTGTTGAAAACATATTGAGTTTCTTATATATTTGGCCCACTACATCTGACTCATATGCTTGTTTGATATAAAGTATCAGAAAAGCAGAATTGTTATGCTTCAAGTGTTCAGTTTCAGAGATGCCAGTAACCTTTGACATTACTGTGACCTAAGAAATATCTCAAGAGTTTGATGTGCTCTGAGTGTGAACAACTTTAAGACTGCTGCTGTGATTCAGCTGACCCTGCTGAAGTTTTCTGCACTGGATGTTGAACCACTTTAACCTTGATCTAGCCTCATGTGACTTGAGATTTGGACACTTCCAAACTCCAGGACAAAAATGGGGCCAAGATCCAGCTACATGCAAACTTCCATGACTAGAGAGCAGGGGACAGGGTACTGAGTGCACTATTTCCTTTCTGAATCTTTAATTTCTGCTGTAGCCTCAGCTGTTTCTGGCAAGGTAAAAATTTCATACATGAAGCATTTTCCTAACATGGATGTTCTGCAATCTCTCAACTGAGGCCTGACACAAAAAGTTTAGAAATATTCTGAAGTGCTGAGTTATATTCTGTTCAGTGCAGATTAGTTTACAACATCCCTTTTGGAAAAAGGAGAAATCTGCAGAGAACAAGTGTTTGGCCTTCTGCTCAGATGAAGGAGAAACAAGGCATGCTGGGGTAGGTGGCCTCAACTCTTTATTCAAGAGGAGGCTGGTTGCAGGATGTGGAATAGAGATGAGTCTCTGATTTATGGGATAATATTCACACTGAAAAGAATATGTGGCAATAATCAGCTTTTCCATCAAGTGGAGCTGAGGCAGTGAGTAACTGTACAAGTGATTTATTGTGAATATATTTCAAGGCTACAAGTAAAATTCCTACTTAGTGTGGATGACAAGACAATAGAAGATTATACAAACCACAACACCAATAACAAAAAAAGTAATGTTTTTCTTGCCTCGGCAGACTTGGAAAGTTCTGTGCTGCTGCCTTCTCAGACTTTCCTTTGGCGTCACTTTGGGGATAGAGATTAGGTGAGTTACTGGTCAAGGGTGGGTTCCAAAAACAACTACTACCTGCTGGCCTGGATGGAGATGGGGGGTTGTGTCTAGAGGTGTAAGTTGCTTTTTGCAAGGTCTACTTTGATTTCTAGGCTATGATTCATAATGAAAACTTTGTCAGAATAGGTACTGACATTCTGCTTGCTCCTGCAAGTATGGTGTGCAGAAAGCAGGGAGGATAACAAGAGATCAATTTAAAAATATACAGAGAACAGGACATTGTCAATGATGATACATCAATTAAGGGAGTTAGAAGCCAGCAACCATGTGTCAAATACAGAGATTATTATTTAACTATAAAGGCATTTTTGTTTCCAGTGAACCTGTCTAATCAATTCTAGCTTTAATTTTTCCTCTAAGCTTTAGGAAGTGAAGCTGAGCATGAGGAAAAGAAGTGGTGCCCATTTGGATTATGCTATATCCTATCTTTGAAGCAGTAATTCATAAATTCATCTCATGCTATATTCTACGATTCTTGTCAGCTCTCCCCACACTACTCAGTGGTGCAAGAAGAGATATTTTACCTTCTCTGCCCTTGTTATACTCAAACCACCTCATCCAAAGAAACCCAAAGCAGTGTACCACAGTTTCATGACTCCACATTCACACATTGGGAAAAGAATGACAAAGTTATCCCAGACGTTAATGCAAAGTACCAAAGCGTGGGAGGAATAGCACTATGTTGTTACTTTTAACTTTTTACCAAAAAAGCATAAGCTTTGGGGAAATAAACCCCAAACATAAAAAAAACCTCTATAGTATGAGTGTGGTTCTGTGCATGGGTAATTTATAACAATTCTATATTTGAAAAACATCAAAAACCTGATCAGCTATGGTTGAGCCAAAGAGCACTCCTTAGCAGATGGAGAATTCCTTGTTGTACTTTCACATCAGTGAAAACACATTTGTTCACCATAAAATCCCACTGATATATTTTAGATTTCATTTGATTCCATCTTAATGGAAGATCATACTAAAGCCTTTAAGACTGGTTTTACACCTGTGCTGACTGGAGCACGTTCTGCACAGCCACTTAACCTCCCCTGCTCAGAAGCAGCTGTAAGGGCTGTTCAGAAAGCAAGCCTGCTTCTGACTGCCCTCAGCTCTCCCTGCAGACAAAGCTATGGGGGTAAGACCAACTGGGGCACACAGTAATGGCCAGCTTCAAAAGGATGGAGCAACGTGGTCACTTCTTGACACCTTACCATTTATTTTCTGACGTGACAAGGAAGAAACTTGAAAGCAGGCAGGCCTCACTGGAAAATGCTATTCTATGCCTATGATGGCTAAAACCTGGATTGGGATGAGAGCTCCTAGACTTTTCAGCAACAGAAGCTCTATTTTTACCAATTTTATTTCAGAAATCTCAAAGTACATGTGAACGAAACAATTAAGGATCTCTTCTCCCTGAGATGGTTGAGTCTTATTCTGTATGTTATTCCATTTCTAAAGGAAACAAGCTAGCTAATTTCTAAATAAAGGCAGTTTCTAGCACCAGTACAGCCACACATCAAGTTCCACAACTAAGTACTATATTTAAATGCAAGAGTCAGCACAGACTTGGCTGCCAGGCAACAGGAACTCATTACTACTATGATCTATGAAAATCTTAGAACCCCACTTCCAGGAGATGAGTCTCATTAAGCATTAGGACAAGCCAATCAGAGGTACCAAGTTTCCTTTTGCTATCAAGTGCACCTACTGCAACAGCCTTTCCCCACTCCAGAAAACTGAAATGTTGTAGAGGAAGGAAAACACATAAACACACATTTCTGCTTATCACTGTTCTTATTCCAGCTTACTATAGAGTTTTCAAAAAATTCTTACTTTGATTTCTTCACATAGAGCCAGTAGACAACACCTGCAATCAGTGCAACCAGCAGAAGACCGACCACAATTCCCACTATGAGCTTTGCCTGGTCATTAACCTTTTCACTATTGTCATCTGAAGCAGAGAAGAAAAGTTAATGAGATGACCTATGATAAAGTAAAGCATTACAACATTTCTAAAGAATTTTCCTCAGAAACAAAAAAGGGATTAGAAAAAGAAAAAAAAAGTAGGCATTGTTCTTTAAATGCATTTTTAAGCTTCAAGATTAGTCAATTATGACACCAATTATTTCAAATCAAGTCTGGGTTTAAGGGACTCCCAGGGACTTGTGCAGTGAGCAAAACAATTGGGTTGAGACAATCAAAATAAGGGTTACAGAGAGAGGAAATCATACATACCACTTCTATCCTCTGGCTCATCATATTCTGGAATACTTACTGAAATGAAAAATGTTAAAATTAAATTAAATACAACACATATTAGACCCGAACATCATCTTTAATTACCTATTTACAGCAATGACAGAAACTGGAACAGTCTTTGCCAAACGATATTTAACCTCATCTTTAAACAGAAGTCTTTGCTTTGTAACTATACTATATCCATTAGAAGAATCTTACTCTTATTCAAGTCAGAAATATTTCTGAGTATTTCCGTGCTGTCCTTCCATAGCTTCTCACTACCTTTCATCATGACATATGATTAAAGCCCAGTATGGCTGATTTCTCTTGTGAGTCAAGTCATACCAGTAATAATAAACTGGAATATAGGGACTAAGAGATATTGTTAATTTTGCAATAAATAAATATTTCTGTCTTGTAAATGAAGATCTCTGAATTGCAAATGAAGTTACTTTGCAGTATTTTGCACTATTATGTTGTACTATTGTTTACTTTTGTAAACAGAGGTAGCTAGCCAAGAAAGTCATGAAAACTAAGTGATTTATTGTAGAAAGCTATCAATATACTTTATGTACTACTGATCCAGAGTGGATTTACAATTGCTTGACTTAAGACAAAAAGGTTAAATATCTTAGTATCAACATTACTATGCAGACCTACTCTTCATTTGAGTATGATGTATAGGTACTTTATGAGAAACTGTAACTTTAAGGAAATTATCTTTAGAGGACACTCACTAGCAGAGACGTTCATGGAGGTCACAGTCCTTTCTAGCTCATTTTCTGCAATGCAAGTTAAAGTTACATTTTCCTCAGGAGCAATTACAATTTTACTGGAAAATTTCCCATTAACATATTTTGTTTCCTCTGTCTGAAAAGGTGAAAAATGAAGGTTAGTATCCTTTAAAAACACACAGAACAATACAGCAAGAGAATACTACATTGTTTTATTAAATGATAATGTGAACATTTAAAATAAAAAATTAGCCAAAATATCCAGTATAGTGTGCACTGTAAGACCAATGATAGAAAAGGGTTTTTTTTCTGAAAAAGTTAACAACATACAGCATTTGCTTTTAATTCAAGTATTTAGAAATACTCCAAGTGAAAAAATCCATAAAGAAATTTCAAACTTCTAAGGTATATTTTCTTCCATCTTACTTTTTATTTATGTCATTATAAGAAGAAGAATTGTTCCAAATTTTTTCAGTTTCCAGCTTTCCAAGCTATTTCCACACTAAGCATTATTTTGCCAAGCTACATGTACCTAGTAGCACCTATAGTATCTGTACTGTAATATTGATGTGTTCCTTAAATTTGCTGTACATCATTCTTGGATTAATGCAACATCTAGAGAAAATAATTTTTAATCATTTGTATAACTTCAAGACAATTCTTGTCCTATACCTACAAGTAAGCAGACAAAGTTTGTCAGCTACACATAATTGCTGTAGGCTTAAAGCAAAACCTAATGAAATGTAATGGAATCTACAGGAGCACTGTCCATTGCACTTCCAACCACTGACTGTAGTGAGGTCTCATTTTATTTTTCCTGCTAAGGAAAAATGTGCCAATGCTTTGCATGGGATTCGGTAATCCATATAAAAACACTTCAATTTGCATATTTTCCAGGTATTTTTTGTGGTATATATTCGTTCTTATTTATCCCTCAGGATGAGTGTGTAATCATTCTGTTTCCAGGGAGAAACAACAGGTATAACCATACAAAAACAACTATAAATATTAGGATAAAAGCTGCAAGGCTCATCAGGAGCTGTACTGAATGTAACTTCTGATACACACATGCCAAATTTCATTACATTTCACTCAGTTAATGCCTACATCAAGTACCCATTTGCTTTCTAATGTAAGTTCTACAATTCCATCATTATTTGCAAATTCTTCATGCAATGGCAAAATCAGAACATTACCCAGATAAAATGACTAAGTACCTTCATTTAAAAAAATGCATATTTCATTTGTAACCTTTTCTTTTTCCTTCCAGCTTCAGCTTGTAGCCAGTGGATCTCCTTTGCCTTCACCTGTTCTATTCAAAAAGGCTTTATCATAAAAAAGTCATCCATGTAAGTACTATGTAGCCACAGCTACCACTTAACCTTCTCTCAGATAAATGAAAACGACTTTTCTTCAATCTCACTATCTCAAAAATGTTCCTTGATTTTAATTTGGACTTCCTATACACTAGTTTTTGGTGAATAAAGTAATAGGAAAGATACTTGCTTTATTTACGATGCTTCCGCTGCCCGTAACTGTCCACTGCACTGCTGGTTTGGGGAAACCTTCTACATGGCAGATAATTGTTTTAGACATTTTATTTGTGTTGGTTTTCTTGGTCATTTTGATTTGAGGTTTTCCTATAAGAACAATATTTCAGTTAACCATTTTATTTTAAAAGAACAATTAATAATTGTAACATTCTACTTGCTTACCTTCCACAATAAGTTTAAGTGTCTGTCTTTTCCTCAATCCTTCTACCTCCTGCAGAGTAGTTTCACAGACATAGTTTCCAGCATCTTGATACTGAAGACTTGAAAATGATGGACTTGTTTGCATTCTGGTGTTGTCCTGATAAAGCCAGGAGTTAGAAATGACAGAGATGGACTCACAGTACATTAACCCCTTAATGACAAATATGACTACTATCAACAGAAGTTTTCACATGCTTTAGAAAATTAGACCCTCACTTTTTAAAGTTGTTTCCCCATTTATAAGTACATTTGAATATACAACATGAAAAGTGGAAACTGCTGGAGATTTATAGAAGCCATCTCCTTTCTTCTTGAACAATTTTGTTTTTAAATCAAGAGCATAGATGGGATCAGTTATTAGCTTTTAAGTTTTCTAGTAGGTTGGCCAAGACCACAAGTGGTAAAATGTTTGAGACACAAGTAACTCTCCTCTAGGCCAGGCTTACAAGATCAACATATGCTCATAAACAGCCATTAGGCATCATTACTGTAAGTTTCCAGCACTACAGGTTTTGTATGAAGCCACCTTCCTCAATAGCTACATTTTTCACCATCTAACCATTCAACCCTTGCCCTTTTGCTATGTTATCAAAATCAATACCAAGCACACCTCTGACAAATGCACCAAAATTACTCCAAATGGGCTTTTTTTCTTAGAAGAACCTTATTCTCAAAGGGTCTTGTATAGAGCATTTAAAAAAAAGTTATATTTGTTTTACAATATGACTTAATTCTCTCCATTTGGAAGCTGAGCTGATAATTACAGTAACTGATTTTCAGTCATCAATGTGAGTACATCTCATTTTAACCACATGCGTAAGACCCATTTTAACAATATCTTTAAAAAGCCCAATGAACAACTTCCTTCCTTCCTAACACTGAAGTAGCAGCAGTAATATGAAGACGTGAACACTCAGATGGAGTGTGAAATAAATGAATTACTGACCTTTATCCAAAACACAGTCGCATTTCTACTAGAAGAAATCGTGCATGACACAGGCAAGTTCTCTCCAATCTGTTTTGTGACTTCTCCGCTAGGAGTAAGCTGCAAATCCAAATCTGGGATATAAAGAACATTTGTAAAAAGTTAATCTCAGAAAGCCTGGCCCATTTCAGAAGCTTACCAAGAAAAGAAAATGTGACTAATTGCACTCATTAAATTCAAGATTTCATTTCTTCAATAAAATCTAAGTCAATTTTACAAGGAAGGGAGATGAGAGAATTATTCTAAAACAGGCATTGCAGAACATTCATATTTTTGCTATAATTATAGGCAAAAAAGGAAAAGCAAAACCTCACTAATCACTAGACAAATGGATACATTTTTTGCACCTTGTTCTGCTGAAAGAATGACAGAGTAGGCACAAGAAGCTGCAGAAGTACTTCACATAACAGTATGTGCATCTCAGAAAGGGAAGCACAGAATGCTGTGAGGGTAGCTTACCATGGGCCAGGAAAAAATGCATCTTCAAGGGAGGACTAGTGCAGGTAGGGACAGGTTATCCTAAATAGAAATTGTGGAGGGAAAATGCAGGTCAAGGGGTATCTTTCTTTGGTGTGATAAAACTAGAGGATTTTTATCCTCAGAATCTGAAGGGGATGAAGAAGGTCACAGAGGATGTATGAGACATGATACTGACTGAAGGGGTGAGAAGTCTAAATTACAGGGTTGGGGAAGTGCACATGAAGCCCTTTATTTGTTCTCATTTGTAACTTAAAATGCCACTTTTGTGTGCCTCAAAAAAAGAGTCCAAGCTCTGCCTGACATATTTAAGCTCCAGGGAAACTGCAGTCAGCGACAGCTGACAAGGCCGGGTGAGAGCCACTAACAGAGACATCAGGAAACACTGCTCTAGATTTTTCTTAGTGTAAGGATTTGGTGGGCTGGCCATTTTTAAAAATTTTAATTCTACAGTGAAAGAAAAACAGAGTTTGCGAATCTCTATTTTGCTTCCCCTCTGACAGTGCCTTGTTTGCAAGCCAAGTTGCCTGGCTGAATGACTATCACAGATGTGTGACACAGACACAAACACATGCACTCAAAAGCACACAGGACTTCATCTCAAATATAGTACTTGCTACGAAAGGACTGCAAAGCCTCATTTTGGCTTTTAAGCAGAGCTTAAAAAAAAGCTTGAGACAAAAATCACAGCAAAGTGAGTTTTCCTTAACAAAACAGTGAACTTCACTACTGGCTTCATTCAGTGGTTACCCTGGGAACACCATTGTAATTAAAGGTAGAACTTCAGGGAACAACTAGAGTTCAGCCTGTACTACTGGTCTGCAGCATTATTATCTGTGTTACAAGCCCAGTGTCTTTTCTGAGAGGTCACAAGAACTATACTTTCATCTGTGAATGAGTCAAAAATCTTGATGAGATAAAATGGCATCTGTATTCCTATGGGAATTCCCATCCTCCCTCCTGAAACTAGTAAATGGAACCCAACTATTCTCCTGTGGCTTCTAGAAGAAAAAAAAAATAAAAGAAGAAATAAAATAACAAGACTCCTCCAGTGAGAAGTATATAGATTTGGATTGGATGAGTTGTGTTTCTCCTTGCTTTGTGTTACCCTCAAACACATTCTACCAGGGCGGAGGAGTGAAGAAAAAGCTAAGATTTTTTTTTTTCCCCTCAAGAATTTCCTTCTACATGTAGTTAAACCTTTTGTTCTTTGAAGCAAGATAGCACCTCAAACCCAAGAGATCCCCAAAGACCACTCAGAAGGCATTCCTCTCACATTTGCCATAGGAAGCAAAAATTCATAGAAGTTTTGCCTTCATCTCAGGCAAGACTGACATTGAGCCCAGAGCAATCCTTCATCCCAGTCTTCCTCCAAGGTAGTCTGGCTATGCCCTGCTGGTCCCTCTGTGTGGTATAACTGGGACTACAACCCCTCCCACACCATGGTTTTGGTTGCTATAGCCGTTCAGGAAAATGTACAGTGTATGAGATGAGCTATATATCTCAGGGCAGTATTTGTATGGCTTATAAGGCAAGAGAGAATTAAGTTACTGTTTAATATAGGATCCCCTCTAGGAGCTCTACATGAGCCACTTGATTTAGTTTAATTTTCTGCCAGTTTATCTGTAGGGTCCACAAAGAAACGTGATGTTACCTTTACCTCTCTACTTAGTAAATAATCTCTCGTTAGTACAGAAGTATGAGGAGAAAACATTTCTTGCATATAGAAGACTGTCAAAATTAAATTTTTTGTCTCCATTGAAAGAAAAACTTTCCTGTGCGAATTTTCTGTACATTTCACGTTTGGCTTTGAAATGTTCTTCAGAAACAAGCTCCTCATCAGGCATCATTTTCAATAGATGCTAGCTCTTAATGTGGTCTCATTTGAAGTCTTGCATTGATTTCAGTGCTGTCTTTGCATACCAAGTAGGGCAGGGAAGAGACAAACAGTGCATTCTGCACGTACCACCACACCATGTGAGAGAGGTATGGAATTAATGTGGGCAAGACTGGAGCACACATTTCAGTTTGGATGCTGTGGCACATCTAGGACAGACTCCCAGCATTTAAAGGAGGCCTCTGATGGAATACTGCATTACAATTGGGAAAAATATGCAGGAACTTGTTTGTTGTCTGAACTCCATAAATAAACCAGAAGATAACTGGAAACTTGTCCTAGTATCTTGAGAATAGATTTTTCCATGCAACATTCAAAAGGTGATTTCCCCTGTATTTTTCAATGGCTTTACTGAAAGATGAGAAAAGTCAAGACAAGGTTATAAAAATATCTATATCTGTAGAGAAATACCAATGCTATACTCCTAAGACCTTTAATTTACTGGATGGTTTGTAGAACACATTTTAGCAGAAAGGAAAGCATCATAAAGAGGAATTTCCACAGACCTACTTACTCCACACTAGGTTTTATGTGCAGAAACAATTACAGAATCATAGAATATTTGGGCTGGAAGAGACCTAAAAGATCATCTACTTCCAAACCCCCTGCCATGGGCAGGAACACCAACACTAGACCAAACTGCTCCAATCCCCATAGCAACAGATAATGAAAGGGCACTGTGGGTTGAAAGAGTTGCTTCTTTATACCTGAGGGAAGATATACCTGTCCTCCACTGCTGTGTGCTTTCCTTGCTTCATTCAGGGTGTGCTTCTACATCTCTCTAAGTGGTTGTAAACAGCTTTCTCCCTGGTTCTCTCCCTGCCTGTTTTTCTCATCTGACCCTGGGCAAACTCACTGAAGAAACAGAGCTGGCAGAGAATTTACAGCCTCGTGTAAAAAACCCCGAACACAAACATCAATCCTGTTCTGCTGCTGCCTCTGTAGAGGGACAAATCATGCCAACCACAAGCACTCAGTTCTGCTGGACTTTAGACTGAGACCTGGCTGCACAGATCTGGCTCTGGAGGGCTAGAGCTCAGCTTGTACAGGGTGTCCTATATGTTCCATGGATAAGGCAGGGAATCTTTCATCCCCCCTCAATTTCCTTCATAAATCATTTCCCTAAGCATTATGGGTAACTCAGGTGCTTTAATGTAAATCTTCAGCTTTCTGTAAGTCTCATAATTTACAAACAACTTGGAAAAAGGGAGCTTGGTATTGCCTACAAAAAATATTTGAGGATTAAGGCATAATGATGTTTTTTCATACCAGCAAGAAGCTTTCTCTACCTAAACACTGAAAGAAATCAGTGTCATTATAACGCTCAATAAAATTGCTTTGGGAAAAAGCACCATAGTTGAAATTTAACAAATTACTATAAATAGTTTCCCAAATTTAACTTCGTACTATTATATTGCCTGCTTTTTATTGTGTTTGTGGTTGGGTTTTTTAAAAAGAAAATAAAAAATATAAAATGCTGAGATTGGATGTGAAGAAATGAAAACCCCTGACTCCTAATCAAGAAGTTTTTTTAGTGTAACAGCACAGAGCGGAATGTTCATCCATATAAAAGGAAGAAGAACAATAAAGCAAAAGAGGGAGAAAAAGTAGGATTTGATAGGCATTACTAAGTATTATCTGAAGGACAAACTACATGCTGCAGAAATGCTTTAGACCAACACCAGACAAGAACCTACCTTAAAGATAGGGCATGGTCTGGACATTCAGGAATTACAGAATTATTCTAGGCCACTGTACCTCAGTTTTAAAAAAAGGCTTTGTTTGAAGATAAAAGTGTTTTGGAAAAAAACAAACCTAAAGAAAACGAACCCTGAGTAAAGTAAAGCAGTAGGGTATTGGAGTGCAGTTCTGACTTCTGAGTAGCTGCATCAGCTGCCAGTAGTGGGAAGACTCATGTCTAGAAATTACATGTTTCTCTGGCATAGAAAAGCTCTATGAATGTGCAGACAAAATAGAAGAGACAGGAAACCTGGCTTGTTAAAAATAACTTAGAGCTGAGGAAGCCATTTTTTAGACTAATTATTTATGAAAGTATAAGTAGACATGCAATCCACTTGGAGAAAAATTAAAGGGTCAGTTATACCAGAGCAAAGCTACCTTTGCTACCCTGCAGTTAAGAGGCAGTAACACAGAGCCCTTTTCAGGTTTTATATGCCCAACTCTTGGCAAACAGAATGGGTGGGCAGGGTAAGCAGGGTAACAATGGATGATTTTATTAAATGCAAAATATTCTGTAAATATAACAGTGTAATTAATCATGTACAGATATATTACACATGTATTGTACCTCTTCCGAGAAAAAAAAAATTCAAAATGAAGTATAGAAACATGAAGGTTGTTTTCATGTAAAGTATAACTACAGTGGAAGCCTTTAAACTTCATTATCCTTCAGATGCCTCTAAACCTGTCAACTATTGATACTGCTGTGAAGACTACAGACCATCAATGTTTTTAGGGGAAAACTACTACCCCTGCCTTGAGTCTTATTTGACAGTAGAGCAGAGTTCGAAAGAGTTCCTGCTCTTGTCTTCTGCATAAAGAGATTAAAAGCAACTATCACTTCAATGGTTCAACCAGTTCAATATCTGCTTTTGAAGTGTTGCTGATAGTGTGACTAAATAGTATCCAGCTAAAGAAAATTTACTGAGCTCTGTAGCTCTCACAATCCTGGGAAAAGTGAAAAAAACCCAACTTTTCCTACATTAACATAATGACTTCCTAAATTTATTTTCTAGACTCCTTACACATTAACCTCATTGAGGGAATGGGAACTTGACTATGAAGAATGACCTTCAGTGATATCCCTGTGGATCAGCTTCCATGTTTGTGTACATTCTAAGGCACAGCTGGAAGACAGTAATTTGCCCTATACATATTCACATGAGCAAAAGAAAAAATAACAGAATTCTCACCATATGTGACAGTGTAATAGAGCCATATAATATCCAAAGTTACATGAAGTGAAACTCTCTAGCCAATGAGTTGAGAAAGTCAAGATTTTCAAACAGAAATACATCAGAATAAATAGAAATGACCAGACACTCCTTCAAACCAATGCTTCACCTGTAGGTAACTGCACTAATCTGCATACACAGAGCAGAGAAACCATCCCAGGAGGTCCAAGATCAGTTTGCATCCTACCTAGGAATGCAAAATGCAATGACTTACAGTGCACAGTGATGGTGGTCGAGTCCATCATGCTTTTGTCAGTCAGAGAGCACTTGTATTCTCCTGTTGCATTTCGTCTCACATCTGTCATTATGTAAGTATCTGAGCTTCTTATACCTTCTGTTTCTCCCTGAGGGTGGAAAACAAGACATTTTCTCTAAAGTGTAAACACGCTAATTTTTGTTGAGGATTTTTTTAATTTTAGGGATGGTGAAATAGTCCAAAAGTATGTATAGACACGGCATCATTGAAGTGTAATTACCTATTAGTTAAACTAACATTTACTTCCTGCATGACAACATAATTTTAAAAAACAGCTACAATCAAGAGCTTGCTCTTTTAATTGAATGACTAACTCATTTTAAGAGGATGTTAAAATAGAAAATTTGAAAGTTTAGCGAAAAAACATAGTCTACTAATAAATATTGCATAAATCAAAACAACAAAACAAATTGCATTTCTAAATCTGATGCTGATATATTCAGTTAGGACAAATCATGAACTGAATTGTACCGCATTGCACATTTTTGAACAGCACAATCACACTGGTGTTTTGGATTAGCCAGTAAATGTTGCTTTATGGCTGTCCAGCTCCCCCCTGATTACTGACTTAGATCAGCTTTGAGACAAGCATAGAATGATACCCTAATTCCTATCTCTGAATCCAGAAAGAGATTTATAATACCTGTGAGCCTTTTCAAAGAGATCACCCATTGCAGCTCTCCTTGAGAGAAAGGACCAGTATCAGGTAGCAGGGAGCCCAAAGATAAGACAAACTCGGGTGCTAAGCTCCCTCACCGTGATAGTGGAGCACGGAGAAATACCAGACTCTTTTCCACTGGCATTTAGTGAGTTTCTAGGATGACTCACTGAATCTAAATGGCTGTTCTGAGATAAGGACTGCACTCCTAGCTCCCCTTGCTCTCTCCAGCAATTCAAACATGCTGGCAGTCCAGAGCAGATGAGGATTATGTTCAGAGGGTGACATGCTGGCTTTGAAACATCTGAAAGGACACCACATCTGGCTTCTTGCAAGAGTAGCTCTGCTCAGTGCTGCAGCAGGAACAAATAGGGCATATAAAATATGAGGGGAAGCAGGACATGGGAACAAGGACCAGGAGTGTTAGCACAGAGAGCCACATCTGTCTGTGGATTTCACCAGTACTAAGAAGATTAATGGTAACAAGGGCTTTATTTTTCTCAGTCTGTGTCTTATGCGTTTTACAGATTTGTTCTCTTGTGCTGTCACACACATTATTTTTTGTGTTGTTATGCCACTAAACAACTAATTAACTGAAGAAAAGAAATTGCACAAAGATTAAACTGTGAAAGTCCAAAAAATAGCTGAATTGATTTCTGTACTTTCACTGCTAGATCTGTGTTATGACAACAGATGAGATGGTTTTCGTCAAGATGCTAAACTGCTGTAATCAAAACTGTTTATTAAAATACCTGATGATGGGAAATGAAGCCTTATAATTTTCAATAGGTTTAAACTCCTGAAAAATTTGGGCGGGCTGGGGAGAAGGAGAGGGTTTTTTCAAAAACATTTTGCCAACTGAGGTGATGCCTTCTCAGAGCATGATACAGTGGTCAGTGTCTATCGTCAGTGTTTGTCACATCGAATTCCTTTCTTCATTTGTTACAAAACCACGTATACACTGACATGTAGCAATGTCTGCAGGAAGGAATGATACAGAATATTTCACTTGGCAGCGACAGCAAGGCAGGACTTACTGGAATGTAAAACAGGAACTCCTGTGGAGGAGGGTTGCCATTTCCTGAGCACTTCAGAGTGATGTTATCGCCCTCTTTAATGGTACTACTTTGTGGCAGCACTTGAATAGTCACCTTCTCTGTTGGGTCTGTGAAAATAATGTCCATATTTAATGGCTTCAGCATAATCCACACAGCAACACTACGCATATGATATTCATGGCCCTAAAAAATGCAATTTTACCATCCTGCAGCTGAAAATATTTGCATGTCTAGATCCTTTTATAAAAGAACTTGAAGTTAATCACACTTTCTATATTTTTGCCAATTAAGTGTGAAGAAGTCGTATGACATAAAATTCATTTTTCTTCTCCAAAATACCTGTAACTGAAACAGCAACGATTACAACCATGTCATGTGCTTTAATGCAAAAGAAATCCTGATTAGTATGAACCATTTCATGGTGTGATTTCATTAGGAAGGATTAACTTGTCCTCTGTGAAATTCCTCCAGTTTGGAGGACTTCAGCAATCAGAAAAACAACTGAAGCTCTCAACGCCATGTAGTAGTACTAGATAATTGCCTTCTGGCATTAAAAAGAAATAAATATGAACTAAGCAACTATGTTCAGCCTGTTCTATATGCTGATCACTACAGCTTTCAGAAAGATAAATCTGGTGAACATAACAGGACCCTTAACATAGTCAACAGAACAGTAAATGTAACATACTTCTGTCATGTTCACTGAAGTTCAACTATAACTTACATTTCACTTTCATAATTTTTTTAAAGCAGAGTATTCTGTACCAGATGCTATTCTTTCTAAGTAGAGGCCCAAATGTAATTTTTAAAAAACAAAGCAAAATGAACAAAATTAAAATTATACGGGCAGATAACTCTTACTATTTTAATTTCAAAGAATAAATAAAATTCCATCAAAGATGCCAGTCTTGCATTAAGATAGAGCACAGTGCAGCTTATTAGACACTAAAAAACATCTCCACAGCAGAGAAAGCCCTGGCTGACAGGTGGTTCTGTGTGTGTAGTGAAGCGTGTGCTGCACAGCCCTCCCGACCTTGCGGGCATTTATCACGTCTGTCTCCTGCTGGGAATTCTCAGTGCCAGGAGCTGCATTTCACTGTGGCCGCTCCAGCACCGAGAGCTCAAACACAGCCCAGCACCCCAGCCCTCCCCAGGGCAGGATGGGTGCTGGATTCCAAGCAGCCACAGCCCCCCTCCTTCAGAGCCTCAGCTCCCATCCATGGCCAGACAAGCACCTTCAGAGATGAAGCACAACTTTGTCTGCTTGGAAAAAGGAATCACCAGCATCACTGCTGGCATGGGATACAACAGATGCAAGGAGATAGCTGGCCAGGAATGATATGCAGCATGCCCCTCGTGGTAGCTGCTGGGCCAAAATAATCAATTTCAGGGGCTGCTGCAAAATGTCTTTCCTTCTGTCGAGTTTGTGTTAAGATGAAGTTATCATAAAGAATGTCTAGATATATCCTGGAATTGCTTAGGTTTTGTCTTGAGACTGAAAGGAGGAATTAATATAAGAATAAGACTTTAGGACTTTAATTTAGAACAGGTTTTTCCTCCACAGAGATAAACAGAAGTGGATTAAAAATGGACACAATTAAACAAAAGTTACATTCTTGCAAACCACTAGTCTTTTCTGTAAAAATATCCTGCCCTTCTAACTTCTGCTATCAACCAGGAGCAAATTTTAATTTAATTGCTAAACTAGGAAAAAAACCCCAAACGTACTGAAGCAAACAGCAAAAGACCACCTTAACTGTTGTCTAAGATGAAGAGGTCATTCTTCTGAGGAAGATGCAGTCTGAGAGCAAGAAGATGGTGTCCATGCAGAGTGGTGTTTGGTATGGATAATGTACTCCCCTGCTTTCACTAAGAAGCAGGAGCAGACTCTCAGAGGCACACATGCCTGACTTGGCCCATCTTACTTGGTGCTTTTGCAAATCTGAGATTCTGCTTTCTACAACAGCAAAAGTCCAGGGGCCAGCACCAAAAGGCAGCCATTTAGTAAATGAATGCTGCTATCCCAGAGCTGGCCCAGTCACATTTCAAGGAAAACACCAACGCTGGAAGCAGCTTGAGGGTGAAGTCTCTTTGACTCTAATCTGTTATGTAAATCAGGTTATCCATAACAAGATAGACACCTAACAACAAGGCATGACTGGGAAGTCTGCCTGACAAACATTATCTTTTTACACTGATTAATGCTGAGCAGAACCCCACCTAACTGGAGCCTAGATAATTAAATATCTGAGATACTATCTAAGTGTCCAGCTCTAGGACTTCTAGTACTCCTTGCTTTCTGTAACTTCCTTGCTTGCAGCTGCAAAACCAAGCACGTAAGTGCTGCTAGCTGAGCTAAATTATCCTAATCCAAGTAACATCCAACACAGCAAGAGCTAATTCACTCTTCTTGTCATACTAGGTTACAGTGGCTGGCTCCTTCCAGGATATGAACTAGCTATTAAACCCTTAAGTACTAAAGACTGCACTGACTCAATGCAAAAGGCAAAATACAAAAACAAAACAAACAATAAAACATTTCTTAGATCCTGACTCAATAGATATATCTTTTAAAAAATCTTCTGAAGGCATAATTTTAATCATGCTATCCTCATTTCATTAGGATAAATGGATAAGCTGCAAGAAATGAGCAGCAGGTCTTCATGATTTTGTTCTATTGCTTTAAGGATGAAAGATTTCAATTTCTTAAGAGCTCAAGTCTGCCATTTTTAAAATCTGCATTATATTTGACTCATTAAAAAAAAAATCACAATTATTGAGAAACTAATTAGGAACACCGAACCGAACTAAAAAAGCAAAACCAAATCAGACAGGTCATTATCATCAACTAACAGCAGTCAAGAAATGCATCTGTTGAAGCTTGGACATCTATTAATGAAGAACTTCACAAATTCATTTGGAGATACGTTTATGTAGAGTAAGGAACTGAAGTTACAGTAGATGAAAATACTCAGAAAGAAAATTGGGTAACTCCAAACTCCAAAGCCAAAGTTCATACCTGAGGCCTCTTCAGTACTGAAGGGTGTGCTTGCCTCCCAGTATTTGCTAATTAGCAGCACACTGCCAGAATTAATTAAATTGTGTGTTATTAGACCAGGGCTAGAAGACTACTTTATCAAACATTAAATCTTTAAAGAGAGGGCACACTACACATGGCCAGTGACCATACCAGAGCCATGAAGCTTTCCTTTCCCTTCATATTGGGTAGTTCTTACTTGCAAGTGAATGTAGCACACACAGCACAGAAATCTGGAACAGCCTCACCCTCAACAGGTGAAGTGGCTCAAGCATGAAAGCAGAGGGGAAATGAGGACAGCACAGCATCTCTTGCCAAGTAATACCAGCAAATTCTTCCTGGTCATTATGTTTCTTTTCTGGGAACATCTGCCATGCACAGCAGGAGTTACTCATGGTCATGGGGCTCCACAAATGACAGAAAAAAACTGCAGTGAAATTTGGTACCCAGCTTTACATAGCAAAACCAAAAAAATAAGAAATGCCTCTAGGTTTGAAGTGATGGGATAGGTATCTGCAGGCTTGAAACGCCTATGGTATTCCCATGGGCAACAGCTGTCCCAGAGGTTTTCTTCGCCATTAGTTCTGCTGGTTGTCATTCTTGTGAAACTGGTAAAAAGCTGGTAAAAAGACAACCTTAACTTCAGATGAAACCAAAGACCAGCTGCTCCAAGGTTTGGCTTTATTTGATCAAGGTCAGAACTGATCCCTAACCTGTGGCTCAACAAACTTTACGTGTAGAGAAAAAGCAACTATTGTCTAGGCAAAACATGGCACTTCCAGCCTATGGCTTTTGTTTTCAAGAAAACAAAACTGGAGAAATCCAATGCCTTATTTCCTTTGTTTGCAGATGGATTACACAGTTGTCATACAACATATTGCTAAGACATAGACGCTGGACTGTGTACTTAGACTCTATCATCCCCAAAACAGAGTCATCTTTTATAAGATGAGGTATTACTTGAAGTGTGCAGAGAGGTAACACTTGACTGGACATGCTGTCTGTCTCCAGCTCCTCTACATCCTGCTGTGACCTGCTGCCTTCTACAGTCCTTCTGAAGTGTCACTTTACAAGACTTTGAAATGTCTCTTCCCCTGGTCTCTAAGTGCTGCCACCTCCTCTGATCTTTCCTTGCCAACAGCATGTTTTGTTTATTCAAAGGAACATTATGATTTCCACATCTGTCAGTAACACAGTAAGGAAGCTTCTTTAGAATTCAGTCCAGTTAGAAGCAATTATTTACACAAATTCTCTACTTAAAAGTCTACCAATATTCAAATTATACATTTTAAATGTAAAACACAACATCTTACAGCTGCAGATAAGCATTTTATGCAAGGTAGACAGTCGGCATTAACTGCTTGGTGCTGATTCTGAAAAGATGAAAAATATTTGAGTTTACTATAAACTGCATTGTGTATTTGCTGCATATTTCAGGGGGCACAGAGAGTCATTTTTATCAACCACTATAACTTCTCTTAAGATTCTCCAAAGCCTATTTCACTGTAGTTTTTTATGGCTATCACTTTTCTCTTGTCAATGAAATCTTGATATTCAGTTTTCTATTGTTAGGAAAAAGGAAATCTCAGGTAAATCTAAAGATAATTAAAATTACCTTGGCAATGTACTCAGACCTTCTTCATACAAATCAGTTTTGAAGAAACCATTTCAATAGCCAAGCACTCTAATTTTGTAAACTGTTTCTCATTTTGCTTTCCCTTGCCCTGGAGGTGGACTTTGTACAGCAAATGGTAACTTACAGTGAACATCGAAGACAACTGGTTCAGACTGTATTGTTTTCTGGCCAGATGGTCCATAATAAGTCACAATGCAAGAAAATTTGGCATTTACATCTTCCTTTGTTGGCATGTACTGAAGAGACGATGTCATGGTGAAGAGTCCGGTTGTTCTGTCCACAATCTTTTGCAGATTTATGACCACAACTGCAAAGGAAATAATATTTCAGTGTCACACAGAATTTGAAACCTTTTTTCTGTATGTTGTTGCCTGTTCTGCATTTGAGATCAGGCTCCAAACATACAAGAAATACGGCATGTTACCCATGAGCTTGTATAGTTTTCCTCTAGTACTACCACTCAAGTATACCAGGAGTATTTTACGAACAATACACTCCTAACCTACCAAATATTTAAAATCACATCCAAACAAAAGACTAGTTGCAAACTGGGGTTCTTAATACAAATACCAGCCTAATTTGTAAGACAGAAAGAAAGCCTCAAAGAAGATGGCAAAAAATTTAGGATTAAATTTATTTTTTAAGCATTCTCTAATGTATGGAAGGAAAAATATTGTAGCCTTATCTGTCTGTCAAAGTTGAAAAGAAGGAAAAAAATAGTTCTCACATATGGTAGAAAATACACAGTTGTATAAGATGATGCTTTGTGTGGTCCAAAACACAATATTGTACAGGCATAAAACTGAGACAGTTAAAACCTTTTAAGAAGTTGGAAATTAGATACAGATTTCTAATAGTTACATAGGCTCAAAAATAGCTTTGTGATAGAATAAATAAAGGCAATTTTCCTCTCCATGATATGTATTTAAAACTGGAATTAAAAGAGAAAGATTATGTGGTATGGCTTGAGTACTGTGAAAAGCCTGAACATCTCCTTCCAGCTGCATCTTTCCATGTGAGCAGTTTTTCTCAAAGGAAGAACACACCAGAATAAGGCAGTGCAACCCTTATAAGCACAATTCTTCATGCATACACCCATGTGTGGATGCAGGGACAGTGGCCATCACCAAAACGTACCATCATCCACGGGATGCAAAACTCTCCCATTTTTGTACCATGTGACATTGCCCTCAGGATAGCTGTCTCTTGAAACGCACTCCCCGAGCTGCAAAACACACAGGAATTAGCCACTGATTTTCTCCACGAGGTCGTAACATAATTCTGTTCTTACTTACGCTCTTTTGGGTCAAAAGTTCTAGACAGTTCAAATGCTTAACCGCTTCTCTTACATAGGGCTTATCAAATCAGTGAGGTACAATTTGGAAGAGGGTGGTGGGTCTAAGATCAGGGTGGCCCTTGCTGGCAGATGAGGCAGGAATAAATGAAGCAGTGACAAGGCAACTGTTCTGTGCTCAGCCTGGCTATAGGCTCACAGGCAGGTGTCCATTCACCTCTCTGAGCCAGCACCTCTGCCTGGACTGGAAAGGGACTTCAGGCAGCTGTTGGGAACAGAACTGTGAGGGAGAATGCTGCTCTTACCATTTGTAGCTTCTCTGTTTCTAAGAGCTTTGCTTGATGTAAGATTTCTGGTTGAGAGGGTTGTTCTAAAACATAAATAGGATAAAAGTACTGGTGAAGGGAGCACAAACAGCTGTTTGAAAAACAAAAAAATACTAAAAATATGTGGACTTTTGAAATGAAACAGAATAATCTAGCCTGATACAGTCCTACCTATATTTTCCCATTAAAAGAAGTAAAGGTGAAGTACTTCTGTTTCAATATTAGCAAAAAACCAAGAACAAACTCTCATTTTAAATGTGTCACACCTTCCATAATGAATTCCATGTACTCTGACAATGCATCTTTTAGCCAGACAGACTAGGACTAGTTCACCACCCAGGAGGAGAGAACCTGATCTGATCTATCGATTTATAGGATATACATGCTGGAGAAGGAGCCAGTAGTAGAGAAACTGCTGCAACAAAAAAGCAGCTTTCCTGCAGATATTACTGTAGCTGAGCTGTCAACATTATAAAGGAACAAATTCAACCAAATTATTCTTCTAATGTTTATTTTTCATAACTGGGATTATTACATTTAAGAAATCCAGATGATAGGGAAGAAGTGCAATTATTTTAACCGATTCTGTGTTAGTTATGACTCTCTTAAAAAAAATAAACTTTTTCTTCGGTGCCAGCTAGTCTTCTTATTTACTTTTATTATGGTAGATGGATCTCTTAGCTTGCCAAAGTGGAGGATCTATCAGTGTTTCCATCATAAAAGACTACTTTCTAGGGACTATATAACTTGTCTGTTAAAACAGTTTGGCCTGAAGCCCGGAATGCAAATTTTTATCTCTAAAAGAGACAGTTTTCCCCACAATTTTAAAAGAAGAGGGGAAGAGTGAAGGGAAAAAAAATAAATCAATGTCTATGCAGTCAAGGAAAGGCTCTACACCCTATCTGTACTGTTTAAACACGCATACTTTTACAGAATGAAACATTCTTAATCGTGTCAGCTTACAGAACCCTTTCCCCAAATCAAGCTTCCTACAAAATACTGCATGCATGTCCGTAATCCCAGCCCTAAGAGAACTTCACCACTGTCTTGCCAAAGTCTCTACACACACTGATGAAGTTACTGATGTGCAGATGCACTGTTCCTGTTGTCACAGAAGTAGCAAGCCTGTGTGTTTTCCAAATAATCTATTTTATTTGTGTACGTGTTTACATGCAAATGCACAAATACTCTTCACTTCAACAAAATCAGGTCAAAAGGGAAATGAAAGTGAATAAAAGAAGATATTTATCTGACATTTTTCAAATAACTTTGCTTGTGGCAAAAATCAAAACCAAACAAAAGTCACAGTCAAAGCTATACACTAAGGTTGTCATATTTTCTTCAAAAGACTAATAAAGAATTTTATTTTTAGAAGATACAGGCATGTTTATTTCTCTTTTGTTTGTTTTAAAGGAAAAAGGTTGATCTTTTCCATATAAGAACCTATCAAGGACAAAATATTTTCATGTCAATTCAAGGAAACGTGGTTTTACAAGACCATTAACAGGTCTTCTGGGTCAGATTTTTGGGTCCCATAAACAGGGATAATTGCCTGCCTGTCCCAGTCACCAGCTGATCGAGCCACGACACCTTCCCTCACCTCAGCTTTGCTGCTTTTTGCCTCTCATCTCCCCCAGGACTGGTTAAAGGCCCTGGTTTTGGTGGGTTGGATGAGGGGAAGGGAACCCCTTGCTCTGCAGCTGCTGTGTGGGGCTGTCCCCATTCTGAGTGCTGTGCCTGAGCAGATGTTCCAGTTGAGAGGCTGCACCTGCTCTCTGTGAGCAGCCTCGGAGAGGAAACTCCTGCTGCCAGATCCCCCCAGCCACTGCATGTGCACCAAGGTAATTCACTCTAAAACACTGACTTGGCATTTACCAGCTCAGCGTCTGAAGGGAGACAAAATTTTAAACTTGGCAGCAAACCCCACTTTGGTGGGTTTGCAACTTCAGCACGCTGCTTATCTCTCAGCTTAAGAGCTTGCCAGAGTACTTTGCAACTCTATATAAGCCTCATAATAGAGGGAAAAAGAGTTCACTGCCTACAAAAGCCAAGTGCCAGTGCAGCAGGACAGCAGCTCCTGTCTGCTGGGCTGCTCTGCTTTGAAAACTGGATATTTAATTCCACAAAAAAATTGCTGACAGGATCCATCTGGAAAGCTGGTAGTGCTTGTTTGAGTAGTCAGTGAGAGAGACTAGCAGGTGGTACCTGCAGAGTGAGCCAATTCAGCTCCCTAGTCCTGAGATAATCAGGTAGCACAGCTGAGGATGGAACAAGCTCCAGCAAAACCCAGAATCAGTCATGACTTCTGGGATGCAGCTGAGTTTCAGGTGCATGAGATTCTTGTTTATGAGGGTCACACTGCAGCAGCCTAGCTCTCTACCTATGGCTCAATGAGTTAGAAACTCTTCTCATTAAATAAATGAAGCTTACCAGCTACTCTTAATTCTTCTGCCATTAAAGCAAGCAAGCAACTAAAAATGAGAACTTAAAAACCAGGCTCAAGAAAATTAAATGCAAAGAAAAGTTAAGAAAGCCATAAATAAAGTTGTGAACGTAAAGCGAAAAAAACACAAAGGTAATTTTGCTTGCAGCACTAAGTTGGTCATAATACATGCGTGGCATCCTCCTTTCTTATCTTCCTTAGTAAATAGAAGCTTGCTCTATTAGAATTAATGCACAGAATAAACAAGACAAGCTGTGCTCCATGGCTGAGTTAGCATTGTGTTAATACTTAGTAGAGTACCCAGTAATTCAAGCAGTTAGCGTTTCATTTTACCACATACCACTGCCTCATCTACATATTTACTACTGTGCAATAAGTAAACATGATAATTCTTTATCATTTCCTTTGAAGCACTGTGTTCACTATGTGTGCTCTGAGCACACTCCTCCCTGTTGTCATTAATTCAATTGTTCTTGCAGTCAAATTGAAAGTGAAACGAGGGAATTACTATTGGCTCCTAATCTAGCTTTAAACTCATTTATGTGACTGACAGCATAGATATCATTGACAACTCCCTGATACCTTCTACCTGAGAGAAGCAAAAGACTGCCCTTCCAAAACATGAATTTGTGGTTTTTTAGCAGAGTGTGATCTCTCTGAAACTGCCTGTACCTGCAGTCAGCATGTTCCCACAACAGACTCAGTTTGACTGTAAAAATCTGTGCCTGAAGAGAAACAAAGGCCAAAAGCCATATAAAAACATGAAGCTAAGGAAGATAAGACACTGCAGTCACAGCCCTGTGGCCCTAAAAAGCCACAATGGACACCTCCCCAGGCTGACTCAGGGTTTGATGGATTACACTTCTGCTCTGAACCAGCACTAGGAAGGGACCAGGCTTGTCCCTGCTGCTGTGTGAGCTCTGAGCTGTGCCTCACAGGGCTGGGCTTTGCACTGCAGACCAGCCTCGCCTTTGAGCTGTACGATACCAAACACTAGTGAAGCTTGCTGTGCTATAGGAGAGAACAGCAGACTGGCACTTCTCCTTCCTACCATTCAGCAGGGGACAAAACAAGCATTTGGGGCTGGTGGCTCATTTTCCAGCCTCTTGCTCTCTCACAGTTTGTGCTTTTGCACAGTAGCTATTCAGGGCCACTTCAAACCTCTCCCCTGAAATCCTACAGACAGCACACGGTTAATGTTTCCCTCCTGCAGAAAAATTTGCTCCGAGAACAAATGGAAAATAATCAATGCTAATTTTACATTTTTCATTTCCAAGGCCAAATGACATCACATAAGTGAGTCATTATCAAAGTCTAAAATTCTCTTTGAGCCAGCACTTATCATGAATAAACTGCAAGTGCAGGCAGTCCTGTTACATAAATGCCACCAGTAGATTACATTTTTGAAAGCTGCAGAAATTTGCTAGTCTTAGTAATTTACTGAGCCAGACTGACTTTCTTGGCTTTAATCCTGCCTTAAACAAAAGTTTCTGTAATTTATGATTCAGATGCTGATGAATGTTAATGGTAGTAACAACTAGATTTACTTACTGAAAACTTTGACTATCGTCGGCTCTTCGGAAACATCATCTTCTGTAACTAGCATACATACAAATCTCTTTTCATCACTGATTCTTGCATTCTTGATGGATAATGTATAGTTTTCTGAGAGACTCAACCTGTCTTTGTAGTCTGGTACATCATCATACTGCACATTTTTTTTTGTTGATGATCTGAAGGCAATAAATACTGGAGATCCATTTGGCATTTCCTATAATAAAAGGATAAACATCTCTATTTTGCATAAACACTCATTTAAAGGTTCCTGAAGAATTGCAATTGGTACAAACCCATAATTAAAAAAGTATCTGCAAACTGTATCAGATGGCTTTTTTTTCCTGAGTAATTTCTGCTGTACATGGAAGAAATTCAATGTAATAAGATCTAGTTTAAGACTACCATGGCACACATTGAGAATATCATCAGTAGAAATTATTTCAATCCTTTGGCTCAATCTCAGCATACCAAAGGGCTTTCTCTGATAAAAGCTGGTGTTTTTGGCAGCACTTGCCACTGTCTGTATGAAAAAGTATTTGAAATAGAAGCATGTGTGAGCTAGTCTCAACAGCTCCAATTTCCTTTTTTTCATTATTGTTTTACATATTCATATTGTTTATTTGGGATATTTAGACTTCATTTCAAATGCAGGATTTAATCAGGCATAACTGCCTATTTTATTCTAAATTAGTTCTTAGCTTTTTTTAAATTTCCCTTTGTCTTTAAGGGACTCAAAATCTTGTAGCATGGGAATATACATACAATCAAATATTCTTAATCTGCAAAGTATTGTTTTCTAGACATCCTCCTTATGCAGTTGTCATCCCAAGAAGGAACACAAAGTTGATAGCCTTGCAAAAATCTCTCATATATTAAAAAAAAATCATTTTTATAAGGGGCAAATTTACAAGAGCAGTTCTACAGGATTTGAGTCCTTCCTCCTTACACAAACACACACATAGAGCAGGGACAGACAGTGTCTGTCTTTATTTAAAGAGAGGTGAACACCGATTCTGTCTTTATGTTCGGTATTGTGCCAGGTGCAGGAAAATATTTTAATTCTCTTTTTTCCCTTATACCTTGCAGCACTGATGTTAACAGTGTTCCCAGCAAAATACCTCAGCTGGACTGCAGAGCCCAGAAGAGCATGATGATGCTGTGATGAATGGTGTCAGAACTGGGCAGGGAGCAGGAGGCACCAGCTGGTTGTGAAGTTTAAATTCTCTTGTAGTCTTTCACCCCCTCCTACTTTTAACTCTTGGATTTGTCTAATGTCTGTCACACAGAAAACACTGTCTTGACTCGATGCTCTTGACAAGAAGTTGGCTGTCCAGTGCAAATGAGGTCCTAACTCCTGTAGCCCATCCAGCTGCATGCACACACAGGTAGATGCTGAAGTGAGCAACAATTGCCATGGTGCAAGTCTCCCAGTGCCTCCAGGTTCCCACCAGGAACCCAAATTGCTCCTCAAAGGCAGTAGAGAAGAAACAGAGTTCATCCTTCTTCCAGTGAAATAATCACCTGATGGAAAAACCTAATCCAACCCTCTCTGTTGCCATGCTGAGAGATGCCCTGGGAGAAAAGGTACCACTTTCCCTTGGTTGTGTGGGCTGTCAACAATTCCATACAATAGCAACTTAGATAGGCTTCTTTGTACATTAGGTTTCCTGTCCCTTTCCACTTAGAAGAAGCTGCAACATCTCCACTTGCTGCTTGGTATTTGTCCAACACAGACAATCCAAATGCAATGGAAAGAGAAACTGCATTTTGTTTTTTCAGAATATCCTTGCATCTTCAGAGAGTTGGACTTGTGTCTTCCCAAGAAAAATCAGCAGACTGAAAAAGATACTGCAAAATGTAGGCACTCCATCTTCTGAATGCTCACATGAAACAGTTTTACTGTCTGTTTTTGGGGAAACATTCTCCCCAGACTTCTGACTTCATTTCCTGAAAATTGTTTGCAGGAAAAGAGCTATTGAGTGGATGTGGGCTGCAAAAGCTGAAAAGCTGAAGAAGGAGCAGGGAGAAATAGGACTCCCCTTACCACTGGCATAAAGGAAAGGAGCTAGGGGAAAATAGGACTCTCCCCACCATGGGCAGATCATTCTCATATAAAAATAGGCTGGTGGATGTCATTTGCAAAAAGACAGAGTGAACGACATAATTTTAAATCCACTAGAAATTATCCATTATTGCAGGTACATTTTGTTTGAGAAGAGGAAATTTAGATGAACTTCACAGAGGCAGGAAAACCGTTTGTCTCAATATGGTCTGAGAAGCAAAAGGGGTTTGGTATCCCAGTGTTTTATCCACATATGCTTCCAGGTTTCCTTTGACTTTGACATGCTGATTCTCCTTGTGACCTGGGATAGCAATCAAATACAGGAGAAGCTTGTCCTGTGGTGTTCCTACTGCAGGCTGACCAGCACACCCAGACAGCACCCATGCTTTTGCCCCTGCTCCCTGCCAGAAATGGCAGTGAAGCCACCAGCAATGCTCCCAAGGTCAGCTCTGCTCTCTTCTCCGCTGTGCAGTGAGCATAACGAAGCCTGAAACAGATCCAGGTGATTGTCAGATCGAGCAAAGACAGGAACAGTGCTTTTTCCCAGGGATGGAGCATGCCCTGCTTCAGGCAGCTGACTTCAAAAGTGATCAAATGTACAACGAGGGCTCTGTCAAGTGAGCGAGACACCACGGGATAACATGCCAGATCTCTAATACAGGTTGGCAGAGAGCTCCTGAATAATTATTTCTCTTGAACAATGAGATTAATTCCTCAAACCTCTAATCTGCACTTGGCAGAAATTATGCAGCTTCAAATCGTGCAGTTTTACAAACATAGGAATAAATGGATTCATATATGCAGCAGAAATCCTATCAACTGGAATCTTAAAATCTCACAGACACCCACACAAAATACACATCATCTTGCAACAGCTCTAATAAATATAAAGATAAGATATACTTACATATTTCCATTTTCCAAACATAAGACCATCTGGTACTTCTAGAGGACAAGGCATAGTAATAGTGTCTCCATATATTGCATTTACTGTGTACAATCCCAGAGCTAGAGGAGAAACAGAAAGAGAGGAAACAATTTTAAGTGTTTTCTTGAATTCCCATACACTAGATAATACTTCACATCTATTGCAACAGCAGCTCCTTCGCAAATGGTTATTTTCCAGCATTTAGGATTTATTCTCAAACCAGTAACAAAACAGAATTCCTGTCCCTAAATTTGTTAAGTGAATGTTATGATCTTTTTAGACCCATGCTTCTTGCCAGAGTCAATGGAAGCCAACTGATTTCTAAACAGGATTATACCTGCTCAATCAGATTAATATCTACATTACAATCAGGATAGTCACAAATTTAAAATGTACAAAGAGAAAATCCTTAAATCTTTATTTTCTTCATCTGAAAAAACAGCCTGGAGAGGTTACATTGCAACACAATATTGTGAGGAGGCCAGCAAAGAAGTGATACTATGACTGCTGCATAACATTAAAAACATGGGAAATTATGAAAGAAAAAGGGAATGATGACATTAAAACATGTTCCCTAAAACCTGGGAAAGAAAAAAAAAAAAGCTAGTCTGCACATTCAGATTTTAGAAAAATGAAGTTAAATGCTTCTATGAATTATTAAAGAACAGCTTTTTCAGAAACCTCCGCATAATGTTATTGTGCTAATGCATATAAATTTACAGAATAAAACTGACCCACTTATTTTCATTGTCCAAAACATGTGAATTGAACAAAAACAACAGATCCTGAAGTGATGAAGTGCTGAAATGCAAGGAAGCTTAAAGGGGAGGATATTACAACTTGGTGCATTTGCTACAATGCAACTTTGCCCCTCCTTTCCTTAGCTGACTCTTGTGTGCTGCTCCTTGCCCTGGAGAGAGATTTTGCCTCAGGTGTTTGCCCAGAGAGTGTGCTGCTGGCTGCCTGCTCTCAAATTCTGTCAGATTCTTTGCCCAGAGATTCAGGAACTCCCCCTTTGTTGTCCCTTCATTTGCAACTGTAGTTTAAGGGCTTGCTGACAAAGGAATTGTATTTAAGGGAGTGAAATAAGATGCTGGTGTTGTAGCCAGGTGTTTCTGAGGAGAGTCATCCATTCCTTCTGGAAACATTAATTTTTCTGGAGATTCAGCCCTTCCTTTATATAGCTGGAAAAATAAACATGCACCCTCAAATACCTGAGCCACAGATCCCTTTGCTTTTCCCAAGTCCTAAGGCAGCTGCCTGGAGGACCTGACAGCTCTATAGAGCACATAGATGCACTCAACAGGGAGGTTTTTCCAAGGGATTATTCTTGTTTTAAAGAAAATCATGCCTTTTCAAAGAGCCAAACACTGAATTCCTTGCCTGCAATTTAAACTAGAAAGACTCCAGTGCATTTTTCTTGGGTGAGGACTTCAGAGCTCACTGCTAACATCAGTTTGTATTTATCACATATATCAGAGTGACAAATGAGGCTGTGGGGCTTGTGCTGTGTGATACTTCAGAAAGAAACAGCACTCCAAAATCTTTCCTTACAGAAGCTACAACCTGGATGGCACCACATGGATAAGGCAGAAAAGCAGGCTGGAGCTTAATGGACTAAAGGAACATAGGAGATAACAGGCACAACTACCTACATTTATTTTAAACTTTCTTTCCTTCACTCGACTCCTTTTCAACTAAAGCACAGGTAATCTTTCTGATTCTGTTACTTAATTAGTCACAAGCCTGCTTTAGATGCATTATTCACACTATAAGGACTGGATGCTCCAATTTTCTATGTTGTTCACAGAGACCAGCTGTTCCCTAAATGACAACAGCAGTCATTCCACTAGGTGGTGCTGAGTAAGAGCACTCTTTTAAAATTAAACAAAAATTTTTCAAGAGATCAGATAACTTCAATTTCATGGAAACAGAAGCAATGTTTTACAATATCAAGCTATAAATGGAAGTAAAATTCAAAGCTGCAAGAGTTTTTCCCTTGGACTTTTCTTGCACTCATCCTCATTCTGATCACCAGGAGGGGGGAATGCAACTTTGGCTTTGCAAGTTGAATCCTAATTTTCTTTTTTTTTTTTGCTACAGCTCTAAAAAGTTGTCCTTTTTGTCCTTTTTTTGGTTCTCTCCCATGGGAGCAACATTACAACAGACTTGCAAATATACATTCAATTAGTAAACTGGTTAGTACCTGTTCAAATTCCAGCTAAGCGTCATTTAGTAATTTGAAATCTGTAATGGTATTTGGCATCACATGGAAAACGAAAAACTGCTCCTCTGATATGAGATATTCTTTGGTATTAGGGGAAATACTCCCTGTCATTAGAGGAAAACAAAACGACCCCCTAGGATCTGAAATGCTGCTCTCTTCTAGACACCCATTTAGCCCCTGCAAAATTGCTAACGTAGCAGTATACACTACTGAGGAGTCAACAGCCTCACGAGAGTGAATGAAGATGTTTCTGGAGAAATTCTACAGCATTCAGAGGAGGTAATTGATGAATTAATGAAGAGGAGTACTGACCTCTGATTTTAGAACTCTTACAGCTTTAAGGCATTTCTTAAAATGGACAAAAATCATGACTTGCCATAAATTCTGCCTATACTAAAATCACACAGTTTTCTATGAATTTGTTAACACAGAACCAGAAAGACCCAGCTTTTACTTTGAATACAGAGAAATCGTCCTTGCAAGAATACAAAAAGTCCTCCTGCAAAATACTCTCATCCTACTTCAGTAGTAACAGATCTAGCACATTGAAGGAGTACAAATTAATTGAATAACTGCAAGACTTTAATGCAGTAACTGCAGTAATCTCCACAAAATGACTCCACCAACCAATAAATTGAAGAAAAAACCCCCAAAACCCCACTTCAACAGAATTTTCAATTCCTCTCTCTGTCACTATTAGACATATTTGTAAAATGGCGGGATGAAGAAGAGAAGAAAACTATTGCTTAATGATATGACATTACTTACCATCAACCATCATATTGCGAGGCCTCTTTACATAATTCCCAGCTGATTCTAACAAAAAGAAAATGAAAGCAGGAACTACAAATACATAACAAATTGCTCCATGCCCTAACACGGTGCAGGGTCAATGTCAGGACCCTCATTTCTCATTAACTCTGCAGGACGGAGCAAAGGTGACTGCAGGGAATAACACTACGTCACCAGACATCATGTCCTGCCTTGCTCTATTTCTGATGCACCTTTCTGTAGCTAATTAAGAGCTCAGCCAGTGATTTTCAGATGTTGTCTCCTAAAACTGGGCTAGTGCTGTTAATAACACCACTAATTCAGAGGCAGGTTCTTGCCTCACGCACACCGAGAGCAGCTCTACCTGCTAGGTCTGAACTACACCTGTATCACTTCCCTTCCATTTCTTTACATACATAAGAGGCTTGAGCAGGCTGGTATTTACTTCATTTCCCTCTCTTGGATCCAGTGCTGAAGAAACTCTGAGCCAGATGAGACCTTTCCATGCAGGTCAGAACATGGGAAAAAAGCAGCAGCTCCAGGATGGCTCAGAGAAAGATCCCAGCAGGACACTGGTAAATTGAGATGACATAGCTATTGATGCTTTTAACTGGAGTACTTTCCACGTCCCCATGGCAGTGCTAACTGCCTCTTTTGTCCTGCTCTCTGCCTGTGTTTCACAAGGGAGGAACCAAACAGTACACACATCTTCAAGGGACAAACCAAAAAATTCTTGAACAGAAGCTTAAATGCAGAGAAAGTGTTGTTGTTATTTTAGATCCTCACCAAAAGTATGAGACAAGTCATACTTTATGACCAATTATTATTTTCAAATCAACAGGATCATACAGGAGAATTTTATAGAAGGTGAGTATAAAAAAAGAGATTAGGAAGCTGATATTTCTCCAAAGAAATAAAAGCTGTAGGAAATGTGTGGAAAACAGCCACGTTTTCCACCTCTACCTTCTGTTTGCAGTACAAACAACTTCTTGCCACAAACACACTTCGAAGTGCTCAGTAGTATTTTTGGGACCAATGTAAAACAGAACAAGAGCTGTTCAAACAGCGTCTAGATGCAAGCTGCATGTGAGATACAAGCCTGTATCTGAAAAGCGACTAACACAGGTACTGCCCAAGACTCCTCTGCAGTGGCCTGCACAGCAGGGCTTGCTTCCAGAGCAGTGGAAATCTGGAGAGCTGAACGTCCCTCAGTACCTTGGCATCCACTGATTCAAATGACATCTACAAAGATGTCCTGTATTTTCCTTTGCACTTATTATTTCACTGCTGATGGTTCTGCCCTGGCAGGCTCAGCAATGCTGCTTTTTATTACTCTTTCTGGACCCAAGGGGCAAGGTCTCATTACTAGAGAACAGCAGGACAGGTTGGCTGCTATGGTTCTTTGCAGCAATCAGCAGCATGAAGCAGAGAAGGTCAATTAGCAGCTTCTGCAATGGCAGTGTCCAAACTCAAAAGCTATTATGTCTATTTAGCACCTACCTCAGAAACTGAAGTTAACTACTTTGGAAACTCTACACTAGGATTAGCCCTCTCATCTTTTCTCCAGATAGCCCAGACTAGCCTGTACTAAATATAATCTGGAAGGCTATAAAGCTTTGTCTCATGAAAGAAATATTTTATTAAGTTATTTGCTAATTTTCTTTCTTAATTTCCTAAAGGGACTTCAGCTATACAGGCATACACATAGGTCTTACTGGGCACCTACTTAGGTACCAGAATAAATGGCTGGTTACTGACCTAAATGATTTTTTCTTTTAGGAAACATCAGTGTTCCACAAAACCATTATACGTTCTTAAGAATGGGAAGGCACATTTTAGAAGCACAGAACCATTTAGGTGGGAAAACACCCTTTAGATCATTGAGTCCAACTGTAAACCTAATGCTGCCAAACCCACCACTAAACTGTGACCCTAGGTCTTTTAAAGACCTCCAGGGATGGTGATTCAACCACTTTCCTGGGCAGTCTGTTACAGGGCATGACAGCCCTTTTGGTAAAGATATTTTTCCTAACAGCCAATCTAAATGGCCCCTGCTGCAACTTAAGGCCATTTCTCGACTCGTCTCACTAGAATCTCCTTTTAGGTGGCTGTAGAGAATGATAAGCCTCCTAGTTTCCAGACTAAACAGCTCAGCTCCCTCAGCCACTCATTACAGGACTCTACACCCTTCACCAGCTTAGTCGCTCCTCATTGAATATGCCTTTATTAAAAGTAATTTTTTGTTGTTTTTTTAAAGACAAAGCAGTATATGAATGACAGCTGGGTGTTGGCACAATACAAAATATATTAGAAAAAACTCTCCTGCTTTGGATGCGACAAGACTTGACAACAGGTGTTTACTGCCCCAACTGGTGCCACTTTGTTAATGCCTTAAAGTTTTAAGGGTTTTAACACAGGAAAATATTGTTCATCTAGTTAAAAGCACTATTTGAAGAAAAAAAAAATTAAAAGAGTTTACAAAATCACAGACTGATTGAAGTTGGAAGAGAGGCCTGGAGGCAACTGGTCCCACCATTCTGCTCAAGCAGGGCCATCTACAGCCCTGACCTACAGCTGTCCAGGACCCCATCCTGGTGGGTTTTGAACATCTCCAAGGAAGAAGACACCACAGCCTCTCTGAGCAACCTGTGCTGGTGCTCAGTCACCCTCAAAAGTGTTTCCTGATGTTCAGAGTTACAACCTGTGCTTCAGACTGTGCCCACGGCATCTTGTCACTGAGCATCACTAAGAGGATCCTGTCTGTGTCTTCTTTGTACCCTCCAGGTATCTGTACACACTGGTGTGGAGCTTTCCCCTCTCCAGGCTGAGCAGTCCCAGCTCTCTCAGCTTTTTCCTAGAGGGGAGGTGGTCCAGTGGCCCTCCCCTGGACTCTCTCCAGTATGCCCATGTATCTCACACTGCAGGGCTCAGAAGGCGACATGCTGCTCCAGGTGTGGCCTTACCAGCACTGGGCAGAGGGGAAGATCACCTCTCACAGCCTGCAGGCAGTACTTTCCCTAATACAGCTCAGAATCTCATTAACCATCTTCGTGCAAGGATACATCACTGGCTCCTGAACAACTCTGTGTCAACCAAATGATCTTCTCTCCAGAGCTCCTTTCTATGCTGCATGGACTCCTCAGGTAAAGTTCAACTTTTAACTACTCCTTCTCCCTCTCTTTTCATTGCCTGGCAAAGTTGCTTTTTCATTAAGTCATTTAGTAGGCTTTCAGATTTTCACAGTAGCAGAAGAAGACCATATGCAGCAAACGTATCATGCATCTTTTATTTTGCCACCTGTACCTGATAAAATCAGCTGAAAAACACACCAAAACCTATATGGATATAATGGGCCTTTAAATAATCTTTTTTTGCTGAGCCACAACAGCCAGGGAGCCAAACATCACCCTGCACATCTCTACAACAGAGGCCCAGCTGCCGTTTCCTCAACAAGCTCGTCCTTGTGATCCAGCTTGCTCTACTGAGAACAAACCTCTTCACATGAGCTACAACAGACAGTCCTATGCACAGCTCACACAGTACTCATTAATTTTCTGACATAGCACAGAAAACACAAGATACACTTCAGGATGTCAAAATACTGGTTAAAGCAAGCAAAAAAAAAAGGCTCATGTTATCAAAACTCAAAAATAAGACATCCCTTATTTCAGCTAGGTGGGCATGATCATTTGAATGCTAGACATGTAAATAGGGAAGCAAGGCAAACACTTCCAAGAAAATTCAAACAGTGATTATCTACATCATACAAATATGATTTAAAACAAAGGTGCATGTGTTTGTTGATATGTTATCTGATACAGGTTATATAAACAGGCTTTATTGTTTCCTATCTCTACCTGTTTAAATAGTGAAACAAATCCACACAAGAGCAACTAGGCCATCAAAAGGACCATTAGTTATAAAGAATCATCAAAAGTATCCAAGAGGGAAACTAATTGTAGAAAAATACATACATCAGTATTTAATGCACCAAACACTTCTAAAGCAACATAACAGAACTTGCTGAAGAGTTTCTTATACTTTATCACAGTATTCCTTCAATTACTTTTAACCCTGAATAATATTAGAGCCCAGGCAATTTTAACACCAAAGGAAAAAAAATCCTCTATCATCTTATAAGCGCTGATGGAACAGACAGCAATTACTCTTCAGAATACACACTGCTAACTTGAGCTCTTTGAAGATGTTAAGTAACTTGCACATTTAGGACTATTTGTGGTTTGTTTTGGGAAGGGGAGAAGGGAAGGAAAGGGAGACATCCAGCTAAAAACGTGGTTGTGACTCTGGAAGATATTGAGCTGCTTTTGACAAGCTTGTCAGATAAACACGTACTTAACTCCAATGACACTGGTAGCCAAACCCACACATACAGGAACACTTATGTACTTGACACTGATTTTGACAAGTGCTCAAGCAGGCTAGAGAAATGGGGCTTGGCACCCCACAACATTAAGGCACTGGATAGCAGGAACTTCAGGAAACAGGCAAGGTATTTAAAGCTAAAGAGATCCTGAAGGCATCAGAGAGTAGGCAACAAATGCCAGCAGAATTCAGCTATCATTACCCTACACAAGCATTAAGTGTGTTTAAAACACAGTTATTCCTCATGAATGAGGAAAAAATTCTGAAGGAAACATGTCAGCCCTTCAGAAACCGTCTTTCTAATGAATACTAACACTTATGGCTTTCTAATACCATACAAAACAAGCTTCTCCTTATCAATACAAAGAAATGAGCTATATTTAGAAACCAGCTGAGATAACTTGTCCCATGTGACCCAGGCTACACGGGCTCTGCCACCTAAATCAGCGAAGAAATCCTGAGCCCAGTTCTTCAAGAGGACTGAGGCCATTGCATGCTGCTCACTGGCTCTTTCCTCTATAGTTCAGCCAGTCTGGAATGGCAGGGATGGACAGTTTCCCTCCACATGCTTATAGTTTGGCTTTCTAGATAACCTTAAGTGTGAGCTCCAGGCTGACCCTCCATGAATTTAAGTCCAAAATCCCATGGAGCACTTTAACCACAGTTTTCAAAGTCCTACATGATGACCAAACAGAGCTCTGAGTGCTGTGTGCCTATTCACAAAGCAGTCTACTCAACTGTTGTTAATTTCACTGATACTTCTGTTTCAAGATCTCAAAATATCCAGCCATTTCAGTATTTTGGTCACTATTTTTCCCACTTCCCAAACCAGAAAACAGGTTTCCATCTCTATGCTCCTTTTCTGTATGATTTGCATTTAGCTTGATTTGAAACTGCTTTAGCAGAAGCTTTTGGGAAGATTGAGGGAAATTTCTCTGCAAGGCAGAGGTCTTAGGAAGTTATGTCCTTCCAAGAGCAGATGGTTTTGTAGCATAGTTTACAAGGATTATCATCACTGCAAGCTTTACCCTAGGGAGGTACACACTGAGCATTTCTCTGAACATCTATCATCATCATTGCTAAAGCACTAAGCTGGAGAACATACAGAAAAAAAGCTTTTCATTTTGAATGTATCCAAACACCTAGATTGCATCTAAATAATGGTGACTAATAATCTTTTTTCAGCTTAGTAACTTCAAATGTTATATATAAAGCAATAACCATGACATTTTCCAGATCATAATCACCAAAAGTTTCTAGAATTTCTGATAGGTATGCAAAAGAAATTTGCACATAGCATACTCCTTTAAAACTTGAATGGCCATCATTAAATGCATTATCATTGTCATTTAAAGTAAAACAGATACTTCTTTCAAGTCAGCAAAGCTTTCAAAAGACATAAAAGAGCTGTTCCTAGCATTACCCTCTGCAAAGCTGGAGACTAAATGAGCAGTTCAAAGCTCAGTAACTGATGCAAAATGCTACTGCAAAATGAACTACTTGTGTCAGCACATCACCTTCCTACCTTACCACCTCAGCCTCGCTCCAATGCCCAGCTCCATGAAGAAAAGGAAACTGCTAAGTCCGACAGCCATGAGATGGGACCAGAAAAGCTCCACTTTTTAATCCACTCCCTTTTGAATCAGGAAGGCTTCAAAATCTGCTGAAGAACTGCAAGGAAAACCCATGAAAGCCACTAGTGCCTTTGTAGCACATGGGCTTTGTGATAGCAAGATTTTCCTTCCAAAGAGAAAGACCTAAGCTTCTTTTCCCAAACCACCACTCCAAAACATCACCTGTGATTTCAGTGGCCTTCTAATCACACTATTTTATGTAAGCCCTAGCTTTTGGTTCAGAATTATCTAACTCTGTTTCTGGATTCAGTACTAATCCCAAATCAGTCATATTTGTGGATTTAAATTTTCAAGTCCTTTGAATAAATCTTACAGGTTTAAAAGAAGTTACATATTTAGCAATATTGCTGTACATAGAAAAAAATGCAGTGTGATTCCAAGCAAATATTTACAAATTAGACTAAAGGAACACACAACTACCTATTTTAAAATGCTTGAATTGGTATAATGCTACCAAAGACAATGTTTCCACAAGATCCAGGTGGAACCACATCAGAAGACACGCCCAACATCGGCAAATTGTGGTCAGCATCAGAAAATCCAGCTATGACTTTTAGAAGCAACATACAGTGGGAAAAAAGTTCTTTCCCACAGTTGATGCTGCAACTGAAAGACCACGGTTAATGATTTACTCTTTCAATTTTTCACAAAACATTGCTTAGGATAGTTCTCATAATTCAGAGGAAGAGATAAAATGACTAACGTATCTTCCTACAAATACTTCTGTTCAAGATGTAGCCATGACTAAAGGAGCTATGATCATTTTTTTTAACACACTAAAAATTTGAGAATAGTTTATTAAAATAGTTACCAACATATGGTGTGATTTTTTACAAGTGGTCAGGCACATGTGCCAGGGAAGTGAGTTATAGATTACAAAAGTCTGATGATACAAGCTATCTGCAAAGGGCTGAGAAGTAAATGTGACTCAGAGAACAGTTTCTGAGTCAATACTGAAAAGAATTTTTACTTTAAAGGATATACCTAATTAGGCAAAATGGGACCAACAAAGCCTTTGTGGCTTGGTGAAACGTCTCACTGTTTCTGAGGTTAGCCCCTGGCTGCTCCTGAAGCATACTTCTGATAAGCTTCTCACTTGCACTTCTAAAGCACTTCTCTGTTTGTTAAAACTACTCTTTTTTTTAATTTTATTTTCTCATTATGCTAGTCAGCAATGCTGGTGTGTATCCAATAACTTGAAGGGACTTAAAAGTTTCTTCTAAATCAAATAAAACTTGCAGCTCAAAAACAATTACCTAAAAATCACCACTATATTCTTCCATGAATCCCTTTCTTCCTATTAAAAAAGTCAATAACATATTAAAAGAGATCTGGTCCCTCTTGTTTCTTCATGAATTGATACTGACACTAGAGAGTATACTGAATTTCTTGCTAATGAAAGCTTAGTAACAATTTGTATTTTATAAAATGTGAACTTTCCAAAACATGTATATATTTTGTATATTTAGTTAAGTTTGAATGAGTCTCAGGAGCAAAATCAAAGTACCATAAAGTAAATATTGCAAAGTATGAGGGAAAGAAAGTATCGCTGATCACTCTAGTTAAAAGTAAATAAATGCAGTGGATAAAAAAATAGGAATTAGGGGGAAAAAAGGCAGGTAACACAAAAAATTAGAAAAAGTGATGTAGTTAAATCAATGCCACCATGGTCCTCCTTTGCAAAGAAAACTCAACAGCAAACAACTCCTCCAACCACTTTCCTCCTGTGAGCTGTGTCCTTTCTGACCACAGTCAGAAGGAATAAGCATTTCCCTTCCACCTAAGGTTGAACCAAGTTGAAAGGTTCCAGAAATGTAAATTTTTTCAATAGTGCCTGTTGCCCCTCTACTTCAAATCATGACTGCTCTGTCAAAGAATCCTAAAACACAGGAAAAGGCCAGATCTCTCCTACTGACTGTTCCAGATTTGCAAATGTACCTTTCTCCATTATCTGTACATCCACTTGGACCTTTGTTTACTCATGCAAAACTATCCTAAGGTATCCCCAACTTCTTTCACAGGCTTGCTATCTGTTCATATTCACCTCTGCAACAATTTCCAGCAAGCATAGAAGACCCCGTGAGGAGAAGCCATCATTTCTTGTTTTTCTTTATCAGTACTCTGAAACATTTGCAAAAGATTCCTGTAATAATCCCTTACACTCCAATAAGTAAGAAATAAAATATTTGGTGAATGTAAGTTTTGATAGGTGACTTGCAGAAGGACACAAGGCACTGACACTCTGCCAAGATAGGCATCCAAAATTGCACATCTGTGTACCACAGAAAAGTGTTTTTCCTCCCTACCCTTCATCAGGGCTGTAGGGTCCACAGCTAATTAACAGTGTCCTGCCACACTTGCCTTACTGCAGTCACACTTACCAGACCTGCTGCTTGCTGGCTTTAGCAGTTATTCCCAAAGAAATCAGCTAGACTTCATGATAGAGAAAATAATAACTTGTGACTGTAATGTGTATAATATGTACAGAATAATTTTTTCAGTGAATGAGCTTTATTTACTTGTGGTGAAAACCATGCACTAATCACCTCAAAACAAAACACCCAAACAAACAATAAAACAAAAAAAGAGGTCAAAGCCTTACAGAAGATAGAACTTCAGAGGGCACAGATGAAGGACAGATTTATCCTTCCATGACACTGAGTGGGTGAAAAAACCTGTACATGCTTTCTAGAGAGTCTGCAGGACAGACACCCTGCAGCTGACAACAGGCTTTTGGCTGCTTCGCCTTTTTCCCAGCTGCTTTCCCTACTGATAAGGGAGAGCGAGGGCAGAGCAATGCAGATGAGATGAATGTGGCCTCACCAAATCATGCACAGATCTTTGTTACCTGGAAACGAGACCTATCCTATCACAACAACATAGGTGTGCAAGGGGAAAAGCTCATTGAAAGTGTAATGCTATAAATCCTTATGGTTTATGCTAAAATAAGTGACTGAGCTCCTCTGTGGCTCTCTTTAGATTTAATGGGCTCCTCACAGACTCCTCACAGTTTTTAAAATTTCACGGATGCCTGCAGCCAGCCTTGGTATTGGCAGCAGCCTCCTGTCTTACGAGGATGAGCTGAAGCAGATGTGTGCTTTCACCAGCAGGAAAAATCAACACCACCTTTATTTCTGAAAGTTTGTCTTTGCCTGCCTTTCTTAACCAGTATGCTGAAAAATCACAGATGTGCCAAGAGCAAAAATTGCAAGCCATATATAAAAACAAATACATAAAAACAGAGTTTACACAGACTCTTATTCAATGGTGAAACATAGACACTTGGATATGGAGATACCTAAGGCTGTTGTGACTTCAGTGCCCATCATGCCTACTTGTACATATCACTGACATTTGTGAGGGTAGGAAATGCTGCCAAGTATCACACTCTGCTTCCACTTCATATGAATTTACATTTCTATATGCATATACAAACTAGCCTCTGATGTGCTATCACTTTTCTGCTTTGCATTAATTTTATTTTTTTTTTTTTTACAAAAAAATCCCCAAACCATTGCTTAATATAATGCTGCATGTAGAAAACAATGCTGGAGAGGAGCACAAAACAGCAGCTCAAATCTGATGGATGCAGTCACAACTTACAGTGATTTTCCAATATGATATAACATTGGAACATATAGGTTCTGTCCAGGTATTGAACAACTTGCTGTAAGTCTCAGCTGCCTTCTGGAAAAAACCGTGAAAGGTTAGAAGATGCAAAGCATGATTCCTATTAATGCTTCAAATTAATATAGGAGTTACTTTCTAGAATTTTAATGTGTAGTCATTGCCCTCTGCAAATTCAGTGTGCTAAAAAGTTTAAAAGCAGCAGGATACATTTCAAGGCCTGTATGTCAGCCCAAAAAGGGACATACTCTCAGTGTGTGAAAACAGAAGCCATAAAGAAGTTTAATCTTTTAAATATTTATGCAGATATTTATCCTCAAGAGCAAGGAGTGCCATAGCATGAGGATGAAGGCAAGAGACATAACAGACATAACTACTAGAAAACTGTTATGTTGACTAAGCTTCTGCCTCCTATTATAAGTCTTGTGGTAGCATCCTGAAAGTCCAGGACCCCATTTGTAAGATAATACAGAGACACAATCAAATGATTTCTCAGGGATCCAGACCAGTCCAACCTTATGCAGAGCATTTTAGGACTCCCATGGAGTCACTACTACTTCTAGAGCAGCTCAGTGGAACCCCCCAATTCCAGGTTTGTGCCTATGCCACCAATAAAACCTGCTATATGGTTTGCAGGAAGAGAGAGACTTTGACTGCCTGGGTGATACACTATACTGGCTTTAGGGGATGTGTTTTCTGCACACAACTCACGTCAACAGAGTCCTGAACAGCAGCATCAGAAATGATAGCAACTGCACAGGCTCTGGTGCTTGTAATTTCAGATTTTGATCTGAATGGCCAAGTAAACAACAATTCCTGCAGAATAGCCCACCTCAGATGCAGGGCTTCCAGTGCAGAGTGGCTACACTTATGTTGTCACTGAAACTCTCTGTAAACACCAATCTCAGTGTGAAAGTCACTGCTTCCTCTATATACCTGTCAGAAACTCTGCAGAGAAGGCAGCCGTGTTTTAGTCAGCATGACAGCTGCTACAGTGCATCATGCTGCTGTAAACTGTGTTCATGCCCAACTGCACTTTTAAGTACATTTGAACATCTTGTTTTGACCTACACATTTGGGCCATAATTACCAATTTCCCTGTCTAGGTATTGCTGCTGCTGCCCATATCACTACTTGCCCCTGAGCATAGAGAATGGGTCTCCTGAATTGTTATTTTGATTTGTGGCAGGAACCTTTACCTGTACAGTGCCAGTTATCCATTTCTTGACACTAATTATGTACTCAGAGAATGACCATTTTGCAGCCATTGAAGACAAGGTGCTTGCTGTGTAGGCCACATGTGGGCAAAGCACACAAGCTACTGCAGTGCTTGGCTGGGGCAGATCCTGTCCTGAAGAGCTGAGCCTTCATGAGCACCTTTTTGCTGCAGTACTGTGAAGTGGCAGGCACCTTACTTCTCTCCTAAGAGCATTCTTGTGTTTCCTGCAGAGAAGCAGCATCACACAGGGTCTGTGAGGGACTGCTTCAGCTCCTGCTCAGTTGAAAGCATCCCTGAGTCAGTCAGCTCTAAGTGCTGTGGCACTAAAACCATCATGCCCAATGGGACTCCTAGACCATCCATTACCTACAGCCACTCTGTATCAAAAGGAATACAACCATGGCAGAAAACACTGCCAGACAACACTTCTAAAAGGTAAAAACAATTTTACAGCTATTCCAAGCTGTCTCTGACCATCTGGAGGGGTGCTAGGATGGTTCAGTGGGTCAAAGAATCTGACTCCCAAAGAAAAAACTGTCTCTGTCTTTTGTGAGGATACAGAACATCTTAAATCATCCCCAGCTTCTGTAAAAACATGAACTAATTAGCATAAATATTTTTTAAAATGCTCCTATACATAATAATTCTAAAGACAACCTGAAAACCAATATTTAGTTCTGGAATCCCTTTTTTTTTTTCCCCCTCTTTCTGGAGCACCATCTGGTGCCCTTCCTAAAATACCAAGGCTAGAGAATTATTTATGTGAGCTTTGACCACATCCGAACAGCTCACAGAATGATGTATGTTTTTAATGCCATGATACTGACAACAAGCCTTTTTTCTCCAAATTAATGGGAAACAAGTGTCGCACAGTGAAGATAAAAGTGACTTTGTGAAGTTTTATTCTTTAGAACTTGCCTTTTGTAACAGATGAGAGTCTTTGCAGAAATGTCAATGTCAGTTTGTCTGACCAAAGAGAGGGATGCCATGGCACATGTGGTACAGGTTGTGTGTGCACAGTGAGAATCAATGGTATATCAGGTTGGTCTTCATTAGGTCATGAGAAAAAAACAAACAAGCAACCTACCCCAGACTAGCCTCACCATATGCACAAATAAAACTCTAGATCAACCCATGTCACCCTCCAGCAAAAGAGTAGCTGCCTTTAGCTTCTCACAGGTACAAATCAGCCTCTTAGGCTGATTCGTTTAACTATTTTTAATATGTTTTTCTTTTTCATAAATGTATTTGTTATGCAAATTCACACTGAGAAACAGATGTTCACAGCCTAAACCAAACCACAGAATCACAGAATGGTTTGGGATGGACGTGACCTTCAAGATCTTCTATTTCCAACCCCCCTGCCATGGGCAGGGTCACCTTCCCCCAGACCTGGTTGCTCAAAGCCTAGTCTAGCTTGGCTTTGAACACTTTCAGGGATGGGGCAAAGAAGAGTGAAAGGCTGGGTTTTGAGACCTGGTGCAGGTGTTGGGTGTACCAGACCCCATGGAGCAGGGCTGCAGCACACTCCTGCTCACCAGCTGGCCGGCAGTCATTCCCCATTTTGGAATTTGAACAGGCATCTACAGCTATTGCACCAAAGGGCTGTGAACCTTGACCTTTGGAAACAGGGCTCAAAAGTACCTGCTAAAAAGAAGTCAATGAGAAAACCTAAACTCTCCATTTACATATCCCTGTACTCACCAGCAAATCTCAAAACACTTACTCCTGGACATAATAACTGCTTTTATCCTTGTTTTAAAACAGCACAGAAGATGTCCCCAGGCATGCAGTGCCTTGAACACCACGGTGTAAAGGGCTGCCAGCTGTGGCACAGCTGGGATGGGGAGAAGCAGTGACAAACATTTGGCACAATACAACTTTAAATGGGGTGACAGACCACCAGGCTGCAGAGCTGTAAGTGTTTCGTTTTATACCCTTGACATTATCCTGAAGTGCTGTTTAGTAAGCATCACGCCTCTGCTTTGAGGATGAAATACCAGAAAGTCCCTAAGAGTAGCTTCACACCTGAACCTCCCTTCTGTGCACCAACAGCTGCTGCAAGAATTATTTTTCCTCTCTAGACAGTCCATATAAGTACCTGAACATGGGTGCTACAGTATTGAAATGAGTCCAACATAAGATAAGTATCCATCATAGCCATTTAAAAAAACCCCTCAATATATTAAGTGCTCTAAAATCAAAACAAGGCACCTTAAATCAAGCTGAATGCATCTGAGTAGGTTTTGATTATCTAGATATATCTTAGGTACATGTCATTTCTTTCTCATTAAATTGCAATATAAATTGTACGCATAAAAATATTAAAACATATTTTCTTCTCAAAATGACTAAAATGCGATAAAAGCCCACACAATACTTTCCCTTGCCTTGATGTTTGCAAGACAGTAACATATGGCTTGTCTGAATCTCTCAACGAAAGTTTTCCTGAATTCAAAACTAATTTGATTTGGCAGCTCCTTCTTTAGAAAAATGTATATTCCCATAACATGTTTTAAATTATATTCTAGTTAACAAGACATTATTTTCTTGTTCTAAGCATAAGCAAGCTTTTACACATTTTCCATTTTCATCATAAAGGCAAATTCTTCAGCTTTCAGAACGGACAGTAGTACTTTTCTTCTCTGCACACATCACTAATAATGTAATATTTCATAGTTGTCTCCATGCCTCCCCTGTACCTCAACATATTGGGCCACTCCAAAGATCCAGAGTATATGGTAATCCTTTTCTGAAACAACTAAGAAATCTAAGAAATGAAATCAAAAGAAAAGAGCCTTATTGAAGCCCGTTTTCTCCTATAGGGAAAGTGCAGCACGAAGTCCTAGCAAAAGCCAGGCAGACACATTTGACAGAAGGAATACCCTGAGTTGGTTTTCCAAGGTCGTGCTACAGAAGACTATCCTTCCTATGACTTCCAGAACAACCCAAGTAATCAAATCAACAGCTAAGGGCTTTTCTGAAGAGATCTGCTTATAGGCCATGCAGTATAACAATCTGGTTTTGTCCTGGATTTCACACCAGGATGAAATCACCTCTTTATTCTTCAGGATGGATGCAATAGCTACAAACAGAAATTGCTATTTAGTTACACTTCAGAGTACAAAGTAGTTTATCACAGGTTGCTTCTGTGGGCCTAAAGAACCCTGGTTACAGGTTTTAGTGCAACAAACCTTCCTTACAGCTGTGGTACAAGCTTTTCTTTACAGCAAAGGGAAACGAAGCTTGTGTGACCTGCTCACAGGTACCTCCACAGCAAGAAAACGAGTTCAGAAGCTGACAAGTTCCACTCAAGTTTCACAGGAATGTAATAAGTACTTCACATCAAAATTGTCATGAAAACAGGGAAAAACAAACGAATAAATAAAATATTGTGGTCAGCTGAGAAAAAGACTGCAAAAAACCCTAAACTGACAGGTTACCAGAGCATCCACCCTGTGGAGAAGTTTCCATAGGACCTTCCACCAATTTTGTTTGTGGACACAATGATGGGCATGAAGGCATGAGAAAATATCCATTATTAGGTGTACTGTCCCTCATTTCCTTAATTACACCTCCACACCTTTCTATTCAGTCATTTCTGTGGTTGAGGGTGACCTGCACCAGGCTGAACAGACAAGGCTCTGCGGGAGGCAGCACCTGGGAACATCAATCCCAGAACAATGGAGAGGTGGCAGGAGGACACAAGTGAGCATCAACCCCTTCCCTGCTATTTGAACAAGTCATCAGCTGAGATGATCCTTAACAAGCTGAGCTGTGGGCTATCTCCAGCCATTAAGGGACAGAGGTATACTGTTCTAGGAGTAGTCTCACTTCATTAAAATTATTATTTGAAAGCAGGAAAACAAGAGGGAAAAAAGTCTTCATCCCCAAAACAAAATTCAGGCAATTCAGAGGGTGCAGCAGATTTTCTGTATCAAAGCACAGTCCTAACTAATCTAACAGAAGCAATTCTAATTAGGCAGGAAATGAAGAACAGTTCATTTTAGACTGGCTGAAAGAACAGTGGATTGATTTAAATCAAATCACTGATTTTAATCATGGATTTAAATCAACCAAGCAGGACACCTTGATTTAGCTCATCAACTTTAATCTTGTACTTTTTACTTTTTTCCTAATGAAAGCTCATTCATTTTGTTAAGATAATGTGGGAGATTGTGAAAAGAACACACTTCATGTTAAAATGGCTTAAAATCTTTATTCTCACTCAACATTAATGACTTGTGACTTCAAAGATTGAGCTGACTATTTTTTTAACAGTTAAAAAGCATAGCTTTTAAAATTCATTCACATTTTAAAGCTCATGAAACACACTGTAAATTATTTTAGAGGTTGTAATAAATCTAGGTCTTGATAAATGTAAAGATTTCTGCTTAGGTATCTTCTAAAACTGTTCAGATAAAACAACTCCAATTTGAGATACCACAGATTTAATCCACTTCTGTGAAAGAACATTAGAGCCCACTAGAAGACAATGCATTATGTAATTAAGGTACATCTACTGAAAGTATAAAACCTGACAATGTACAACATTCTCTTCAAAAAATATTAAAAGCTGTCAATATACTTTTGCAACTGTGTTAATATAAAAATATTAGCACAGTTAATAATTAACAGAGTAAAATGGTGCTGAGATCACAACAATGAACTGTTCAGAGTACTTTGAATACGAGATAGAAATCCTGATTAAATGCTATGCTAGGAAAAGAAAAAAAAGCTTCATAATTTATGGGGGGAAAAATCTGAAGCAAATGTCAGCTAAAACAGAAGAGGACATGTAGGGACAATCCTTGTACTGGAAAAGACCCGCAGGTGACAAAAGAGCAGAATGGATTTCCCGTGTAGGTTCGTGTAATACAATGTGGCAGCAGCAAAGAGAACAACCAAGTGCATTAATAAGAATGAAGAGAAACATTAAAATTAATTAAGGGATGTTTCAGGAGATTATTTTTAGAACATTATTTCTAGTATACCTAAGCATTACCAGCGTACAGCATTGGTGTTTCATTCAATATTGTTTCCTTTTTTTCCCTTTAGAGCCTTGACAGAGAGAAAACGTGTAAAAAAACCCTCATTTTGTACCAATGCACAGGAAGACATACCTCTCCATATAAAACCCAGCAAACCAAATACAGAGTTACATTACCTAATAAATACAAGACAAAAGCACAGGGAGCTTGTAGCCAAACAGTATCTCATTTTAACTGTTGACTGTAACTGTTAGGGAAAAGCTACCGATGAAAAATATCAACTCCTAATCTTTATGAGCTACTATTTAAATCTCCACCAGGGTGCTGGGGCTCTGCTAAAAATGAGCAATGAAAAAACAGTGATGCTTTATTCATTAGTTCCTGCCCCCAGTAGGCATTCAAAGCTGCGGACTCAGAGCTGCCTATTTCCATGTCAATGTCTTAAGCACCTTTCACTTCTCCCCTTAGCTCTGCAAAGATGTGACAGAAGGATGGGGATGGAGCCCGTCTCAAACAATTCTGAGCCAAAGCAGACCTAAACAAAACTTACAATCCCTTCCAAAACAGATTAAGTATGTTTGATTTGCTCATATTCTACCTCAGAAATCTCTGAGGATAATTCTTCCACTCTTACTGACAACGTTCTTGAGTAAGAAAAGATTTACATTTGAAGTGTTAAGGTACTTCTCCTTACAAACGATGGGAACCTGAAGCACAAAGCGTCAATCTGCTAGCTGAGGCAGATGCAGTGATCCTGTTTTAGTTTTCTTTGACATGGCAAAGAAAAGAAAGACTTTTAAAACACCACTCAAGAGCATCACATCAGTGATAAAAACAGTCAATCCAGAAGGAACATTCAGAAGAAAAGTAGACAAAACCAAGCTACCGTGGGCAAATGATAAAGACTTAACAAAAACTCCAGACTGCTGGCCTTTGGCATTCATGTCAGATAAATAAAAGTACAGCTTAAACAGCAATGCAGAATTTCTCCTGCTTTATGATTAAGAGCTTCAGCTACTTAGTTTGTTCACTTGCTTTGGAGGTAATATTCCAAGGCCCAAGCTACATAACCTTGCACTCCTGGTAATTGAAGTTATTTACCTGCAGCTCCAAGACGTTAAAAGAACACAGCTGCAGGTGGATTTGCTGGGTACCACAGTCTTGGAGGGCTGACCACTACAAATACATGCAATAGAGCAGTTTAAAACATCTTAAATAGCTACACCCTTCACATAACAGTACCCAACTGTGCCAAAAGAAACGCTCTGCAAAAGCATGGACGTGATGCCAGTTAAGAGCGAAAGTGGTGGCACCAGGAAATAAAATTAGCTGCATTAACTAACAACAGTGCTAGCATATTAGTCTCGAAGCATCTTTTACACACCGTCTTCACTCCTCCCCAGTAGAATTACTTAGTGCAGTTTACTCCACAGACCAGACATGTTTTTGAAAGCTGTATTTGTTAATGTCACCTCACCCTCAAATGTTATAAACCAGGTTTATGCAATTTGGTGTGGATTGTTCAACCTTGACCTCCCTTTCCAAAAGAGGGGAGGGAGAGAGGGGACAGAAAAGTTCTCTCAGTGTCAGTACTTAACTTTCTCCTCTCAAGTCTTCACACCTGCATCTTTTAAAATTGCAGGTTTTAAATGAAAGTAAAACTCAATGCCTTCAAAATTGTGTAAAACAAAACCCCATAGTTTCTATGCTTAGAGAGCTTCCATAAATCACACTATGAGAGCTGGACAATGAAACTGGTTCAAATGCTCTTTCAGGGCACTGAAGAAGCATCATGACCTACTTTATTATCTATCTCAAACATAAATTTACTACACAAACAAAAAATAGTATCAGAACACACACCTGCACTGCTTATAAACCTCAGCCTGTACAAGCCCCTCTAACAGGAGGAAAGTTGCACTGTCTTACAACGAATGCATCTTTGGATTCGGGTGTTTATTTTTCAAAAGTCACTAAGCTTGTTAAGTTTATATATGAAAGAGAAAAAAAATCAAACCTTTTGGTAATCAACAGACCCCCTTCCAAGATAGAGAGTATCTATTTAGTAAAATAATAGCTATCCCAGCTGGTTTTGGCACACCTAGCTGGATACACCCATGCCAGCTGCTGCAGTCAGATGCAAATCAAGGACAGACTTTTCCCTGTTTTCCATCACAGCCAGAATTGCTATGCTTAGTCACTTATCATAACAGAAACACACGCTTAGGAATAATTACTAAAAAACACCTTACTCTGTACTTTTTGCCAGATTTCACTGTGCAGATTAATCAAAGCATAAAACCTAATGATAGGTTAAACCTTGGACTTAGCTGTTTTCAGGACACTTGCTATGTGCTGACACACCTGCTTTCTTGCCTCTTCTGTATTTCTTCTATTCATCTATCAAAGAAACAATCTTATTCTTGTCTTGTGGAAACAGCCACTGGAGAGAAGTGAATCATATTTTAACAAGCAGACTTTTGGCTCTGCTCTAGTCAAAGGAGCCAGACATTCAGGATAACGCTTAGGCAATTTTCTTTTCTACCTAACTTCACATCGTAATTTTTGTGAAGACATTTAAGCAGGTGTCTTCAGTCCTACGGCTTTTTGATCCTAGATAAATTGTTGGGTTTTTAAAAATGCATACCTATTTATGCATTAGTATTCTACACTAAGATAAAAAAGCCCAGTTTTCTGAATAATTCTTTCCTCAGAATTATGGTCCATCACCTTAACTTGTGGTTTGTATTCCACTGAACACAGAATGCAGCATTTCTTATTTTCATTGTTTACACAGGACGTGCCATCTTAAACAGAGTTTACATTCTTCTGTCATAGCAGTTGCTTTTCAACAAGTGTATAAAATTATTTCCATTAACAACTTGTTTTTCTGGTTTAAAAAAAATCCACACGAAGTAAGTTGCATAAATGTGACATTTTGTTAAAACACTCATTATTCCTAGAAAAAAAAAAAATCAAAACACCAAAGAAAGTTCAGCTAGAGATTATTAGCATTACACTGGGTATTTCAGGCCAAATATTTCAGGCCAACACTTTGATAGCTGATAGCTAAATAAAAATATTTCTGATTATGAGATTTACAACTTTGGTTTAAAAAGAAATGCATGTACAAGCTTTTTGAGAAACTGACATTCTAGCTATCAATTTTTTTGAGGAATAACTTTAAAGTTTATATCTGATATGAGCTGGAGACAACATATCTGGTTTTAAAGGTACATTGCAAATAATAAGTTCAACATTTCACAGATATGTATGATATATTCCTAGATTTTGAATTATTTAAATATACATCGACCAGAGACTTTCTTCCATGGTTAAAAAATTTTAGATTATCATTTTCCTGTTAAAAAAAAAACAACAAAACCAACAAAAACTCAAAAACCTTTAAACTTTAAATTTTGGCACATTTCAGTGCTTATGGGTTGGAAACCTAACAGCATTTGGGTGTATTCTGTAACTTGCTTTTGCTACTGTTTAAAAACCACATTTGTGACCAGGTTATGACTTTTACTCTCCCTGCCACCAGTCTAAAGCAAGAGAAGGAATCCAGTTCAGTTCAGTTCTTCCAATTCAACCAGTCTGGCAAGTGGAAATTCTAATTTACTAAGAATTTCACACAATTCTGCAGACCCCTACATATAGCAAAGCAGAAGCCTACAAAGATGTTAAATCTTTCATCTATTAGGATTCGATGTCTCCATTATTCTTTCACCTACATATTCCTGTAAGATATCATTGAAGGACAAATAAAATAATATGAAATATTCAAGTTAGCAGACAAAGATGGGACTTCTCAAAATATTAAGAGACTCTTATATGCACTCAACTGAGAAAGAAATTGGATAGAGATTTTACATTTCAGGTTTCTGGAAAGAGAAAGTGGGTTAAATGTAGGGTATGTATGTACCTACACACCTGTTCATTCACACTAGAAATATGGACAGATTTCACAAAATCTTTTTTTCCAATCTCACAGTCATATTACTGAGACATCAAATAATAATTAAAAAAAGAGCCACCATGCCCCCGTCTCCCCCTCAAGTTAGTGAACGCATTTACAATTTCTTGAGATTTCAGCCTTCAAGTTCCCTTTAAGCACATGAAGAGAATATGAAACCCAATAGCTGTGGCTTAGGTTTTGATTTCAGCTGCAGCTGCATAAATCACTGAAATTTAGAAGTTATTCTAGATTCATACTAGAGCAACTAAGATCTAGCTCTAAATTTTTAATGACATCATGTATATTTTTTAAATCACAGTGGAAAATTCTGTTGCAGCCACCAGAAAAAAACACTGAAAGCTGATTATTTCAAATCTCTATGTCCTTGCTTCCCTCCCTGCTCAAGCCAGTCAACCAACACAGCATTATCTTTCATGCTGGATCTAAATTTATTCTCTTAAACACACCAGTCAGTTCTCATGTAAAACAGGGGGCAAGACTTTATGTAAACCAAATACCTTAATCTGAATAATTTACTGCTAGGAAAATTATATGTTCTCTATCTAGAGTAACAAGCAAAGTATCAATAGAAAGCCACAACCAATCTATGAGTATTAGAGAAAGGAAGGTCTTTTGGCTAAAGCTCTCAGTAAAGAACAAGGACACTTGTATTCTTGTTCTGCCACCAAAAAATGAAACTTTGTGCATCAGGCAAATTGCTTTCAAACCTTTAAATCAGCTCTGTAGTATTTTTTGATGAAATAATACTACATTGTGTAAAAAAAATAATGATTTTGTGAGTATAGTTAAATGATCTAACACCCGACTACTGATACACAGTTCAGGTTTTCACAAAATACGTAGTTTTAAAATCTGCTAGGTTAAATGCTGAAGGTACACAACAAATGATGACAAACTGCTCTGACATAAAGGCAAATACTTGTATGTCATTAACACAAAACAATTACTCTATTTTCTACATCAGTGGATTTTCAGTAGGCAAGGCACCATAAAGCCTAAACAGGGCAGCAATTCAAAGCGATAACTCTGCCTTCTGTGGCTGTTTCCTTTGTTGGTTTAAGCATGTTCATATGTAAGCCAGGTGCTCAGGTAGATGGAAGCTGGACAGCAGATCCCTTATCTGATGCTTTCCTCTGATGTACACAGTGCACGTAGATAACTGGTTAATGAATGCTGGCTTTACCTACAGGTCATGAAGCAAGCCGAACCTGGAGCCTGTCGACTTCCTTGGAGATCAAAATGAACTCTAAAACAGGCTGGCTTTCAAACTTACACAGTAAACAACTTGCTAATGCCCACATCCTTTGGGAGCAAAAGAAACCTTGACAAAAACGCCACAATTTTGCCCAAGGGTTTCTCCTGCCTTCAGTCTTATCCAAGCAACCCACAGGACTCTCTCTGTTGAGTCCCTTTCAGACTAACGAATTCTTTGTTTCACAACAAACTGAAAGAGATCTAAGTGATTTTGCTGACTTTTGCCCAAACAGGCCAGCACTATCAGGTTTAAGGCAGAACAGCTCAGGAATCAATGTCAGAGACTCAGGCCCATGGAGTTTTAGCTTACACTTTGTTACTGGATTACAGCACACATGCTCCCTTTGTCAACCTGCATTTCCACTCTAGGGATGGGTACTACAGGAGTGGCTGCCTCTGAAATAGCCACAAAACCTGCTATTTAATCCAGCTTCTGTGGGCTTTGCAAAATAACCCCTCTCAATGCAGTTAGTATAAAAAATTCACCAATTTCCACAGGAAAATCTGAAATTGGTCTGATAGTGACACCTTTGTGAGCCTTTTTGTGGGGTTTTACAACACACCAGCCTTACACATCTGGGGAATAAATAAACTGAACAAACACAGTAATAATTTTTCAAGTGACTCTTTAAGACATTCTATATATTTTGTAAGTTGAAATACAAACTTATAAAGTGCTTCTGAGATTCTAACCTCCAGGTTTAATTGCATGAATAAAAAAAATATTATCATTTGGCACCCAACTGAGAAAACAAAACCACCATTTTCTGTTTTGGAAAAACAGAACATATTTTGCTTTCAGCTTGTTTTTCATGAAACATAAGAGACAGCTTTAAACTGCTGCTTTTAAGTGTCACTTGGAGGCACGGCTACTTAGAAAATTAAACCCATAATACATTGTATTACAAATGCAACTCCAGGTCTCTTGGGTATTAACCTCATGTTCTAAACACAATTTAATTTGGCTCTGCTGCCTGTCAGAAAATTGAGAAGAGAAAGCAAGACTTTGTAACTTTTCCACTACAGCACAGTGATCAGCCCTTCTAAGAACTTGCTCTTCCACTATATTCAAAATCACTGTGTGCAAATACCAGAATTACTAATTTTCACTTTCTTTTGTATTTTCTGTTCAAAAATTATGTGACAGCAAAAAGCAGTCAGAGCAGAAAGTATTAAAACACACATCTAATCTACTTGATTTTAGAGATGTCAGCATATTTTTATCATTATTACAGATTTGCAATCTTCCATACTGCTCAGACAAGGCAATTTCTCTCAAATGCTGGCATTCCTAGGGCTTCTATTTCCATGGCATGAAGCATGAACCTGAAGATTCAGCCTGCACCATATCAGGCACTGCACATCTCTGGAGGCAGAATGCCACAAACCCTTGCTAAACAACCAAGGCAGAGGGACAAAATGAAAGGTGAAACATTTCTTCTTCCACTACTTCTCCCCACTTCCCTGTGCTCAAAGAAGCCGTGGGAATCAGGATCTGGTGAGCAGACACTGATGTGCTTTGGAGGTGAGAAGCTGGACTGTGGAGCTGGGAATGCCACTGCAGAACAGGTCACACCTGCTGCTCACCAGCAGCCTCAGCTGCACACAGAAATTTGGAAACCTCAGTCTTTAGGGTGATCTTTCCCAAATCTCAACCTGAAATTTCAGAGGAGGGCAGAATCATCTCTAACAAAGTGCCAGAGACTGAAATCACCTTGTCCAGTAAGATGAACCCAGAATTTACCTGTAAATATGCCATTGCTGTGGGACCTTGGTTGGCTTGTTTTAAATGATGAAAAGGCAGCCTGCAGGAGATGAGGGACTAAGAGGCAAGGACAGATTTCTTCCTAGAGACAGCACATTTCACATATCCAAGAGATCTTAAAACCTGATAAGTCCTGGGCTTGCAGCCACAAGCTCTGTGAGCACAAAAAGGCCAGCTCTGGAGGAGTCCAGACAAAACACACACTAAGAGAAACAGCTATTTCATGTTTTTCCAGGTCTGGCCTGCAAAAATGATGTTTCCCTGTAAGTTCTCCTGTTAGCAAATCCCCATGTGTGCTGCTACCAAAGGCTGATGAAAAATGAAGGATGAGGAAGGAAGCAGGGTCTGCACCCTGCAGTTGGTGCAGGATGATCAGCCTTAAGCAAGAGATGCACTGTTTGCTCAACAGGTCTGAACACTCACCACTTACCACAGAACCTCATGCTTTTCATCAGAAAAGTGTACAGCTGGTAAAGTTGCTCCTGGACAGTAACTGTATTATTTTTAATGGAGAGGAAGAAATAAAAGTAGCAGAAACTACAGAACAATAAGCTTTAATAAGCAATAGATATTTCACTTCAGTTAAAAATTAATGAAGAACATTTATAAATCAGGGTTCTTCTCAAAAAAGTTAATCAGAGATATTTTTCTGTATGAGCAAGACAGCAAAAATATTAACATGAATTCAGAGAGTCAGGATTGCTTTTTGGGTGATCAAGGTGATATAATACTGGAGAAATCTGATTTCCTGAACTGCCCCTTAGTCACACTCTGAGAAAATATCCCAAACCTAAGCACATCAATTGCACTGATTCTTAAGATTATTATGTCTCTACACAGCATAAGATCCCCCCCAAAATTCTGTTATTATGGATAAGTGAAATTCTGCAATCTGCTATAAACCTATAAAATGCTGCATTCATCATATCAGAACTACAATTAATGTATTTGGAGATTATAAAAACCCAACAAATCAAACACCTAATGTCCCAAATCTACCTCAACTCCGCAAATTCAGAGCTGCAAGTTGTCAAAGAAACATTTTTTTATTATTATTATTAAAGACAGCTCTGAAGATATCCTAAGAGGAAGGCAAACAAAACCCTTCTATGTCTTTAGAAATTTAATTTTTTGAATCAAAACTTTTGAACAAAGATTTGTAATAAGGTATTTAAAATTTAGTTTAACCTTGTCTGTGGATTTCTTCAGTTTGCTCCAGGAATTTAGACCCCTCATCTTGGAAAACATGCCAAACAGAGCTAGTTGAAGAGAACAGGCCCTTAAATATATGACAAACAGACATATGTGCTGCAAATTAAAACCATGTTCCCTAGCTTTTATAAGGTGTCATCAGGCAAATCCCCAACTATAAATGGATCCACAACACAAGTTGTTGATAGCTGCAATCCCCACACTTCCCTCCCCCTTCTCTTCTTTCCTGCCCAGTTGCAGAGAAGTGTAGAGCACCAAGTGTTCCCTTTTTGTGTATATAAAATAAAAGTTCAGGATGTAACTCAGCCCACATTTCCCCAGCCAGAAACTAACCTGACTTGGACTCAAATCCATCTGGAAGAAACATGTGACAGGACATTATGGGAGGGAAAAAATGCACAGGGGACTCATCCCAGGTGCTTTTTCACTAATGCCAGTTCTTCCCACATAATCTCATGGCACTCTAAAAACTGAGTGTTATAAAGGTGAGTTGTGTAAATTTTTTTTTTTTTTTTGCCATTAAACACACGTGAAATCTTCCATGTCACATTAAAAGGAGCAGCAAACAGTTTTTCAAAGGAAGAAAGTAATAAATTGCTTCTTTACTCTGCTTAGCAGGATACCCTGTCATGTCTCCAGGACCTCCATTAATGCTTCCAGTCCTCCTTGGTTTTCCACTCATTACTTGCAGGCCTAAAATGCAAACAGCACTGTGCTCTAAAAAGCTTGCTCTTGCCAAGTACAGAAGCAGAACTCCCAGTTCTTCTGGTGTTCATCACTTACAGCTTTGTTTCATATGGGGTTTTTATAGGAGGTGGGAATACAGATCAGCACAGCAGAAAGTTAGCCAAAGATACATCTTTAGGATTACCAGCTCTGGGTAGATGTGTACCCACTGTGCTCCTGAACATCCTGCAGAATCACAGAATCATAACAAAGTCTGGGTTGAAGAGGGTTTGGAAATCATCCAGTGCAAAAATCATCCAGTGCAACCTTCTGTTTCAAGGAGAGCCCAGATCAGGTTACGCTTGGCCCTGTCAAGCCAATCCTTAACTATTTTACAGTGAAATACTATGTTTTTATCTAATCCTCTTCAGAGTATGTAACAAGGATAAGAACACTCAAATACCAGTTGAGTGTTGACTTAAATGGAGGCCTTTCATTTTTACTGATTTTCATATATGAAGTTTTTCCTTCAAGGAATGATGACTTCTAATACAATTTCAAGACAGAAAGCAAATGCAAGTTTAAAAAGTTCAAAATCACCCAACATCTTCTAGCTCTAATATCCATATTACCCAGTATCCTCTAGAGTTTTGTATTAACATGGAGATCACAAACAATAAAAATGCAGTTCCAGAGACTTTACCAAAGCATCCTAGAGACCTGGTATTCCAGTTGCCATCTGGTATAAAACCACAGGCACAATATTGTTTTCCAGATAGAGACAGAAAGAAGCTGGTGAGCTGTTTTGTTATAATTACTGTGTGACAGTACTGGAATACCTCGTTTGTGTTTGGACTTGAGTCTGTCTAAATCTTGCTTATATCAATCAGCTTCAGTGAGTGCTGGATCAGATCCACACTTGAGAATTTAAGCAATTTAATTAAGGCTTTGTCAATCCCAAAGTTTGTTCAAGAAGCATCTTGCTATTAACTCTTCTGAAGAGGACAGGTTGTTCTTTTAAACTTGCAAGGATCTCCCTTGAGGACCACAGCAAACATTTTAGGTCCTTAATCTACAGCTAAGGTTAATCTGTTTTAACAATGTCCTAATCAGCCAAGATGTGCTGGATATTGATGAGAAAGGAAGCAGAACAGAGCCTTGATTAACTGAAGGGCAAATTAAGTTTTCAGCTGAATCCTAGGACACTGGAAAAAGAACAGGTGGAAGAAGGGGGAAAATTTGTCTCCTGAAGAATAAGGAAAGATCTGAAACTCTAACTCTCTGTGCAGAACAGATAACTACAGGAAAGGCATTTGGACAAAGAATTACAACCAATCAAAACTGGAAGGCTCAAAGGGTGCTTCCATTAAGAAACTCAATATCAGATTAAGACACAGGGAAGAAAGATCCCCTGAATGTGAGTTGTATTAAAAGGAGTATTTTAGGAAAAAATAAGAGAAAGAAATGTGACTTCAAGTTATGAAAGAAGGCTCCCTGCCTTCCCTGAACTCTGCACCTGATTATTAAAATAGGTGCTATTTGCCCTTTCAGTAGCCACCTCTGTGGATTTTATCAAAGACTTTTGGTGCGAAATCAGTATCACCAACTACTTGTTAGGAAGTATTACACCAGTATTGTTAGATATGCCTGGACCACCAGTCTCCAAAAACATCAGCACCTGCTGAAAGGGCACTTCCTCTCCTGAGGCTGTGATTAACTATTCTGAACCTGATGGTGGGAAGCAGAGGAGATAGACTCTGCAGCCAAAATATGAAGTCAGGAACTTAACAGCTGATTATCAAAGAAATCATTCTCTAGAACAGATGCAGACAGGACCTGATCTGTACCATTACATGTGTATGGGGAAAAGTTAAGAAGTAACATTTCTTGTAACAAACTGCAACAAATCAGGGGAAACACATCACCAAAAGAATTAAGAGGGGGAAAAAATTGCTATTTTTTTTTACTATTTATGATTTTTTTACAATTTACTATTTAAGTAATGTCACTCTAGATGGATCTGAAATTTGCTGTTCTTGTTAGTCAAGGTTCCTCTCATAAATATCACTGAAAGAAACATAACATTTTTTTTTTCCCTCAAAGTAAAAAAGGTGAGAAAGCAGAAACAACTGAATAACAAGAGGTTAGATAGCAAAATAAAAAATTAAACTGATTAATTTTTAACTGAATTGAAAGCGATTCAATACCAAACACTGGCAAAATTAACATGGCCCATCAAAATTGTCTTACATGACATAAAAAAAGAAATTTCAAAGAATGTTGAAAGAAATTAAGAATCCTAATTTCTTCTGACTCTATTAAATCACTAAATACCTTGTGGATCTTAAGCTACCTAATATGTAAAGAGACTTTTGGTACTATAAGCCATTAAAAAATTCTTTAAGTTTTCATAGAAAATTATCAAGACAAGCATCTTTCATATATCTCTTCAAACTGTGCTTTAGTAAGTAGGGCTTTCTGAATGTTGGTGCCCACATGTCTTAGTAATGTCAAAATCTTCTTTGTTTTTTTAGCAAACAAATTAATTTTGATTCATGAACAGTCCTTGAGCTGAGTAAAGAGTTGCTTCTACTAGTATCTGAAGCATAGAGAAAATCTACCAAAAAATGCAGCTGAATACATGACCACTAACAGTCCTGGCTTATCTACTCATGCTGTAAAATTTCCATTTCAGCTCCTCGGCAACTCCCACTTCTCTCCCTTTAAAAGCAAGTATTACCAGGGATAAGTATGCTTTTCAAAAATTTGACTGATTTTTTGTATGCTGATGTAAAGCTTACCAAGCATTTGCTACTAAAACACAGTCCTAAAGTCATAAAATCAGGATACTTATCTCATTGTATTTCTGTATTTTGTTACCCCTAGCAGAACCATCTACAACCATTCTCTGACTAAGAAAAATTAATAAAGCAGTAAACTCAGGTAAATTTTACTTCACCTAACTGTAATTACTTTCAGTGTGGGTTTTTATGCCACTTCAGCATCACCTTTATGCTCAGATGAGGGAAAACGGCATTTCTTGGGAACTAACAAAGAATAGTCTCCCTCACAGTGAATCACGCCCTCTTGACTGTGAGCAGATGCTGTTGAGACAGCTGACTCAGATGTACACCTGCCCAAGTGGGCAGATAAACTCCAGTGATTACTGTACTCAAAATATTTGGGGAAAAAATAAATCCCAGTCAACTGTATTTTTAAGGAAGTTATCAACAGAAGCAGAATGTCAAGCATTCTGTGCATAAGCCTGCAACTGTCCCAGCTCTGCCTTGGACAGGAAGATTTACAAACCCAAAGCTAGCAGAAGTCCTCCCTAGAGAGCAGGGATACCCAGCAAATCCACGCTGGCCACTGCAGCAGATCTTCTCCCTTAGGTATGTGACTTTGGTCCTAAACACACAAAATAACAACATAGCATAATGGAGCCTCAAGGACTGTTCAGATATTTATCAAGATTTGGTTCAAATGGTTGCAAAAAAAAAAAAAAAAAAAAAGGATCCTCATTTCTATCACACTGGTACAAATACTCATGCTGATTTTTGCAGTCACTGGTTTGCAAGACAAAATGCTGAATAAGCAGTTTCAGTATTTTACAATTTTTTGCAGACAGAAAGTAAAGGTTTTCTAGTAAAAATGCTGACATTAACTTGCTCTAAGCATTACCAATACTTTTAAAGTTACAGAAGTAGAGGAAAAAACAATATTTACAAAATCATGTAATAGATCAGTGTTGAGAGCATTACTTTCACAGATATCATAAGTGATGGATTTCTCTCCCCAAAGATTAGAAGATATTTCCCAGACATTCAAAATATTTAGAGGATCTTAGAGTGATACCAATGTATGAAACTTTATTTCATTGAGACATTGATATTGAGCAAACTACATATAAAGATTCTCTAGATACCTCAATTAAAAACCCACAGAATTTTTAAAAGCTGTCACCATTACCATAAATCACCAGGCTTAAAAAAAGCACACAACGGTTTATGTTACTTCTTTAAGTTAATTTAATAGCTTCAACTAATAATAACTAGAATTTGAAACAGTTTTCTTGTTAGCAACTACCAAACTAATTCACTAGCAAACGTTTTTGACCCTTAAAATAAGTAAATAAATGTATACGAGGAAAAAAAAAATATGTTTATAGCTTTAAGACTGCGACAATTAAGAACTTGTGCGCTGATTTTTCAAGTATGTTCCTGTGAGAAAGATAGGATTAAAAAAAAAAAAAAAAGTCCTTTCTCCTACTTTGTGCTCTCCAGCACTAGGGAAAAAGAGAGGTAGAAAGATACAATAATTCACAGGAAGGACACAGAGTTTCTGTTTCAAGGAAAGAATCAACTTTTTTCTAATTTGTTTTCAGACAAAATTTATCTAGGAATAGATTGTTGAGACTAGCGAGTTTAACAACCTAAAATAGTTTAATATTTATTTTTAACTACCATTCCAAGCAGCACAGTGATCCTTCCCATGCTCTTTCTTAAGCATTTTAAGCTGCTACTCCTTATCTTTTACAGAGCTGTTGGCTCTGTGATTTCATCATGATTTTTTCTTGATCTAAACTCACTTTCTGATACACATAATTTTTAAAATTCCCTGGCATTTATTCAAGGAAGTCTTAAGTTAGAATCACTTAGGATGAACTTATCTCCCATAGTAATGAAGAGCTGAGGGAACTTGCTTTGAGACATGGCCAAGAAACTTCTAATTTCAAAGTTTAAACACGTCATCGTTGATTGTAACAAATCCTTTTTGCAGACACACACCTGAACACGTTTGTTTTGTCAGTGAATTGTAATTCTTGAATCCTTTGCGCTTTGGGGAGAGATGATGGGGGAAAGGATCTGGATTTTTGACTATCTAGCTACTCTGCCTCCTCAGGATATCGATATTAGATATTTGGATGGATATCTATCTGCTCCACTGAACAGGGAAATTAGCTGGTATCTACTGATCTGGAGGACATGTACAGGAATTTCATTTTCTCATATATCTGCACAGACTGACTGCTGTCACTGTTATCAGTAAATACAGACTTTATTAACCAGCATGTGGTCCTTCACAGGGAAGGATAAATGCTGCCATTCTTTTTCTTTGTGAGATCACGAAAGTAACAAATAGAAATTATTGTCGTGTCCCCTCTACAACCATGGATGACTTATGTGGTACCATGTGTTGCTAATTCTGATGGTGGAGAATAATATTGATAATATTAAAATGGATTTAACACATCCTGACCTATGTCTGTATTTTCTTCCTACAACAAAAGAAATGACAATTGAGTAGGATTATTTCTAGCATAATCTGTACTACCATGCAAGAATCAAGGTTGGAAAAGAGCACAGTTGGTGCAGATTATATCAACATAATGTATTAAAGTTCTCTGGACATGTACTACCTCCAGAGTTTTATTTCATTCTTCCCTAAATCTCTGCAGTTGCTTTGTGAGAATTGTGTAAGCAAGAGCAAACAAACCCTTGTTACAACCCATGTTTTACATCCCTTCTGCAGTCAGTATGAAAGCTGTCTTTGTAAGGTACATGACAACAGACTGTAAAGGTTTAGTGGTGTGACTTTACCCTGGATTGCTTCCATTGCCATATTCAGACTCTAAATTTCAGAGATGAGGTGCATCGATAAGAGCAGCATCTCCCAGAAGGGTTAGATGCACAAAGAGGAGCTGGCTTTTTCTTCTAAGCTTTGGGCAAATCTCTTGAGTACAGAACAGAAGATAATCACAAAGTCTATAAGACTGGGATAAAGTGGGATTGAATAGGCTTTCATTTTTTGTTGTATAAATAACTGTTTTAAGTCAATTCTTTATGGTCACTAAAATTAAATATTTTATTTCGAACTCAAGATAACATGCTTTTGAATATAAAATGAAAGCCAACATACCAGGGGCTATCTCTGCCACTCCATGCCCTTCAATTCCAGTACCATGGTGTTAAAAATGACAATATAATATTGGTTTTTGCATTTATGTATTACCTTTTGCATGTTGCTATTGATCGCAAGTATTTAGATATGGTGCAATTTATAACTCCTTTTAACTATTTGTTAGTATAACAATCTATCAGATAAGTATGCACAGTGTAGCTTATAGATATAATGGTGTGATGAATGCATTATATTGTAGGCCTTAGCAAAACATGAAATGTTAAAATGCTTCTATAGTGTGAAACAATTATCTTGGTTCCTAAATCTGGTGACTGACCTCTCAAAGTGATAAGATAACAGTGACACAAACCAGAGCACTGGAAAAGAATCAGAGAATTTGTTAACCCCATGTTATCAAAGAATGTGAAGCAACAGGATGAAACCACAAGAAGGAATAAAATATATTGACCTAATCTACAGGATGTCCTGCAGACAAGTCAGAGTATAAAACCAAACAAAAGAAATCCTGCAAGATCAAAAGCATGTTTGAATAATGTATAAACTCATTGAATATGCACATACCCCAGCAATATAACAGTATGTAGAGAGCATAGTTTCAAACTTGATGGTGTGTTCTTTGGCTAATTGCCAAAAGTACCCCACTGCTGGATATCTTTTTGTCCTTAGCTTTATCCCTTATTAAACTTCTAAAATTCTAAATTGTGAAGTTTGTTTTTCACAATGGGAAATGCTAAAGGAAATCACAAGCGGGAAGAGACAGTACTCTACACAGACTTGGGACACAGTTGTCTTCTCACGTCATAAGAACTCTGGACTAAAAGTCATCTAATTTTATGGAGCAACTCAAAAAAATAATTTGGGGGCACTTTTAAGTGTACTGGTTGCTCCGTCAGAGATGCCAAAAAGCAAATTAAGAGTGCATACTTACTGGCTCACCAACAGGAATTATTTTTCTCGTGCAGGACAACCTGAATGATCAATGCTCCAAGAGCAGCTGTCAGAAAGCCCTGAAGGTCTCCTGCTGGTGAACTTCAAAAGCGTAACTAATCCTGCCTGCTTCTGGTAGGATGTATTCACCCTCCCAGCTCTACTGGGGAGGAGATAAAGGAAAAGCATTAGGTCACAGAAGCATCAAGCACTTCAGCAGGGAGTCCTGTGTTTCCTGTCTTGTTTTCTAGCTCTTAATAACATACTGATTTACCTTCTATCTCTAATGTTCACAGGATCCCAGGCCATACTTCTTCATCATAAAGTTTCCAAGATTAGAGTGGGAAAGGCAAGAAAAAACCAAACAGCTCATCTGGCCACATGCCCTCTTCCTCCTGCACTTTGCCCTCCCCAAGCAACAAACTAGACACTCTGAACAAAATGAAAGCCACTAAGTTTTCTGTGGATGTCTCTGTTCCACCCACCAAAAGCACATACACACATTCAAAGCAGAGGATGAGGCCAGAGGTTTCACCTGATCTAGAAAGTGGCTCTGGAGAGATTCATCTTAATTAATTACATCCTGCTTTATAAATCCAGCAGACAACGTAATACATGTGCTACACTGGTTTCAACAATGCTGGGGAAAATGAAGTAGCTGACAAAGGGGAAAAAATTGCCTTTTCAACCTTTTGCCAATTGAAATTAATTGCAAAACATGTACCAGTATACTGTAAAAAAAGCTGAAGTCAATATAAAAATTTGCAAACGTAAGGACCCTCATATATTTGATATATACTTAATATAATTTTATTTTTAAATAACAAAGATTTTTTAAAATTAACCAGATTACAGGCATTTTTGCTACATCTACATAAACTACCTAGAAGAAGCAGTATTACCATTTCTGTTTTTCAGGCACAAAAGCTAAACAAAATAAAAAGAGAAAAATCAACTGTTTAATGCAGATTTATGCTTAGAGAGCCTGGAATTCATATCCAGCAGAGTAATGAACTTGGAAACCAAACATGGAACACTAAAACGTCACATCAGCCCTCATTTCCAGGTGGTTATGCGCAGGGTCACCAGCCTGGTAGACATCTCAGGTCACTGACCTGACATCAGTGGGATGCAAGCAGGAAGGGAGGTGCAGCTGAAGGACCTTGTGAGTGCCAGGCTCTGCACCAAAAGGAGACAGCAGCTCTTGGCAGCCCAGGCACCCCCAGCTCTTCCCATTTCCAAAGTGGCTGGAAGAGGAATGCAAATGATGACCCTCAAAGCTTATTAGCAAAAGCTAAGTGCTTAGGAAGTTACTTCATACACTGACATTTTTAAGGTGAAGATAATAGGACGTGATCACTCTGCATTAGTTTCAGCAGTTATAAGTTCTTTAACTTCACACTCTGTTTCAATTACAGTAAGTTATGCACTGCTTTCTAAATGGGCCTAATTAGTCAGCCCACAGTGTGTGAAACCTCATTTAAAAATGAAAAAATGATATCCCAGAATACTTAGTTAAGTTAACTAATCACATACTGCCTAGATTAAAGTCCAGGAACTTGAGAACACAGCTTACATATTCATGATAAACTACAGATCTCTGAAAGCAAAGCTGGTGGAAGACTCTGGACAATACATGTCCATGTGATAATAAATCAATTTATGATGCCAAATTAGTTTTCCAATTCACACTGCAGCGTTCTCAGGAAATCTTGCTCCAGTTGTTCAAAATCATCATGATCCAGCTTGAGCAGATGTTTTAGCAATGAAGCAAAACACTTGGTACCTTATTTTGATGTCAAATTCAGATAAGAGTGAGATAAAGCAACTGAAATACAGATTTTTCTCAAATACCTTGAACAATAAGGTAAAAAAGAATGGCATATTTAGAGAATGCTGAGTACTACTGCCTTTAGTAATTACATCACTACATTACTAATTGCAATTGTCATCAGCTTCTCAGGAAGACTGTGAAATAAAAAAAGTTTCAGCAGTGGAAATCGAACAACCAAAAAATTACAAATTTGTAAATAAAATCTGTAAAGCTTTCTAGCACACTTTTAAACTATGCCTTCTAAATAATTGTCACCCCGAGACATAAAGTCCAAGAACAGAAGGTGCTGGTCATGAACCTACAGGAAAAAAAAAAATCAAGGAAACAGGTACTTCAACACACTTTTTTTTCTCCTTAGAAGGCTAAAGCACACAGTACATGCCAATACAATTGCTTGTTTCAATAAAAATAATTAAATTATTTATTTTTCAGTGAAAGTAAAGGTTTTTAAAGATCTCTGCAGACTAAATTTATCAAAAGTCATGTAAGATTTTGCTTAGATTGATGGTGGTGGAGTGAGATACAAAGAACTCATTGCTGGCTAGGAGTGACATCACAACCACACATTCATACATAAAATAGAGGCCACACTGAGCAAAGATCAACAAATTAAAGCATTCTCCTGATGAAACAACTGTCTTACTGAAATACACACAGCATGCATGAGTTCTCCACCTTGTCTGCTTTAAATTATTGAAGTGACCTGGTCTAAGTCACTCCTATTCAGAAAAATGCACAATTGAGAAATGGTTCTTAGTTAATGGGGTGGGGGAATGCTGAATGTGAATGGGAAGTTTTAGTGCTCTGCATGTGTCATTCATACTAAACTGCCTTTTTATGAAAATGGACTTGTCTCTATTTGAGAATTCAAGAGTCACATTACAGGTCTGCAAAGAGACCCTCGGAGGTTTGATTACAAAGGCCAGACATCGTATTGTGTATTCCCTGATGACAAGAAGTCAGCAGAGTCTATTACATCACTTCAAAGTAGTAAAGCAAATGCAGGAAAACCCCTGAAGTGATCTGATAAATGAATCTGTTAGTTAGTTTGGCACCACTGTGTCTGGTATCTAATACTTATGATACAGAGCCCACCAAGTACATGGTATTAGATTCCTGCTATTTTGTGTCAACAAGCCATGTATGCTGTGACAAAGGCCTTTGTAGTAAAGCATGAGAGGAGAGAAAAGTCAGAGGGGAACACATTACATTTCCCAAATAAGTAAGGAAATCAATGAATTGTGCTAGGACTGACGATTGCTAACAAGCTACCATTAGGGAGAGAACCTCACAATTCAGACCAACTCCAACCATATCACATTTCACTACTAATACCTAGTTTTCAAACACACTTCACTATTGGACAAGCCCCCTAACCAGAGTATCAAAAGATCTTTTTCTTCTCTTACAATACATTTCAAGCAATCTTCAGGTATATCCAGTATCAAGACTACTAATAAAGAAGGGAAGCGAAGGAAGGACAATAATCCAGAGAGTGACCTATTTCAAAGAATCATCACACAGTAATCCAAGTTTAACAGATCCCAGGAGGTCTCTAGTCCAGCTCCTGTGCTCAAACCAGAGCCACCCATAAGACTGCACGAGGCACCTCAAGGCTTTATGTGGGCAGATCATAGAACCATAAAGTCTCTCCTCTATGGCAGCTTCCTCACCACAACTGCTCCAGTTTACCCACATCTGTCTTTTATCTAGAGGCCCAAAATCAGGTGCAGCATTCCCAACATGGTCTAGGAATACCAGTTCAAGGGAGTAGCTGCTTCACTTGCCCTGGTGCTGTTGTCCTGTTAATGCAGCCCCAGGCAGCATCTGCTGTCTGCCTCCAGGGCACGCTGCCAGCCTGCGGCCACTTCATCTGCTGACACCTCTGGGAGATCCCAGTGAAAACTCAGGGAAAGAAGGTTCTGCAGACTGGGTCTGCCTGAGGATTCTTATCTGTGTGCACTGTCACTCAACCTGTCCTGTTGAGCATTTTCCTTGCCTATTCTTTTACTGCCCATGCAGTGGCAGAAGATTGCCTTGTTGTCCTCAACGTCCCTTCCCACTTTCAGCTCCAGGTGAGCTTTGGCTTTCCTAACACAATCACTGTGTGCCATGGCAACAATTCTGAATCCCTCCTTTGCAGCCTGCTGCTGCTCCCACCTCCCCAGTACTGCCCACTCAAAATGAAGCTCAGTTGTGATCTACCTACTTTTTTTGCTGACTAACAGGCAGAATGCTCAAAGGAGGGAAGGAAAATATCATCATGAAGAACTTGCCAGGCAACTTGAAATCCCCTCACAATCCCGAGCTCCATCATTTCATGGCTGCTTCAGTCATTGATTTCACCACCATTTTCTACTTGTTCATCAGCTACAGATCAGGAAAATATTACTCTTATCTGGTCCTAGTGTATGTGTTAACAAAAAAAAGTATTTTTAAGTCCACTTCAATATCAATTTTAAAATTTTAAGATATTAAGTCTGGTGTAAATGATGGATTTTGTGAAAAAATGCATTTAAACTGCCTCTAGACTTTGAAGTCACTTAGTACTTGAATTATTTGGTTTACCTACTTTGCTCAGTCATAAACTTGGGCCAGTAAGAATTCAGATACAGACATGCAGTTGATAGCAGTGGTCACTGTACCCAGAGTTATGGCAGTAATAAGCCTTTCAGTGTCTGGAGATTATTCTAACTATTAGAAAGATAATGTAATATGAACTTTCAGGCTAAGAAATAGTTTGGTATTGAAGCTTATGGCAAAGCACAGGAAAATAAAGCTTGAGCTGAAAAATACTCTCATCAGTATTTTAGCTCTTTTTACTTAGTTTATCTAAAGCAACCAGATGCGTGCAATGAATAAAAATGTCTACTTTGCAGCATTTCAGCCAGTATTAGAAAAATATACACTTGAGGACACAAATATTGGCAGAGGGAATCCTCTGCCTGAATTTGGATATATGGTAGTTTTGTAGGTCATGCTAAACTTCAAAGAACAAATACAAAAATTGCCCAATTCTTCTTTTTAATAAAGAGCACTTTTGAATGAGAAAGGCTAAAGGAGACTATTGCTTTCAGAGTTAAAGCACTCTATAACCACTTTTACTATTAGCAAAAGGCTTGCCCCACCCCCACGTCTAGACAGCAGTTTTTTGTGCGACAGAGACCAAGCAGCCCAACCTAACTGTCAGGCAGAAGTAACATCAATCTTTTTTAGCAGTGTCATTCTTGATACTTTTTTGGATGAAGCTTCCATTTAACATATTCAGCTGTATCTGATGTAGATGACTGTCTGCTAGGACGAAGACAGATGACCCCTCACTCTTATCCTGTACGGGAGTTGCATTGATTTTGCAATACCACCTATTCACTGTTTCAGTTCATGGTCTGGCATTTTTGTCAGTACTGGCAGTTATTTCTCATTCTCCTTTTGTGAAAAATCCCCATCTATCATCCTGCTAGATGAAAGCCACAATAGGTTTTGCTCATCTGCAATAAACACTGTTGTATATGGAGCCTGGTGTCCTATCGAAGCAGCTTATGTAAACATGGTGAGCTGTGTACGTGTCCATCCATCAGCTGAGCCCTGATTACTTCGGCCTGAAAATATCTTGGAGTTGCTACACAGCCACCAGCCTCAAGGTTCTTCAGGACTTAAAATTTTCTCATTTAATATAGATAAGGAGTATAAGGAAGCCCATATTGAATTTAATTTCTTCCCCTTCAGATAAATTAATTCATCTGGCTGATTCTCCTGGGATGTGGGTCAGGGTTATCACAGATATGACCTCAAGGTTTCAGGAGTTTGAGAAGGCAGAAGGGAGGTATGAGATAGGCAATAAAATGCTGTTTGAAAAGAGACTTTCTTCTGCCTGCAGATGAGTACGCTGACTTGTTAGCCAGTATATTCTAACAACGAGGTCAAGATGATTAGCAGCAAGTTTTGAGTTGTACTTTCTGGGAAAAGTTTGCCCTTGACAAATACAATCAGAAAATTTTTGTAAGAGAGCTCTATGGAAAGGAGATGTGATATTTATTTAGCATATCTCCAAGTTAATATAACCTGATTCATTTTCTCAAAGATTTCATTGACCCACATTCTTGCAGTCCCACACAAGCCTGTGTGTCCAAGTGGTCTGGCCAACATACCGACATCTGGCAACACCGATTTCAATGCAACACCCTGTATTGTCATTGTCATATATAACAGTTGAGGTAACACTTGTTATGACACTGTCCCTTGCTTCAAAGTGTTGCTTACTTCAGCCTTCATAAATCTTGGGACAGGTTGCTGTTTGATGGGAATTTCTCCTTGTTTATTTGAAATATGTTTGTTTTCCCCTCATGAGATCACAGGAAGAAAAAAAATCACATAGATGATATTCTGCAACCTTGTTGTCATTATCCTGTTGCCAGCAGAAGACACTGTTCTGAGTATTCATCTGTGTTGAGGTCTTAGCAGAGGACAAGCCTTCTGGTCTCCACATACATCATATGTTCTTCAACGTTACTACTAGAAATGGTGTCCTGGGAGTAGCTGTGTCTCAGACCACTCAAACTGTGTCTGCTGTTAGCAAGACAGGCTGCTCTTACAGTCCTCATTCTGCTCTCTTTTTTTGGTGCTCTCACAGAAACACAAACACACATAAAAAGCTCTTCCACTGGTACATCATTCATACAATCTTCATAAATGTAACTAAATTAAAAGTATTAAGACTGAAATGTACAATTTTCCTTTCAAGTTCACAAAACTCTTACAAATAACCAAGACTTGACACTGTTAAAATCCACGCTTGTTACATTCATGTTATTTTGAGAGTGTGAATAACATTGTAAGTGAGACAAGGTTTAACTTTGACAAATAGCTTCTTTGTAAAATCCCAGAAATAGAACCTGCCTCTTCATGCTCTCCTGAGCACCTGCAGAAGAACTTCAAAATCTCCTTCCATCCCTGGAAGTGCTCAGGAGATGATTCTTTGAGCAGCACATCTCATGGAAGGTATCCCTGCCGGCAGCAAGGGGTTGGAACAAGATGATCTTTAAGGTCCCTTCTAACCCAAACCATTTTGAGTCTGTTATATTATCCAATATCCAAAATGCATCAGTTCCTGTGTTTATGTTACTATCTGCAGTGCCAGGATTAAACCTCTCCATGCTTAATTGATCTGCAGGTAGTTTTTCTGTGTTTAGAACAGGCAAAAATCAGCCCTCCCATTGTCCTTCTTAATGAAAAACACAACTATTATAGCACAGCTGTATTGGTACTTCAACATATCATCATCAGTACACTTGAAAAGACTTATGATAGTGGTTAAGGCACAAAAACTTCACAGCATTTACACGACACATAATTTCCATGTTTCTTTGTCCAGTGTTTACAATTGCCTATAAAACTTGTACCTAGACCCTGAAAAGCTGATTAGTTCAATTAAGCTAATTAAAAAAAAAAAAAAAAAGGCACATATCTCAGCCTTCACTTGACATTAACAAAAGTGTTTACATGGCACAGTTCCTGGCTTTTCAAGCCAGCAGAGCCTCTGCAACACAACTGATTAATTAAAGAACGCTGAGAAGTTAACACTGAAGGTTACTGATTAATTGTATGTTAGAGCTGCCTAATCAAGTACCCAAGGCAACAAACAAATACAAAGATATATTATACACTGATTAACGTAATTATTTATAGTTATACTTTTAACTGGTTGCCTGCCATACAGCAGACTTTAACCTGCATAAGCACTGGGGAGGGTGATTGAGATCACTTACTGTGTTTCCCATCTGGCTATCAGGGATGTTTTCCCTGGAAGTGAAACATATGATTATAAATCCTACTTCATGCATGGTCATCACATAGGCATACATGCTGCATGAGCAACCTCACCACAATCATTTATCATGTATTTCTGAATGCTACTGGTTGCTATGCATGTCTCCAAGGGCTCAAACTCAGAATTGCAAACAGCTGCTAACCGTCATTAAGAGAAAGCAAGCAAGCTACCCTAAATACTACAGCCCTATTTGACAAAAGATTTACACCTAGAGATGATCAACAGCTCTTTCTCTTATTCATATTTCTCAGATCTAATGGCAAATTTCTCATTTCAGAGATCTTTGCTTCTGTGTATGAATTTCCAATCCCAGACTGCAATACTTCTTCGTCTCATAAGGCTATTTTCATGGCCTCCTCTAAATCTATCATGCAACTCATTTCTCCATATCAAGAGATGAATACTAAAATGTGTCCTCACTCCATAGTTCCTGTGTTATCCATATATAGCACAAAATAAAACATTTCCTTGCAAGCACTGGGAGAAGTTTATTCACTGTTAGGGAGGGCTTTTGAAGAAAAAGCTGCAGGAAGGGTTCTGAAAGAACTCTGGAATGATCCTTTAGCCCCCCAAGTTAATGAAAACAACTTTGCCTCCTGCAGAAATGTCATCGGTTCTCATCCCATATATGCCAATTCTGTCTGATTCACACCAAGAATTCAATGAACAGACTCTGCCTCTTTTGTGTTCACCATCCACTCCCCTCCTCCTCTGAAGAAAAAAAAAAGAATAAAAATGAAAGAAAAAAGCTGTACCTCACAAAAGGCAAGAATTACTGAGCAAGTCATTACCTGGTACTTCCTCCAGAACTTTCACTGTGCCATACAAAGTTTTATTAGCCACTTTAATGGGCAGAGCCCTTTGTTAGCCTGCTGTTAATATAGTCAGCACAGTATTCCAAGTACAAATGTTTATTCTTATCCTGTACTACACTTTTGTTATAAGCCCCTTATACCTATCTAATAGGACCACAGTCAAATCTGCCATTAAATTACTTCTCAGCTATGAGGGAGACAGTTCAAACTTTCCTTCTATGTCTAAATAGCCCCATTTCCCATTTCTATTACACTAGTTTTAAAGGCCTTCCTACACCACAGGACTGGTGTAAAACAAGAGGCTCAAGCACATTGTGCCAGCTAATCCCGTGTCCTTTAACTACACACATTTGACTGCTTGCAACAAGATCCACAGCCAATCATGAATTTCCCTTTTTCCATCAAGTTGGTGTGCATGAGATGTGACAGCTCCAGCATGCTCATCTTCCTCCATCCCCAGTTAACTATTCTTTGAAGCTGTTCAGGGGAGATGAAAATATAATAGCCTCAGAACAGGTTGATCAGCATGAAATAAAGGAGAAGGTCAAAAGCTGATTGATGCCACCACTGAATATTGCAATATTAACATTCAGTCAATTTACATTGTTACAAGTCCCGATTTTCATACCAGTGTCATCCATTTATTCCATGTTAAAATTACCATTAGAATTTCTCTTTAAACTTTTTTTGTTTTTTTGAAATCTGGTTGCAATTACAATCAATCAAGAACAAACAAACCCATCCCTTATCTCCTGATTTATGTATTCTGTGACATAAATCTAAATTATACATTCAAAAATCTGTCTGTCCTTGTTTCCAAAAGTGGTTAATTATATAACATTCGAGAATTGTCTTTTGGAAGGATAATTTTCATAAGAATCTTTAAATGTATAATAGGTTTTTTTTCCTTCAGAAACAATTTCCACCCAGCAAAAAAGAACAGAGCTTCATTCATGTATTTACCAATCCTGTAAATATTAACCTCATGCTTATGTACCAACATTTCTCCAGCCAGGAACTCTCAGACCTACTATAAACACAGATCTCTTCAGCACCATGGGCTTCCAAATGTTAAATGACAGCATGTGTCCCTTCATGAAATTTTAGGCCAAACTTGAATCTGAAGCATCTGTTCTACATGTGCTACACATACAAGCAACATGTTAAAGCAGGCACTGGACCTTTAGTAACTGTTATCATTCACTGAATAAAACATATTTAATTAACCAACAGGCAGGCAACAGCTGCTTGTGAAAGCTGAGAGGCCATCTCTCTTACAACAGAAATATATCAATCCTCAGCCATTAAAAATATAGATGTCACTGTATGTTTGTTAAAAGTACAGATTCAGAGATTACATGGAGGGTTTTCCTTATTTTCTCTCCTAGACTGGTACTTAAGTCTCTACTATATTGCAAGTTTAACTGGTTTCCTCAATTTTGACACAGAAAGGTAAGCTAATTCCATAGTAAGCAAACACATTTACTTCTTCCTTTAATCATATAGCAATTTTTATTCCAGTTAATTGTTAATTATCTTCCAGATTTCTGTGACTGATAGAACTCTCTGCCACCTTCTTCCACCTTTCCCATGACATTGTATTGCAATACAATTCCCTCACATAGCTTTCCACCTACTTTATCACAGAGTATTTCCAAAAACTAAAAGTAATTGGAGGCAAACATTCCAACTATTCACACAACCAATAGAAAGTCTCTATCAGTATGTCCTGTAGCTGATAGAAGTTCTCCTAGCATACATGCCAAATCAATAGCATCCTAAAATACCCAGTAAGAGTTCACAGCTTCAGCAAATTACACTCAGGTACAAGCTGAAGGGTACACCTTCTTCTGCAATCAGAAGACTAAGCTAAGAGATGAGCTCCTTCCTCTGTCAGTACAACCCTGGAAAATGTGTCAGACAGGGCTCATTTCTATTTCAAATGCCTAGTGACACTCAATGGTTTCAAAGCACTTCTTAAGGGCTTGTTTCCTCGAGGCCATTGCACTTCCATAAAAAAATAGAGTGAAACAATTGAATGAGTACACGTGATATAGACAACTCCTAATGTCCATGTATTTTTACTATTCTGGGATAGATAATTACCCTGAGCATTTGAACTAACATGTTTATCCAACCTGACACAAATTTCCCCAGCAAACCTGCCTGGACAAGCCCTTAACAAGAAACAAGTTCGGTGCTCATTTTATGATGCCTGAGAGAGAGCTGTGCACTAAGTGTTAGGCTGCTTTACATTGAATAGCTGAAAAGTTTATTATCCCTGTAGCACATAATCGGGAAAAAAAAAAAAAAAGTAGGTAAAATAATACCCTGCTTAGGAGTTTGTATTAAGAAGATGGCAATGATATTTAAGAATCAACACAAGGCACATCATATAAATAATCTCAACTATCTTAACAGTACACACAGGCTCCTCACAATCCTCACTTGAGAAACAGCAATGAAGTTGTCACTGTTCTTCAACAAAGTCATACCTTCCTAACAGCCTCCAATGGCAAAGCCCAAATATTACATCTGAGAAACATTCATGATGACATTCACATGGATCAGAAGGAAGAATTTTATGGAAGGCTGTTTATGCTAAAGTATTTAAGTTTTGACATGTCCATGCTGAAATTTCAAAAGAGCATATCTCTGTGGGTGTGTTTGATGAATTATGTATCATAAAGACAAGAGAGTTATTAAGGAAAAATATACTGGTGAGCAAAAGCTTTTTGCTTTTCACTAGCCAAAAACGACCTGAAACGTAAAATTATTGAATTCCGTGTACTGTAACCCAGAACTAACCCCATAACCTTCCTTCTGCAACAAAAGATCTAATTATATGTCTTGCTATGAAATTTAGTTAAAATACCCTTTGAACACAAAATTAACTTCAGAGTTATCCCTACTGTGTCATCGTTACATCGCACCTGTGCAAGTGTTCAAGTGCTCTAATTACAGGTTTATAGGATGTATGCCTCACAAAGTAACTCTCTGAGCTCCATACAGATGATCAGGACAATTACTCTTGCTCAACAGTGCTTAACACAATGCCAAAACCACACAGCATTTGAGTATTTAAGTGCACCGTTTCAGTTTTCTTCTGTCCAAGCAGTGGAGCCACTGTCAGGGAGAACAGAAAAGTCTTGAGTTTCTTCAGCTTTTTTGTTCACCTCCTGTTCTTCTAATGCTGGTACTAGAACTCCCACTACAACATAGAAGGCATTTGCAATTGTAAAATAACTTGTAAACAAACAAGAAGTGCAGAAAAGTCCAAATAACATGGCATCTTCTGCAATGGAGGACTGAAATCATGACAAAAATCCTCCTGCTGCCAATGGAATTTATTTCATTTTCAATTTCAAATCAAGTATTAGTGAGTGAGAAACTTCTGTTGATCAAGGAAACTTCTGCAAACCTCCTAAGTGCCCTAGATAAGAGGCACATTTGTGAGCAAACTGTGTTGTTTACACCATTAGAAATTTCAACTTTGTCTTTTTTTTTTTTTAATATTCACAAGACTGTATACTGATGGGTGTGTACAAGCCAAAAAAAGCCCAACAAAAAAGCCAAATGTTGCCACTGCAAACACACAACAGCATATAAAACCCTCATATTTTTGTATTCAAATGTCTGCCCCAGTGAGCAAAGCAGGACAGGTCCACAGGCTCCCCATTCCCTTGGGCAGCTTCACACTCCAGCAAAGCACAGGCACAGCTACACCAGCCAGGCTTTGCTCCTAGCAGGATATCTGGCTGGTGGATACACACTCCATGCCCTCTTCCTTGGCTAATATGGATGTGGACACAGAAGGGAGTCAGGGAGACACAGATTTCAGCAATAACCCTAATGGGGATCAGGTGGGAAAAGCAGGAACACAGTAGGAAACACCACATCCCTAGCAAAAGGAGGTGAATAAAAATAGATGAGGAAATCCTGGATAACAGAGCTAAAATATTTAGTCTTTGAGACCAGAAATCAGTAAAAACCTACCCCCCTTCTCCACATCTCCACATTAATGCTATAATCCATTTTCAGAAAAGAAAAGGAAAATAATCTTAAAGATTTCTACTCATAAAAGTATGATCCATCTGGGTCTTTGAGTTTTATATGACTAAGAAATAGGGCCAGCATTGGTTGGTTCAGACTTGGGATGGGAAGAGTTAATAAAGAAAAAAAATGGGAATTGAACTTTTTTTTTTAACAAGCCATAAACCTGTACAATTTCTTTGCAATTTATATTTCTTTGTCAGTCTAGCAGTGAATATCTTTGCAGGACCACTTTATCCTTTGTGTATTCCCATAAGAAGGGCTTATCAAACTTCTAGACTTGGCATAAATTAATATGGAACAGATTTACAGGCTTAAGAGACTTTTCCCCCCCCAATTTTTAGACTTGATAATAACTGTACTACACTTTTTAGTTTTACTCCTAAGTATCGAAAGAGCTAAGTAATCCAAAATTGAATCTGTGACCCCACATTTTTAGAATTATACAAAATTGCCAGCATGTTCCCAGACTCAGTTCATGCATTACTGCCTTTACATGTTTAATGCTTCCAGTTTAACGTTGTCCTGCTTGAGTTCTCCCCTTGGTAGTTCTACTAATTACTGTACACTTTTTAACAAAGGAATCACAAAAACAGATTCAAAGCTTTATCAAACAGTAGGATCTCTCAGGCCTACTTTATTTGAAGGAAAAAAAACCCCAAATCTTCTTACTTGTCTTTTTTAACAAACCACACACTTTCACATGCTTGTATCACACACAAAATTATAGTGACTAAACAAATCATGTGAAAATTCCAAAGTAGGAAAGTTCCCTGCCAGTGCTTGGAATAGCCCATTATGCAATAATTCTCATTTCTGATACTACATAGAAAAGAACTCAGAATCCATTCAAAGCAGTCACATTAATATATATTTAAAGTTTTACCATGCTAACTTGCATGAACTCAATCATTAAGAAGCTGACAAGAATTTTCTGAGCAAGTTTTGCACCACAAAAACATACTGCTAACTAGGAATTTTAGTTTTGCTCCAATCTTAAGATTATATTAAACAAATGGCTTAGCCTTTTAAAGATCCGTGCCAGGCTTCTTGTGAAGTCAAGTAAAGTTGAATGGCATTTCACCATGGTTACCATGAAAGAGAAAAGATCTATTGCTGGAAACACACAACCAGTTCAAATAGATGGTCACTCACAGCCATTTGTAGCTACAGTAAAAATTCAGAGGTCCTTTTCAGAAAGTCAGACCCTGTTTAAATCGTGGTTTTGCTTCTGGTTTTGTTTTCGTGGAGGGTTCTCAACATGTGGCAGGACCTTAAATTTATTTGCAGCTCACAAAATTAATTTGAAAAACTGCTTAGGATAGAAAAGTTAGAGGAGAAAGAGTAGCACTTTATTGTGTTGGAAGCCCAGGAACTGTATTTGAGAGTGTGCTTCACTATTTCTTTGTTAAAAGTGACATCCCCCACTAGGCATATTTTGCTCCAGCCCTCCTAATTTGAGCCAATAGAGGACACAAAAGCTGCCAGGTTTTCATCCCAGAAAAGCTGCTTCTAAGTAAGAGAAAGTGTTTATCTCTTGATCTCTGCCACAAAATCTGCCGGATTCTAGACACACTCGTGTTCAGAGATGAAAAAAAGAAAAAATCCCTGTTATTTACTGCTATCCTGCCCTTCAGAAGGGCTAATGAGTTCTGCAGTCACCACCAGCCACACAGCTGTACATGCTGCAAGGCAGGCAACAACGATGATTACTAAATGAAGACTGATGACATTCTGAGGGGAACATTTCCAAGAAAAATTTCCCTAATCAAATTAAGCATTGTGCACATAGATGAGATTTTATTTTTAATCACTCATAACTGTTTGCATTCTAAACCCCATATTGTTGCACAGCTTTAGAGAAGTGGAGCAACTTCTAGTTACTTGGATACACTGGAAGAATAGGGACAAAGCATGCTAGGACACAAATGTTCTTCAGGGTTGTCAGAACCACGATTTGCATTACCTATCTCCCCTTTTTTGAAAAAAAAAAAAAAAAAACAAAACCCAAAAGACAAAAAAAAAACCAAAAAACCCAAAACCCCCAAACAACAAAAATCCCAAAACAACACCTCAAAACCTAACAAAAAGGCCCAATAAAAAAACAAGACCTCAAAGAAATACAACAGAATTGTCGTGGCTTTCAGCACATTCTGTCCAAGAAAGCCAGCAGGCTCTTTTAATATTGTCAGTCTGAGTTTCATTTGTTTATCTTGTGTATATATGTGCTAAGAGAAGTGCAAAAGTAACTAGAATCAGACTGATGTTTCACTGGTGTGTAATCAAAAAAACAAACCAACCCCTTATGTTCATTACTTAAATAAGAAGCCTAGGTGACACAGGTCAGAATTCTTTTTCTTTGCCCGAGGTCATAAGCTCATGCTTAGGTGAATAGCCCTGCAGGAACACACAAAGATGTGACATTCTCAGACAGAAAACACTCGAGGAACTGCAGAGATACACAAGTATCTCCTTGCTAGCCAGGCGTTACCTGACTTCTTTCATTCCTTGATAATTTTAAAGTCATTCACCAGACAGAACTGGCCAATGCAATCCCTGTCCAGTCTGATACAGGGATCACACCACGAGTGTGCCAGAAGGCTGCCAGTGGATGCCTGGAATCTCCCCCTCACAATTTTTCACTGACCTAACTTTTTAAGGCTTGAAATGTTTTCATTCATAGCACATAGTATACTTGACATATCCACACGCTGGTGGCCATTTCCTCTATTAAATATACATATATATATATTTTTTTTTCCCTTTTGTAATAGAAGAGGAGAAACTGTCTATTGAGAAAAAGAAATACAATTCACTGTTTTGGTCACTGGTCAGAAGAGATCTATTCAGATTTTACCATGCCAAGATGGTACTAGAGAATTCAAAATACATTTATAACCTAAGCATACACCATTTTTAGCAAGCTATAAAACTTAACCTTTGTAGAATATGAATAGTGCTTCACAATAGCTTTTAAAAAGGCTATTAAAACTTCACACTTCAGATAAAAAACAGTCTAATGCTCTTGATCCTGACATCACCTTTATACAACATATTTCTTCTGCTACGCAACTATGTAAAAAAATCCAACTTATATTCTCAAAATCACCTCCTTGGACCTTCAAAAAGTAATTTCAAAAATTCCTGCATTTGAAGTCTGCAAAAAAAAGGGAGAAAAAATCCTCAGCAGTAAGAAAATATTTTTTTATCTAATTCCTTCCTTCTCTGCTCACTAATAGGGATGGATGTCAAGTAATTGAGACTTTAGTGGGGTTTCTGACTTTATGAAAAGTTTTTTGCAACTTTCAGATGACAGGGAAAGAAATATCTTCCCATTACTTCATTGGTTTGCAACAGGATCCAAAAATTAGTTTTTGTATAACCACCGAGAAGAGAACAGAAGAAATTAACAGGCATTTCTTCTGGTACAGTTGTGGGCTAGACTTCCAAAAGCTCTTTGTTTATAAGGCAAAGCCAAAAAGAAACCTGACACTGAACCAACAGATCAGAAAACCACAGCAATCTGTTAATCTAACACTGGCTACAATAAACTGTTCATTTTTTAGGTCAAATCACATTTCTTTATGGGAATAGACAAGGTCTTTGGGCTCTCCCAGGGGCAAAAAAAGACTCCACATTGTATTGTGAGTGAAATGAGTAAGTGATCAACCTTTTCTCTTCACAGAGAAAAGCAACTAAAAAATAAAATAAAATAAAAAAAAACAACCAAGGCAAAGGGCCCATGTCCCAGCAGAAATCTCCTTTCTCATGCCATATTCATGCAAGCATGCTGCACACCACAGTCATAACTCACAATGCAGCAACAAGAACAGGATGTGTGTTGGCACAAACAGAAGGTTTGAAAGAGGAGCTGGGGCCAGGCAGTAACTGCTTCATGCTTTAATAATTCTTCACACAGAAGCCACTTCTTTCTATAGGAGTAAAGACTCCCCCAGCAAAATTTACTAAATGAAAGAAAACTAAAACACACACACAAAAAAGACAACAAGAAACAAAACAATACAATCACCATCAAAAAAAACCCATGACAAAACGAAATTTAAAAAAACCCCCAAAAACAACAAAAAACAAACCCAAACAAACCCAAAACAATACTCACTAAATCTTTTTAAAGGCTCAAAACAAAGAACACCAACCAGAATATAGGCACAAGCATGTACTTTTTATTTCTCCCTCAACTTTTGTGTTCAGCTGACTGCAGCAATGTCAGTACATGACAGTAGCAAGCATAGCTGTGAGACCAAAAAATCACAGAAAGTCATGACCCTCTCAGTCTTTCTTGTTGACAATGCTTCTTCGATATGAAAATTATTTCTTTTGGGGGCTGAGATACTTCCTAGGAGTTGACACATGCAAGCTCCACTTCCCCTGCAGTAAACACTTATGAATATAAATGGAATGGCTGTACAGATCTTCCCTATCCTGCAAGTTGGGTACTGGCAAAGGGGATTTAGTCACATCTCCAGCTCCTCAAAAAACCACACCACTGCAAACAGCAGTCATACTAACTCTGAGCTGAGCATCTCTATCTGCTTTGCAAAGTCACTAATTTTGTATTCATTCACATTTTGTGTCTCATTTCTAGTACATCACCTTTCATTTTCATGGAAAAGTTGGGGTTTTTTGAGTTTCTCGGTTAGACAGCTGGAGTCCAAAAGTCTTAATCCACATAGAAACCACAGGTGTATTCCTTTTAGCAGGCTAATCTCTATCCCATTAGCGTTACATATGGTCTCTGCCACTTTGACCACTGTATCTCTGTCCTTTCCTTCCATGTTCCTCCCACACAAGGCAGGAGTAGGAGAAAGGCAGTAAGACAGCTCTTTGCAATATTTTTTGAGAAGTCTTACTCGAGCACTGAGATTATTAATTGTGTTATGGTTGTGTGGGAAGAGACTGTTACAAGTGTAATCATATTAAACACGAAATATGTCCAGTTTTAGCCCTTCATATTTCAAACTCCATTTCAGAGATTTTTTTTTGACCCATGTGATCAGAGGGCTGAAGCACTTCTCCTACCAAGACAGGCTGAGAGAGCTGGACCTGTTCAGCCTGGAGGAGAGAAAGCCCTGGGGAGACCTTACAGTAGTCTGAAAGAGAGCTGAGAGGGATTTTTACAAGGACATGTAGTGATGGGACAAATGGGAATGGCTTCAAACTGGAAAAGAAGAGGTTTGGGCGTTTTCCTGTGAGGATGGTGAGGCCCTGGCACAGGTTTCCTGGAGAAGCTGTGGCTGTCCCATCCCTGGAAGTGACCAGCCAGGCTGGATAGGGCTCTGAGCAAGCTGGTCTAGTGGGAGATGTCCTGCCCATTGCAGGGGGGTAGATGACCTTTAAGGTCCTTTCCAACCCAAGCAATTCTGTGATTTTAGGATCTTAGCATAGTTTTGGAAGTTTGGCACGTTAACACCACACTTGCTTTAGAGACAGATGTGATTTCACTATACATCTTGTTTTTCCATTATCCTTTGAATATTTACTGCAGTGTAAGAAAAAATATTGTAACTGAATTTATCAGCTGGCTCCAAAAACTGAAAAGTCATATAGCTCATATTATAGCCTAATGTCTGAATGTAAAATAAAGAGATTTAAGGATTTTTTCTTGATAGTCTCGTCTGATATTTTTCTTAAACTGTTAGTGAGAAAAACAAAAACATCCATCCTGCTGTATACTTTTTACTCATGAAGAGCGGTATTTACCACTTCCCAGGAAAGTCAATATATCAATTTTAAAAATATTTTTACATTTTTTCAGATTTATTTTTGGATTTGTATTTTTTATGTTAAAAACAGAAAACAGTACCAAGCCAGCAAAACCCAGTAAATTGAATAAAAAAGCTACAATAAACCAGTTTTGCACTTCAAGACTGCACATCCTCTGCTTTAAGAGAAATACTACATGCATAGGATGTCACTGTCTGCCATTGCAGGAAACTACCTTTCATAACCAAGGAGATTTCAGCAGGACCAATCATCTTTGGCTGCCATGTATTTTATCATCTCACCACCAATTTCCTTCTGCTGGGGAGAAATGAATACAAAACCAAGACATCCTATTTATCTTGTTTTATCTTCCACATTGCTATGAAAAAACAAAAGTTTTGATTGCTAATTACAAAGTCAAACATTAAACTCCAGAGCAGGAAGCCTTACAGCCACCCTGTTACAGCATTGCTTGGGCTTAGGTTAGTTGCTTGGGTTGTTTATTTGAGGGTTTGTGTTTTGGTTTTTTTTGTTGTAAATCTAAAGGAAATAACTTCCACTGTAATTTATTATGTCACTAAAACAGCCAGAGTCAGCTAACAGTTAGTAGAAATAATATGTGATAACAAATATTTTGCCCTGAGTTACAGGCAGGAAAACCTAAAGCTAGCATGAGTCTCATTACAATGCCGTTTTTGGAAGCTAAGTCCAGCTGTGTGCCATTCCAAAGAATTATGCATATTCCTTATTAAAATCTATTAGTGGACAAGATATTTACTTTCCCCCCTTCATTTTAATTTTATCACTGCATTTGCACTGTGTAGACACTGGTAAGAAATGATGCATGTTAAGAAATAGAAAACCATTAATTCTGATTTCCTAATTACAAGGGAGTAGACCCTGGCTATTTTGAACTATCTCTTTGTTTTGTTTCACATGTGCAACCTTTCCTGCAGCTAAGTGAGAAATAGCAGGGCATTGCTTTAATGGCACTCTGAAAAATGACTGCATGCTTTCAGTAATACTGAAGACAGTAACTGGTAAATATACAGAATATCAGAGCAAAACCATTCAGGATCATTCTACTCACAAGATGCTGGTTTGGAATCAATATTCTTCCAGTGTATTTTTCTGTCTGTCTTTCACTGTCTTAAATATTCCCCCTCCTTAAAAGATAAGCAGCTATTGCAATACTCGTATCCTTACATCTCTGGGGGAAAAAACCCAAAGAAAAACACAACAAAAAAGAGAGTAGGCAGGCTCTCAGGTGCTGGGCACCCTCCAGTCCAGTCTCTTTCCTGACCACCGTGCAGCCACCCTCTCTCTCATTAGTACTTCACTGCTCTGCTCCCTCGGGGTCTAGTTACTCAGCAGCAAAACCAACGATTTCTTTTTCAAATGCGTGCTGGGGAAAGTTGGATGTGTGTGGAAAGAAGTGTGTACCTTCTCCCCAGTTACTGACACTCTGGAAATGGTTTGGTTTCTTCACTCATTTCAAAAGTTTGCAAGGAATCCAGCTTTCCAGATTACTTAGATCCTGTCTACATGTCCTACAAAATTGCTGTGATCTATGCCTGAAATCAGAAGATCTGACATTGACAAATGAACACAGGAAATCATATCACACTGACTTTTCATGTGGCATTTTTCACCATTCTCACATATACCTTTATTCTCATCTACCTCTTTTGTCTCCCACTACATTACTTTTTCTACAGAGTTTACACTCCATAAAACAGTTATGCATTAATTTCATCCCTTAAAGCAACTGATAATTTAAAACATAAAAAATTAGTTTTAATAATACAGTCAGAGCAATTAAATTATATCCTACTCTTGAAATGCAATAAAAAGTGGTTGCACATTTACCTTCAAAGTTCCTTTGTGTTTTTTGTCTCAAAAAACTGAATTTTGTTCCTCCAGCTATGTGAATTCTTCTATTTTCAATGAACAAGAGGTAACAGGAAAAAAAAAAACCAAACAAAAAACAATGAGAGTTGTGGGTCACCTTGGACACTGCAACATGAAGGACAGTGAGAAACTGTGTCCTAACTTGTCAGGTATTGATTCTAAGATCCAAGGCATCCTTGTTTGGATTGCTACTTTCAATCAGCTGCAGATGATGGATATGTTCTTGCATGCATGCAAACTAACAGAAAAAGAAAATTCTGATGATGAATAGACTATAAACAGCAACATCTGAACTAGGTTCAGTTCTGCACAGCTAGAAGAAAAATCATATACAAATAGATATGACTAAGTCTTTAGAATGACAGTCCAACACTTTCACGTGCCTTAATAAATATCCATCAAGTTTTCTATCCACATCCATCTCGCTTTATTCACTACATTCTCACAGTTCACTAATTTTCTCCACTAATACAATGTTTTGTTCCAAAAATCCCACCGTGTTTGTACTTAGAATCTGATACCAGATGAATGAACTAGCCTTCTAAAGTTAAGAGGAAACACTGTGTCAATTACCACAGCTTTAGCCAAGATAATGACACATTACAGCTCATAACCAAGTCAACAGCTCTGCTCCTCCTGTCACTGCATTCATTTGCAAAGCAAATTTTGACAAGGATGAACACTGGCAGGCTGAGCAGAGTGGAGAAATGCTACTATGCTGCCATCAGAACAAGGGATAACACCACATGGGAAGATCTGGGATTGCCTTAGGATTAAAATAATAGAAATGGGACAAAAAATATAAAAATCCAAGTTGTCCTGAACATCTCACTTACGAGTGCTGCACAAGTAGATGAGCCCAGGTATGACAGATAATGACACAGCAACTATGGTCTGACAGCTCAACAGAAACAAAAATATACCTGAAGACAAAGTATAAATGTCACTGTACAACAACGACAGTGAAGCCTCAACTCAACAGCTCATTGCTGTTAAAAGTATTTTCAAGACCTGATTTAACTTGAACAAGTAAAAAGATTGTTTACTTGCAAGAAGAGTGAATCTATCACATGAGGGAAGACTAAGAGAGATCTTTATTATCCAAACATACTGGAGATAGAAGTGTTTAAGCTACAATTCAAATACTGCCACATGCATTACTACTGCATTCTGACAAGCTGAAGTTTTCTTCTCTTTTGAATGGAAGAAGCAATGACAGAAAACCTAATTTTTAAAGGGAGTCAGTCAATTCATAAGTGGAATTTATATTATCATCTGCAACTATGTGGGCACCGACTCAGTGATCCAAGATGCCCCTTCCAGTCTTAAATGTGTAACTCTGTCTTAGTAACATCACTATAAATCTTCCCAAAGGAAATTCCAGTGTGGGCATAAAACACTCTTCACCCAGATGTGCCATGCCCTTTAGCCTGAAACTAGCAGTTAACACCTGAACTGGAAATGCAAGACTCCTCTGAGCCTACCTTAATTTTCCAGTCTGCTGAATTTTTAAACAAATTCCCCTATAATGAGCTTCTAGCTGCCTAACCCCTTACACATTTAATATAGTTCTACCAAAGAGTGTCTCTTATCCTCTGTACCCTCTCTGCTCTCCTGTGTTGTTAGCATTTTCTTGTTTAAAACACCCATTTGTCCCTGCTGAAGTTAATGGGCCCATAGCAGCATGCTGTAAGCCCAGCACTTGAGGCAGAAGCCTTGGAAGTCTCCAGGAGCAGCAGACATCCCTGGTACCCTGATGCTTCCTTCTCCCTGCAGCTCCAGGGATGCACCGCCAGCCTGTGAAGGTGCAGATTCATCTTCGGTCACACTTCACACTCTGCCTTCTCCTCCCTCTCTCCTGTCCTTCATTCTTCACCCTGAAACACATTTCTTTCAGAAATGGCTCTGAAGTGATGTTTTAGGAGTGACTGACACGCCACAGCTTATCCAGCATTTAATAAGCTGGTTTAATAGCAAGCACTTATTTGCTGATACCTCCCACCTGCAGTTTCTTAGCACTAATGCTGGTGTTGCCAAGCTCTAAGGTTCCTCCCCATAAAAGTGGTATTAAATGAACTTCTAAATTACAGACCTTCTCCTACATGTTCTAAATATATACAGAAATATTTGTTTTGCTCAGCTGGAGTAAATTTAAGCTAATTTGATTCTGCAGATTGGGGCTTATCAGTGCATCAACTCTGCTTAAATCACATCTCTTACCAGATACTGCTGTTTTTCAAGACCACCAGCAAGTAAAACACCAAAACGGTTACTCCTCAGTGCAGAGTACTGGGCATCTCCAACACTCCTGAAACAAAGTCCTAATTAAAGTCTGGTAATTCTAGATTTGATTTTAGTACAGAAAAGAACTAACAAACCCCAACAATATTTTTTAAATTCAAACCTAATTTTTGAATAAGAAACCTAGAACTTAGACTTTTAAATGTGTCTGGAGGCTACAGTAAGGAAGACTGTACCTGCATACCATTTTCTAATTGAGCATCTAATTCAAAGTTTCTACTTACTCATTCAAATGCAAATTAAACTAGCTAAAGTACAAATGCCCAGTCTGAGACACAAATTCAATTATAACAAGTCAGTAACTGAATTCTTAATATGGATGCTTTTCTGTACTTATATTTAGATTTTAATCTAGACAGAAGAAAGAACAAGGACCCTGATGAGGTATATGCAGATTAAACTTCATAGCTCTTATGATAAATTAAAACAAATCAAATAAAACAGACAAATATGAGCACAGGGATTTTTTTTTCAACTTTAAGAGACAGATATTACCATTTTTATCGTTTTTTGTGAAGACTTTTCCTCTCAGTGAAAACTGTAACTGCAGACAACAGCCCAGAGATATGATCTCAGACTGGTATTTTTGGCATGACCACAGGTAGACTAAACCATAGAAGAGATTGTTCATCTGAACCATGACACCTTTCACTCGATTTAAAAGGACTTCATGCCTTTAGTTTCTATAAGCCTTTCAAATTTCAACTAATTAAGAGCTGAGGCTCTTTGAATGATTACTCCTGCCAACACACAAGTCAAAAGACTTTGAGAGGCTTGTTCCATGCACAGGACTGAGCATCCTCCAGCAAATCCACATACTGACCCACCCTGGCAGGCAAACACCATGCTCAAGGGCTCCAACCACTCAGAAGTGCAACCCACATCTCCCAAATTTTGTGGCAGATACCCACAGCTCAAGACCAGGCAGTTCCTTCTCACAGGTTATGTGGCTGGTTGTGGTGGGCTGGCCTTGCTCGGATACCAGGTCACTCCCCAACCCAGCTGGAGAGAAAATACAACTGAAAGCTCAAGGGTTGAGATGAGGAGAGGGAGAGATCACTCACCAGTTTCCTCCACAGGTAAAACAGACTTGATTGCAAGTCAAATCAGAGTAGGATAACAACAAAATAAGAACAAATCTTCAAGCACCTTGCCCCCACCCTTCCCCTCTTTTTGCCTTAACTTTACTCTTGAATTCTCTCCCTATCCCCACAGTGGTGCAAGGGGATGGGAAATGGTCAGTTCATCACATTTCGTTTCTGCTGCTCCTCCCTCCTTTACTGGAAGGACTCTGCACACTCTTCTCCTGCTCCATCCCATGGGAGACAGTTCTTCATTAACTTCTGTATGTGAGACCTTCACACAGGTTCTTCACAAGCTGCCTCAGCCTGGGTCCCTTCCATGGTGTGCAGTCCTTCAGGAACAGACTCCAGTGTGAAACCCCACAGGGTAACAAGTCCTGCCAGAAAACCTGCTCCAGTGTGGGCTTCCCACAGGGTCTCAGCCTCCTTTGGGCTCTGCTCTGCCACGGGCTCTCCACAGGCTGCAGGTGGATCTCTGCTTCACCATGGACCTCCGTGGGGTGCAGAGGCACAGCTGTCACACCAGGGACTGCAGGGGAACCTCAGCTGCAGTGCCTGCAGCACCTCCTGCCCCTCCTTCTCTGCCCTTGGTGTCTGCAGAGCTGTTTCTGTCACATATTCTCACTCCTCTCTCCTGCTGAATCTCTGCTGTGCAGATTCTTCCCTCTCCTTAAATACATTATTCCAGAGGTACAGCCACTGTCACTGAGGTGCTCCATGGCTGTATCAGACATGGGGGAGGTTTCTGGCATCTTCTCACAGAGTCACCCCTTTAGCTCCACCAATACCAAAACCTAGCCCTGTAAACCCAACACACTGGTTCAGAGAAAGCCAGCCTTCTCCAGGGAGTACTTCTCATCCTCCTCAAACCACATTTCACAGATGTGTGCATCAGCACTACTGATCCAATCTGTTTGTAAACCCAGTGACTGACAGCAGAGCCAGCATTGTGTGCCTTGACTGTAACAAGCCTTGTTAATGCAGCAGCTTGAGCAACCCATTCTTGCCCTCAAAAACCTGTGAATCTTGTTCAGTGACATGTGCCCAGAGGTCAGTACGTTTCACTAGATCCTCAAAAAAGATGCTTTGATCTTGTGTTGGAAACATACAGATATCAGGTCATTTTGTTTCAGAAAAGGCACCCAAAGAAAAAACAAAATACATTAGCTCTTCCCATCACACACATACTCATCTTACTCCTGTTTACAGTGTTACCCAGACCCTGATTTTAAAGGACTTTGTGGTCTCAGCTGACCTGCAGCCTAATGTTACAGTTTGGCAGAATTTCTGGGTCAAAGGTTACACTTAAAACAGAAAAGCAAAGATAGAGTTCATTACAGAATTGAAATGGATATATCTGATGATACACCATGAGCCTAAATTTAGCATTACAACATCCAAAAATCTATTCACAGACCTGGGTAAAATTTAAACAGATAAGCATAGCTTTCCACTTAGCCCATCATCACCAACTCCAACCTGAATACAAATTAACTCCATACTAAATACAAGTTTTTAGTAAATGGTCCTCTGATGGAAGAGTTTTACACGGTCCAGATTTCCTGTTGAAGAGTTAGATATATTTTATTCTATAAATTTTTATTTATGTAAGTAGCAGTTTCAAGCACTTTCATTTGCATCAGCATCCACCTCCTTACTTCTGTCCTTTCAGCACAAATCTTCCTGTAAAATAATTTGCAATTTTCCCATAGCTCCATGATCTGGTCACACCTTTTTGGCATTAAAAAAGCAGCAAAGACAATTGCAGTGCTGTGATAGATGAAATTTGAAGGGGAGAGGAGAAAGATTTACTTTGTTGCATTGTGTCTTTCGCTTGGGTGCTTCTTGGAGAATTAAAGTGTGCATTAAGCTAAGCATAACACTTCTGAAAGCATACAATTATTCATAAAGGTCTCTTGTGCTTAGCTTTATATTTTTTCCCCAACAATATTTAGTGCAACTTGCGAACATCAATAAACAACACGGCACCTAAGACTATCTAACACACCCACTTAAGGTACAATATTGGCACTTACAAACTATCCTAGTAAAACTTCTGAAGGGCAAAGCTAAAACAGGAACTCAAAAGTGAAGTACAGCAATCAATCTTACACAAACACACCAAGCTTTCACAGCCACCAAGACATGTTCTTGCATGTATTACAGCAGGTAGGCTATTCTCCTTTTTGCTCTAAGCACTAAAAACCCTAGAGGGAAGATTTCATGCCACAGTAGAAGAGAAAGAAACAACCATAAAAATGTATAATTTAAAGTAATTTTGTGTTTAAAATACACCAGTACAGAACTTCACTAGTTTAATGTTTTAATAAAGAAGTTACACACACACAGAGCAGATACTGGGCCACAGGGATCTCAGTGGCAGAGCTGCCTCCTTATAACAGCACAGAATTAGTTTGTCAGCATTAGAAATAATCAGTCTTCCCTGTCTATTTAGCTCATTCAATAAGAATGAAAACAAAGACACCTGGCTATTTGCAATGGTGAAACTTAACCAACCTGTATGTATGAGTTATTCCACTTTAAAAACTCACACTGCTAAAAAAAAAATTAAACGCTTTCTAAGATCAGTAAAAGAAATTAGACAAAGCAAGAAGGATAGGTGATCTGACTTCAGTCGACAGAAGCCACACATCACCTAGCTTCCACTAAGGCCACCACTGCTACACTAAACAAGCCCTGCAATTTGACATCAAAGGAGTTTTGAAAGAACAGTACATTACACGCTGAAATCACTGTTCACTTCCTGACATTTTACAGCAACTGCCCAAGGGACATGAGAGACTTCAGCATTAGCCAAATAAAAAGCTGAGGGGAAAAAAAAAAATCTGTTTTTCTAACATAGATAACTTAATTGGAAGAGCTGCTAAAGTGACCTTCCAAGTGATGAGGTGTAATCAGGATGCTCCACTTTCACAGCATGTAAACGAATTAAACCCAGAGAAGGTACTGGACAGCTGCCTTAGTGCTTCTAACACCCAAAGGTGTTTTTGAAACCTGCTGCAAAGGGACATATAGTTCGTCTCGGAAATAATTCTCTTAAGAGGACAATTCAAGAGCACACAATTAGCTGGAAGATGCATCCTGAGAGTAGTCTGGTGTACCTCTTCATTACCCTGGCCTGATGAGGCAAGGGAATATGAGAGCTGCGCTGAAGTGGGAATAAAACAGCCAAGACTGTCAGGGACTGGGACAGAACAAAAGGAAGGAAGGAGAAGAAAATGAAAGAAAAAAACAAAAAAAACCCAGTCAGGCACCAGTTTCCTCAAACTGTGAAAAAGACAAGAGTTCAAGACAAGAGTTTTCAAAGCAGCAGCTCCAGCTTCAGAAACAAGTCACTTGGCAGGAGGAAAAATGTTCAGGATGTTAAAAACAGCCCATGCTGGTGGAGAAACCATTGCTGTACAGCACAGTATGCTGTCCTTCATCAAGCTGCAATTCCAAACATTATCTAGCTTGTATTTTCAATATTAAAATGCAGGCAGATCATCAAATAATTTAGTATCTTTATCCCCTTATTTTAAGGAAATCTGTCACATTATATGAAAATACAGTGATCCACTCACATCACTATGTTTTTCCTTCTGTAGGATGTTTCTACAGTGCAGTAATAGGACAGAAAGCACAAGGAAAAAAGGCATCTCCAGAAGTACATGCTAATCTGAAGGCACTAGCTTATGAAAACCTCTGCTACAGTTTATCTTCCTTGCATTTGAACTCACACAGCTTTTGAGGAATAAAGCAAAACAAAGAACTGGAACGTAGTAACAAAATCTAAAAGACATTCAGTCTGACCAAGGCCCATATTAAAGGTTGTAAAAAAAAAAATAATTCTATGATTTTTTAGTGAGACAAAAAAATGGAGATGGGAGTGTTTGGATAATGATCTCTGTTGTATTGTTCTCCTCTACCCTGTGTTCACAAAAAAAAAAAAAAAAAAAAAAAGAAAATAATTGCCAACTAAATGCTTTATGTTCTTTATTTTAAAATTAAAAAATACCACTTTAATAACTGATCAAGAGGAGAAATTTATAACAAAAAATGAACTTTAATAATATTCACTACACAGAGAATCACAAAGGTTTATTGGCAATAAAAGCCTTAATTACAGACTCAATTATTGATAGACATAAATGAAGTACAGATATATCACTTTTATAAGCTGTGCAAAATATAAAATAGAAAGCAAAGAAATCATTCCTGGGCTTTATTACTGCATGCCAGTAAGGTGTTTTGGTTTTTTTTAATGTACAAAAATATATTCTGTAACAGCCCTCATTCCCTCTGCTTTTCTTTTCTTTTGCCTTTCACTAAGCTTTTCCATCTCCATCCAATTTCTCCTTTCATGCAGTAACAGTAACTTAAATTCTTGCATTCTGCCATTTCAGATGATGACCAGAATGAGTTCCACAGGCCATTCCTGGCCAGAGGCAAGCCACTCTTACATCCCTCTCCTGTCTACACAGGACGTTGAGGAAGAGTCTTGCCTTTCTCCACCCCCTTTTTGCACGGCTCAGGCAGCTCTGAGCTGATGTTCCACAAGGTAGCAACAAAACTGGAAGGAAAACTGCCTTGTTGACAATGCAACTGAGCAGCACCTCCATAAATCAACCCCTAGCACATCACCAGAGCTACCGCCTTCTACATCAGAGTGCTGTGCTCATTCCAGGATCCTCACACAGCCCCAGGCACACTCAGCACTCCAGAAAATCATTGCCAGAAGACACCTGCCCCGCAATCAACCCCCTGCTCATGGAAAAGTTGGTTATATCACCTGTGTGATCTGAAGGCCCTGACTAATTTGTGCAGAAAGTGGAGGCAACTGGAGAAGACATGCATGGTCTTTGAGGACAGAAAAATAGCCCCACTGAACACAGATATCAAGGCCTGAAGGAGAAACATGCCAGTCAGGCTAGAGAAGGTTGCTATTCTTATCATTGCTTCCAGTTAAATAAAGATCTCAGAGTTAAATAAAGATATCAAGTGTACCTAAGAAATGCTTTCAATTTTACTGCTGCTGCAGCCTGCAGCTGGCTGTTGAGTTTCTCAGTGAGGTCCTGGGAAGAAGAAAACAAGAAAATTCTGCAAACTTAAAATGACTGGACATCGCCAGAGATCCAAATGTTATCTACCACTTTTAAAAATAGAGGTGCAGTCAGGATACTAAGTCAATTAACACAAAGATAGTACTGAAACAGAAAATGCAGTTAATGAGAGCCTGACTAATGCCAATTAAATGCTCTTTGAAAAAAGAGGATTCCTGTGATACAGTATGATTCAGAAAATAACTGGTCTATGAAAGCTAGCCTTGAACAAGAAATAACAAATGGTTGTGTTAAATAACTATAAAGTTAACACAGAGCAAGAATTTTTTCTTAAATTAAAAATGAGCAAAAACTCAACTGCTAACACTTAGCAGTTTCAATATATTTTACCATGCTCATGGAGAAACAAAATAAAGGTACAAGACACCCAGTTTCTTCAAAATTAATTTTATCTTGAGCAAAATAACCAAGAAATACAAATAAATCAAACATCCAACTGGCATAATCTGGCTAGAGGAGAAACTTGATCCAACCATTTCTGAAAGCTGCAGTTTCAGGTACTAGGAACTTCAAAACAAACAAACAAACCACCAACCAAACAAGAATTATATATGAAAAAAGATTTTTTTTAAATATTTCAGTGAAGTAAACTATGCAGAGGTATTCAACTCCGACAGGATATGCTGCCATCCAGCAGAAAACCAGAAACAAAGCTTGCTTGAGGCTCCAGAAAGACCAACATAGAAGAGTCAATAATCAAACACTGACTATAGAACACTTCAACAAAAATAAAGGGGATATCTCAAAAATAAGAACATGAAAGGCTGCAGCTAAAACAGCAAACACTGGGCTAGCAGGACTGAAAGACTGACAATTTTATGGCACAATGTACTCACAGCCTGTCACCAGCAACAAATAACTTCTGCACACAAAGAATTTCGGATCCTCGTTGAGAACGTTGGAGGAAAATAAAATAATGAAAAAAGAAGCAGCTTATCCTTTGTTACTCTCCCACTTATCTTTAAATTCTGAACAATGATGTGGCTGAACTAACCACACAGGGATGCAATCATTCTTTAAACTCACCAAGCTGAAAGTAAAGTAACCTATGCTACAAGTGAAAAAAAAAAGGTGTTTGACTAATGAGAAAGCACACACCATCATCTTTGTTGTGGGATGAATGTAAATTGAGCTTCGAAATTGAAGGGCTTGGCCCTCATCTTTTGGAAGCCAGTTTAAAAGACTTCAAGAAAGAAACATTTTTCCCTCATCTCTCTAAAATGCAGCATGTAGAAATACATTGAGATAATGTGTAGGTATTCAATGAAAATTATTACAGCTCCTAACCCTTGCTAACAAGTTTCAGGGCTAGGTAATTGATTATAAAAATGAAACTGCATTTACTATTTACTAACTTCTGATAAGCAGCAGCTATATAATTGATTCTCCCTTTCAGTATGCAACCAATTGCACTGGTATGAAAGCCTGTATGTGAAACGCTGGTATTTTATTTAACAGTTTGTGTCACTGCCTACTTTCCCCTCTATGAATAAAGACTGAACTCAAATTGCCATTAAAAAAAATGATGCGGACTACTTCAGTGTATTTAGTGTTATTACTGGGTAAATGGTCTAAGGTAAAACGAGATGCAAGGTTATCTTAAGTTACTACTTTTCTAGGAGGAAATCTAGGAGTCAGAAGAAATCATTAGTCATTGTTCCACAAGTCTTCCAAGAAGATCTGTCACCGAAATCTGGCAAATATCATGATCCTGTGTTTCTATCTCTCTGAGGCATAGTTTGCTAGACAAATTCTGATTAATTAGCTGTATCACAATAGTCTGTTAATATAAACATAGCTCTCATCAGCATGTGTATTCTTGACAGCATAACAATTCTCCCTTCCTCCTCTCTCTTGCTTCGCTTTTCACAGCGCAGTCTGCTCACGTAAGCGCATCTACGCTCGCACCTGGGCTGGTGTAGAAGCATCAGGAAAACGTGCATTATGCTCTTGAGCAAAGTCTGTTGGACACTTAGCCTTGAGAATTCTACCTAATACTTGTCTGATGTGTTTCCTCTCTAGATCGTCCCCAAACCCCTAAAGCTTGTGTTTAATGACCCACAGGGAGAAATGAGCAGCTTTCCTTACTCCTTTGCATTATCACCTGCTGGCCTAGAGCACAAGTCTCTCCCATGGTCACTCACACAGGTAGGTCAAGGCAAATGACTTTGAATCCTCATCACATTGACTCCTGATGGAATAGCTCCTAGACTGAGAAATTCTGCATAGAACACCCTGATGTTATTTGAGACAACAGATGAGTCTGTGATTAAAAGAGTCACTGTGTCATGCTATGCAATATGAGAAATGAAAAAAAGACAAAAAAAAATATTTTTTAAGCCCATTTTTTCTTCAGACTGAGCACAAGTTCAAGTGGAAAGCACCATGCCTAGAGATCAATCTTCCACTGACATGCCTGTCCACTGCAAAGGGAACAGAGCACATGCTGCCCTTCAATAACACCCACTTTATCTCAGTGAATTTTCTGTAGCTCTTGTGTCCTATCACAGTTATATGCACTGAGAGTCATGATTTTATAGGATTTCATTTATGTCTAGACAACTTTTTAAGTATTTAAGTCTCTTGCAGCTAGTCAGAGTGATCCTTCCTTCACTCACATTTTATAATCTTCCAACGTAATGAAAATGGATGTCCAGAAGCTGGAACATCCTAAATGATCATTATTCACAATAATCTAATAAAATATGCTTCACTGAAACTTAATATTTAAAAAATACAAGCTGAAATTAAAACTACTCCGGGAGTTTATTTTAAATAGCAATAACAATAAAGCACTACAATATCTCGTTGAAAAGTGGGACACAAACAATACATGAATGGGACCATAACTGAATTAGTCTACACTGCAAAATAAACAAGTAATCATCACAGGATTTGATAGCCATGCATTTAAACATATCCTAATCCCAAAACTAATAAGAAGGCATAACTATAAAAATAGATCTCTCATGTTAAGTCTCATAAAAGTCACAAAATTGCAAATTTGCTCTAAAGGATTTTCTCACATTTTAATTAACTATCATAAAAATATTGTGATAAGATAATCTCAGTTTATATAGAAGTATTTTCTCCATTTAAAATTATGCTCAAGAAATCTTAGTAAGCTGCCTATTCCCTGCTGACAGGCACAAAAAAAATTATCCATTCTCATATATTATATTTTATAGATGGGAAAACCATGTGTGTGCAGTTTAAAAACAGAGGCTTTTAAAAGTCATCCAAAGAGGTGAACTTACATCAGACTTGGGAAGACTGAACTAGATCAATCCCCCACCTGAACTATTTCTCTGCATGTCATGATAGCTCAACATGCTCTGCAAGGAGCAGAAAGATGCTATGACTCACAGACAGTATCCCCAGATAGCCTCTACACAATCACTTGGGGTTTTACTGTACCCTCCCATGCCCCCTCTGCACGGCCCTATATTTCTATTCTAGAAATTAGGCCCTTAGGAATCTATTTAAATACTCTAACAATTTCAAAGCTGGGAGCTCAAACACATGCTGGATCACGGTCCAAAACTATTGCTATTAATTTCTATATTTGGTGACCAAGCAAAGCTGTTGTTACAGGTTTAGAGCACCCGTCAGCTACCAGGTGATTCTCCCCACCTCAGTCCAGACACAGCATGAACGTGCTTATACCACAAATGCCTGACTGTTGCAATTTCAGCAGCAGTGGTTCATGCATGTACATTTATTACAATATCCTTATTAAACACCTAATGTTACATTTCTTCAGAATTGGTGACAATGCACTGTGAGAACACGGGACACTTCCTTCCAAGAGTGAGAGTTTCTTGACCATGTTGAATGCTCACAGTGTCAGGTGTGATCCACCCCACAGAACACCTGATGGCCCAACGGGACACACACACACATTTAGGTCACCCAGCAATTATGCTCAGCACACCACACCCTTTCTCTGACACATTACCTCATACACCAAGTCTCTCACCATGCCTAGAAGAAAACATTCAGGGCTTTTTCCTCCCCTCAAAAAGACTGTCAGTATGAAGAGCCTTTCAGTTCATCTGTCCTGGTCCCTAGATGGAAAAGGCAGGCTGTCTAGAAAGGGTGCATTAGTCCACGTGGTTGCCCTATGTGGCCAGGCCACGTAATCCCAGAGACAAGAATGTGTCAGCTTTGCTAAGTCCCTGTGAGGAAGCAGAGATGGTTTCCTGAGAGAGGAAATCACTGAGCTGTGTGGCTGACAAAAGAGGAACAAAGAGGTGACATGGTAGTAACATGATCTTTACCAAGAGGAACATGCTGCTGAATCATGGCAGGCGAAAGGAAAGGATGTGACTGCCAAACCCAGGGGAGCATGTGGAGATAGAGACAGGGGAGGGCAGGAACTGCCTATCTTGAAATTAAGTTCTCCCCTGCTCGTCTCCCTCAAAATTCTCTGATCAGGGGTTCTCGTCAGCCCCATTACTTTCCAGAACGCTTTTCTGCTCTCCTGCCACAACTTGTTTCACTTGCAAGCCCAAATCCAGCTGCCCTTTCTGTGCAGAGAGCTCGCCTCCCCCACCCACACAAGGGGAAGAGGCAGCACACACACCTTGGCTCTGTGCAGCTGTGCCAGGGCTCTCTGCCTCCTTCCTCCTGACAAAGCCTGCCTCTCTCCCACCCCAGGCTCTCCACCACAAACCCCTTCCCACTGTCTCTGCAGCACCAGGGCATGTGACAAGCCAGATCCAAAAGCTGGGCTCCCCTCAGACTCAGCCAACTCTTCTCCAGAAACTCAACCTGCAGACACTCTAGCCCCACACATGCCAGCTCCAACTCCTCCAATCCCCATGTCTGTCTTTCTGTCCCAGCTTCCCAAATGACAGTGTATCCTTCCCAGTCTCTGTTGTAAAGAACACTTTCCATGATTTTGCCATAATATTTCTTTCCACAGGCTTTAGGGATATACCTGGTTGAACATGCTGGAAGTAAGTTCTTTGCCTTTAATTTGGGTCTGCCACTCTGCAGAAATGCTGATCTGTGTCTTTGGCCCAAACATCATTACCAACAGCAAAGTTGTCTCCAGTCATAAATATTTGCTTACAGAACAGTGGCAGAAAAGTGAACTTTTAAGTATGCACATTAATACACCCTGTCAAAGATCCAAAGTGCTGCTGCTGCAATCCTAGATACTCCAGCTTTAATTGTTCTCACCTCTAAAGCCTTCACTCTCCAAAGCCTACAGAACATAGAGGCATACACTGTCAATGTCAATGACACAGTGAAATAAAGCAAACAATATGCTAGCAAAAACGTATTTTCTATTTCTCAGTCTGAAATGTTCTAAAATATCTTTTGATGTTCAGGGGGTATTTATAAATCAAAAACCTCTCTTATGTTATTTTGCTTTTTTAAACCAGAAATCGAGATGTTTTCTCTTAAATTTCAGTTGCCAAAAGAATAAAAATTGGTGTGTAAGAATTTAAGTAATCTTTACATCTTTTTTCCTTTTCTATGATTTTGAGAAGTCAGCTTCAGACTCCCCTCCAAATAAAATGGCAGTAAAGAGCAGCTTTAGCTTCCAACTGACTATATGAAATTTTAAACCACCACTCATGTGTCATCAGTAGAAGAGATTACATGTGGCAACATACAAAATACAGCACCTAGAAGGCATAGTTAAAGCCCACACAAAGGTTCAATCCAGGGCTAAATCACAGACATGGATGCTCCTCAGCTGCAGCAGTAGCTGGTGGTACTGGCTGACACTGTCAGGCTCCCTCAGAGTCACACAACACTCAGCCTAGTCCCTTCCTGCAAGAGAGGGAAGAAGCAGTCTCGCAGGAATTGCTGCTCCTGATGCAAATGGGAGCTCACTTCCATGAGCTCTCTAACCTGGACACGTGCTGTTCCAGCTCTGATCACAAGACAATCTCCCTGCTCCAAGCCTTGCATGGCAAAGTTCGGCCACCCTGCCACTGGGAGAGCTCTTCAACATGCAATTCACCTGGGAAACCTGCAAATCTAATGTGCACAAGATCAGGCAATTGAAATTACCAAAGATGTGCATCCATTGCAGAAGTAAACCACACAAAATTATTCAGCCTTGCAGTTGCAACTGAAGCATTACCAAGCAGCCAAAGGCCGTGAAGCATCCATTATATTTGAAGTATTGCTCAAGCAAATGTCACAAGAAACATAAATAACTTTTTCACCACTAAAGTACCAGAGATCACTCAAATCCTTTCAGGTGAAATGCATGCTGTAGTACTTCCACCCTCACTTAACAGCCCAAGAGTGCTGACATGTCCAAGGGAAAAGTGATTCTCCTAAGCCACTGTCAGTCCCAGCTCACAACAGCTTCTACAAAAACCATTGTTTGAAAATCTTGGCATACAGTGCCACATTTTTCAGAGAACACTCATCGATTTCCTCTTTCATTGAATTATATTTAAAGGAAAAAAAAAAAACCAACAAAACAACAAAATTTTTCTTTGCATAATAACCAACTGTACAAGACACTACTACTGTTAGATATTTATTAGTGGTCATTATTATTATTGTTATTTATTGTTAGATACTTACCTATTATTAGATTTTTACTGTCAGATATTTACTGTTATTAGATATCCATTGTGAAATGTTTATTTACTATTGAATACGTATCTGCTGTTAGTTATTTACTATTATTAGATACTTATCTGCTATCAAATGCTTATTATTAATAGATATTTAGAATAGAGACTTGACAAGCTAAAGGCCTTGTCAAGCCTCTGAAGGGGGGAAATGGTGCCTTGGGTTTTAGCTGCTGCTTGGTGTGTAACTCTGAAACTTCATATTAGGTGTTAGTAAGTTCTTTACACAGGGTAGTTGGACAAAACAATCCCTTCTCAGCTAGAGAATCAAGGACACTCGTTACCCAAAAAGCAGAAACAACAGCGAAGGGAAAAGGGGCAAGCCAGGGGGTGAGACTTCATAGCCTATGGCTGTGGTTGGACAATTAACCCCAATATGCAGATGAACAAAAACTCATAAAAGTGTAAAATCTCGTGACTCAGATCCATCTTGGAATGATTTGGGTGTAGCCCTGGCCAGGCTCTTGCACTGCCCAAGGTGCATCCTTTCAATAAATACCTATTTTATTCCTTTTGCTCTGTCTAGTCTCTGTTCCAGGTCAGCCTTTCGAGGCATCACAATTAAAAAAAAAAAAACAAAACCAAAAAAACTGTACTGTACAGTATGTCCAAAAAAGTAACAACTATTGACTGTATTGCATGAAGAGAGCCTCCTCAAAAGGAGTCAAGGTCTCCACATGCTCAGCACTCTGCTCTCTCACTTAGATGAAAAGCCTTCCAGAACAATTGTTGCTATTTACAGATGATGATGCCTCACGGGAAGACTAGAAATCAGTTGAAACACAAGTAAAAGCAAGCTATGGATATTACTTCTGTAACTTAGATTCCACACCTAAAACAAGGCATCCCACTATACCAAGAAGGCTGTGTTTTTATACATACTCACACAAAACTTCAGTGTGAAGCTCACGTGTAGCCTTCAAGAGTAACCATAAGTAGAACTAAGAATAACTCATTTTGATAAACAGTTTGTGAATACATTACTTCTGCCCAGAAACATTAACAAGCTCTTGGACTGAGCCATCAACCTCAGTCTTCAAAACTAGTCCCATACCTAAATAAACTGGACTGAGCATTCCAGCTAGAAATGATTCACCTGCCTCTCCTCCTCTGGGTGCAAATATCGCTCCTCCCAACACCCAATTCTTTCTGGATAAAGCTGCTGGCAGCTCACATTCAGCCATTCAGTATTCACTACAGAAACACTCTGTTATTCATTCCTCTATGCCCTGTGCCACTGATGCAATGGAAAGAGAGCCAAAGATGTGAGCATAATGGGTGTGCTGAAGCCCATCTTTCCTTATCACTTCTGTACATCCAGATGGACATCATGATTAAAAAGTGACCCAGAAGAAAAAGAAGAAAAAGACCCAGAGCAGAAGAAATGTGTTTCTAAAGTAAGCAGACACATTTCTGCACTAGGTCGTAAGCACGCCCCCAGTAAAGGGTGGGAATTTGTCATGCTCGGGAGGAACAGAGATCTTTCTCCTCTTACATAGTAGAAATGAAACAGCCACCATGACCAACAGGTGACCACCACTACAGGGAGTTCCTGCCTGCTGGCTCTGGAGCTGCATGCTGTCCAAGAGGAACTGCCAAGCAGAGCTCTGCTGCCCTGGTGGCTGCAGCAGCACTCCAAGGCCCCTTTGGCAGGACAATGACAGCCAGCAGCTCTGCAGAGCCTAATACTGCCAGCATGCCCCAATACCCAGCTACATTCCCACTCCCACAAAACCTCCAGAAAAACCACTATTGTCATTTCCCTGCTCCTGTCCCTCTGGCTCTCAGGCAAACACAAGGCATATCTTTTGCCCCTCTGATATACCAACAGTTTTACACACACGCCAGAAAGTTTGCCTTCCTTCTGGCTGCAGATACCAAGGGCTTAAAGCTCTTTTGAGATATGAAAAGAACTTTCTTACAGAGCAGACAATACATTATGCTAGGATGCATAGAAGATGCCAAAATATTCTGTGACTCTACTAAGAAATGGTTAACCTGCCTCTACATCCACAGTAGTCACCTTTGCAACATACCACTTATTTCCCACTATCTCAAAAGTTTTAGACTCCTCCCCTTGCTGCCCCAAGAAGCTGTGCAGAAGTTTTGGATTTAACACCCCAGGGTACTTAAAGTGGCAAGCAGTGACAAGAAATGACCCACAGACACAAGGGAGTCTCGATGAAACACCAGAACCTGACCCTTACCAAGTCTGCAGGTGAAATTCCAGAAAGTGCACTCCAAGATTCACGTAGACACTTTGGAATTTGCTGCTGAGGGGCACCTCTCAATAACTGAGGTTAAATCTTAAGGGTAAAGCACTTAAGCTTCAAAGCTAAAACAGAACATGTTGCATCATTCAGCAATGTGTGATGTGCCAGGTCAAACTGAACTATGGAACAGTAGTCCCTCCAAAAATCCTGTTAGAAACCATGTCAAGAGCTAAACTACTGGAGCAAACCATTCTCTGAAAGTTTTAAATATTTAACAAAAAAAATATGGGTGGAAAAAAGTGCAAAATATAAATTTATGCAATGTAAAGTAGGTGTCATTATTTACTCATACATTGGTGATTGTTTCAAACCACAGGACTTCGTTACTAACCATAATTACTAGAATAACTTTGCTAACCGTAAAGCTCTGCATTACTAAGTTCTTGTCTGTGCAGAAACACATCAGTAAGAAACATAATTCACTCCAACTGGAAGCTGCTGGGACATTCATAACACTAATTTTCCTACTGCTTCTGTGGGCAGGCTGAGTTCAGCATTAGCAGCAAGTTGTGCAGTAGTTTGAAAACTGAAGAGTAATATTAAAAATACTTGACAAAAATCTCAGTCATGAATTAAATTTGGAAAAAAATATCCCCTTGATAACCTTTAAAGCTGTCAAGTGTAAGATGCAAATGTTTTCTGGGTTTACATCACCAGTTGTCAGAGCACTACTTTGCTGTCAAGTGTCAGAAATTTTCACCTTCCCCAGTTTTAGAAAGCAAATCTCATACTGGGGTGTCACTGTGTGGATTTTTTAAAAAAAACCATGCCCTATCATCCTCTCCATATGCAAGCATTTGATGTGCTGTATCAAGAATGAAGAAATTGATTCAGCATTCTTCTCTCTTCTGCAGATACATGGCGACACTGCAGTTTCCCAAATCCTGCCTGAATATTCCATTTGTTCTTTCCCTGTTCCATGTCTGGTTTTGTAGGTAAAGGCCACTGAGTTCATCTCTATTCTCCAGAACTAGAATAAACCAGCAAACCATGATTTTATCTGGATGAGTCACAGAATTCACTTTGCTAAACACATGCTGCTTTGTACATTTCACATAATAAAATTCCATGCCAAAAGGGAAAAATGCATATATTAATACTCTAGCCATCTCATCAACAGAAAAATAATTCAGAAGTTGCAATTAAAAGAAACAGCATCTCACAAATAAGTTTTAGATCTCATAGTTGCCTTCAATTACCCATTTTTAAGTCCATTTCAACCCATGTATTCTCTATAAGGTATCCAGTTACAGACTTTTAAGTGAACATTTACCATTCCAACCCAGAGATAAACTGTGACAGCCCTCTAAAATAGGACCTTTAGGAATTCTTCCTGGTTAGCGTGAAAAACTCACTCATCTCAACAGTGAGTTCTGAAAAAATAAATTGTTGCATTTTCTAACAATAACAAGCAAACAAACAAACAAACAAAAAAAAAAATCAAACCTAAAACCTACCTCACCAAAAATTTACATGAGAAAGCCAAAACAACAAAACCATGAAATAAGTCAGCTGTATATAAAATGCCACACTTAAATCAAGCTGTACACAAGCTACATCTATTTTGTTTTCCAATATCTATGGTTATTTTCTTTAGTCAAATTGGAGAAAAATGGATTAAAAAACGCAATTGCTGCAGCAAGTGAAATGATAAAGGGCATTTGTCCGGGATTCATCTGATTGAAGAATAATGCTGAGTTCCTTACAAGCTTATTTGAAGGTGACTCATAGAATATTTTTTAGAAGAGCTGTTCTTTATTGGAACTGGATAATTACTTTCAAAACCATCTGATAAGAAATACTATTCAAAAAATGAAAGCATTCAAGAAAAATATAAAGTCCTAAGTTTACAGAGGAGTTATCATCTTTCTTTATGTATGCTTTTCTGTGTTAGAAACATGGAATGGGTAAAAAGCATTAACCTAAGCTGGCTTCTTTCAAAGAGACCAAGTTTACAGAATGTCATATATATCCCACTCTTCCTTTAAAAAAAAAAATCCTAGAAGAACTTGCTGAAAAAACCAAATTTTTTAAACAAATGTCCTACCTAACATCCAGCAGTAACCCTGGTACAGTCATTTCCTTACCCTGCTTGTACTCTATTTCATGCCACACCATTCTTGGCCCATTCAATCCCTGGAAATACCCTCTACTTACTCTAATTTCTTCGTGCTTTTCCATGAATCTCACCACCTGCCTCCCCAGACAAGAAAGTGTCTCTTAAAAACCTGATTCTGTAGTGTATCCATCTGAAACACCCAAAGCCTTGAAGCAAAATAGAACTCTCTCTAATTGAGTCCTTTTTTGGGGTTTGCCCAGTATGTGATCTGGATTTGTCCTTCCTTCCCCTTCATGCAACAGGAAGCCTGTGATGAAAGTAAGATGCCTTCAGTAACAAAGCCTAGCACTACAAAACACTGTGAAGAAACAAAGACTTTTAATGTAACTTTCTGGCTGAAGCCAGAGGTCTGGGAAAAGCTGAGACATGCTGCTTCTAACAGTAAGGTAGTGGAGCTCCCTCTATTGAATTAGCTGCCAATATCTCTTCAAAGTTTAAAAGATGCCAACTATGGTCAGAATCAATGTTCTAATAAAAAAACAGAGCCTTCCAGCCTGTGCAGCTGGAACCCGTCACGTACACTGTATGCAAGAGATAGCTAAGGGAAGAGAACAGCCACCACACAGTGCCCATGATGCCAAAATGTCACTGCCTGCCAGGGCTCCAGCCCTGGGGACTTCTGCCATCCTTGGCTGCTGCTTGAGAGTTTTCCCTCAGGTCCAAAACTGCTGTGACCAACACCATGATTAACGATGCCAGGGCATACTGCAGATGGTGCCACCACAGCACAAAACACAACACAAATGCAGTTCGAGCTTTTCAAGTTTTTCTTCGCAACAGAGGTTAACTGTACAGAGTACAACCTAAACAAAATATATGGATATACAGACTGCTGAAAAGCTCATTAAATCACTGACTGCACTTTTTACTTCTTATCAAGGGAATAACTTAGTATTTCCATTGCTGTTTAAAGCACTTCAAATGCTTTCTACCCAAACGTTACAGAACTGTTCTAACCCCTGATAACCTCTAAAAATCATACCCTGAAGCTGCAGGTGCTCTTTCTTGCTCTCCACACTATTTTATCACTTTCTCCCATTTTTTACCCCCCCAAAAGAAGCGTATTTCTTATCAACAATAAAAATACTAGTTCAGTAGAAGCAGCAGTGTTTTAATATTTATTTGCCTTTCTGGAGACCTATATGCATGATAACAAATGCAATTTGATCTTAAGTTAGGCAGAAATTCCCCAAAAGAGCCAACACTTTGGAGAAGTAGATTAACATCCACTGTAGGAATTATTGTGATTCAAGCCATCCTCAATAAAACCCACTGGGGAAGAAAAAAAAGGAAACAATACTAGAAAAGAAAAAAAAGGAAGAAACTTGATCTGATCGTTGCTAGTAGTGGACTGTCAGAATACAAGGTGTATTGCAATCTCCTGTCTAAATGATGAGATTCATTTTCTAGTGTATTGAAGCCAGAAATGTACAGTCTCCTTTAATATTCGTCCTGTTCCCATTAAAGAAAATATACCGAGATAAAGAACATGTAGGTCAAAGCCTTGTCTTCTGGGAAGATAACGCTCAACTATTTCATATCAAGGGGAGCTGTTAATATTCAGGTTTTCCTGGAAAAATCACGTTCTGCTTGAGTCATTTCTAATTATCACCCTACAGCATTTACAGTTCTTTAAGAGTCTCTCATTTGAGCACCAGTGCATGGAAGCGTAACTATTTTTCTTGAAGACAGAGGAACTTGAGAGAAATCAGAATATTGCAACAGGTTCTCTATTCTCTTACAAATGTGGCCTTGCAGTTTACACACATTTTTTAATAAAAAGTGACAGTATTACTAGAGGAAAAAGCTGCACACCAGCCAACCCAGAGGAACCTTGAGTAGCACAGAAGAAAGAGCCTGAAGATTACAGGGTTTTAGATATGGTAAAAATCAATAAATAAAGTCTAGCCTTCTATCAGAGCTGGCAGAACTAACCAAGACCATGCTACAAAACCATACTATTAGAGATGTGGGAAAACAGTTTCAACCATCAGCATTGTAGTATTAAAAAGCCACAAAACTCCCATGCGTGAAACAGCAGTGGAACAATCACTGGAGATCAGACCTCGAGCCAGCTTATCTGTGATCATCATGTTATGGTCACAGAGTACAGATCACAAGGGAAAACTGAATATATCTAGTGTTAGGAGATCCAATTATAAATTACAACTCCCAGAAAATAAGCATATTCAGTCTCTCCACTGTTACTGGGCTCAAAATGCATACTGAGAGGTGGGGCTCCTTTATAGTCTGTTTCCTACCAGCAACCTGCTCTTATTTCACCCAAGAAGTCCAAAACCACTTTGACCAAAAAATACTCTCCAGAAAGTCCTCTGGTAGGAACCTGAAAAACTCCACAATGATGTGATATGGTATGAACAACCAATATATTAAAGCTATTGCTGCTACAGAAATTCTTGTTCTCACATGGCTTAGAAGGATCTCATATGGAATGAGGTATGGCACCATGGAAATCTTCAGTGAGCATTTGTACACCTTAAGACTATAAACCCCACTGCATAAGTAAGATACTTGCAAGAAAATAGAGAACATAGCTTTAGCCTGATTACAACAGATGTAATTTGCATTATGTAAACACATATGCTATTTTATTTTCCCCTTTATGTATCATCTTGCATAAATATTTAGAGATTCTGTTCCCCAAAAATTTCTGCTGGAAGTAAGTCAGTAAATGAATTCTACTACAAAGATTATATATAAACCCAGGGTAAATAATTTTAACAACTCTGGTTACTTTCAGAAAGGAGAATGGATGGTACTGCAAGAAAAGGGATTACTCTTACACAGGTTGGAAAATGAAAATAAAATATCGTGAAATTAAATATTACTTGTGACAGATATATTTATTTCATGAACCTAACAACATATATTTTCTTCAGTAAAAATCACCTGGCTGAAATTTCAAAGATGTACAGACCCGGATGATTTCTGTTGTTGCCCTCTGCCATCTCAGTGCTACAAACCCAACAGTAGAGGGGAGAGCACAAGAAAATAGTTTATGTTGGAAGACTTTCAGACCAAGAAAGGAAAAAAAAAACCTTAAATATATCAAATGTTTCCCAAAGCAATCTAACAATTAAAACTCACTTAGGAATGAGTCTAGTTCATTACCTGTATAGTGGACCACTAATACATGGCACACTGAAGCATGTACACGTGGGTGCAGATGTTTTCTGACTTCAGTTTCAGAAAACCCATGTGAACTCCAGATCTTAATATAGAAATCCCGTTTCCCTAGCTCAAAGCCACACCAGATATACCAGGGGAAAAACGCAGTCAGGAGAGAGAACACAATGAGAGTCATGAATAAGATTACATGTTTCAGTCTCACTAAGCTTAGGCAATTTTGGCAATATGTAACAAGTCCAGTAATAAAATAAGAGACTAAGAGCTCCGTTGCTATGATTCACCAGAAAGCAGGGGGAGGGGGAAAGGTCATGATTAGCTCCTGATTAAGCATTGACTTTCTTTTCCCATACAGCCACTTCCTCTAGAGATGTATGAGATTATAATCGGTATTCTATACAATAGTCAGTCTCTCCGTGCCAAATGTGTACTTGGACCTTCTCTCTCTTTTTTAATATGGGTATTTTCCTAGGCAGTTTATTCTATGAAGAAACAAAATCAAGTTTTCTAATAAGGATCTCCATTCCATCTTGAACATTGCCAGAGATATTTACAATTGAGGTACATAAACTTTTAATATACTTTTAATAGCTCATCTATTGTTTTCCACATCCAGAGCTCAAATGGAACTCCCAAAAGCTGAGCATCATGATAAAGTAATAAATCCATAATTTGTTTAGATGATAGCAAACTAGCTATCATTTAAAATAGCTGAGATAGCAAGGGGGAACCACCAGTAAAACTACAGCAATACCAAGACCTTTTTATAGGTACTTTTTTATCTAAGTATCTTTTATATTCCTCAGAACAAACAGAGAACCAGAGGCTTAAATCTACTACTGGGCTTTCCAAGCATTTTCAGTACTGCAGGCAAAGTTTCTAAGCTGAAGTGGGGCTGGTTTCCCCCCACATGTACTCCCTTACAGCTAGCCTGAGCTTCTCCTTGAGGGGGAAAGGAAGGAATGAAGAGCAGAAAGAACAAGTTAAATAGTTTTGCTGGCAACCTATTAAGATCATAGGTGGTTAAGTGTCGTCTTTTTATACAGCTCCATCAACACAACCTTGAGGTAAAATATTTTATGGTTTCACGTTTTCTTTAAATGGAAAATGTAGCCAGTCACACAACCACCAGGATCGTTTTGTATTTACTGGGCTAAATCTCTCCACAGGGGCCAAGTCTCACTTCTTAGAAGCTATGGTGCTTATCCCTCTGATAATCCACATGCCTTCAAGATTGCCTAAAATGAACAATCTTTGCTGAAGACTTTCTCTGCATCACAGCAACCAGTATTCTTTGTAAGCTCTGCCACCGGGACTGGTATTTATTGAGTCAGACAATTATACCCTGTATTTGCCAAAGCAAAAGCCTAGCAGCACAGCCTGACACACTGATTACGGTTCCAATATTACTGTTGATTCTTTCTGGAGCTTTTTTACTATTCTACTTGAAAATACAGATTCAGTAACCTTGCTTTACTGTTGTAGCTAGCGTTGCACTTGGAGCTTGTAAAATACAAGTATAAATGCACCTAGTGAAAAAGGTCTGCTCTTCTCTTCCATTTCCCCAAGCCCATGCTGGCCGTAAATGGTTAACTGGACAGCACGTAACAACCAGGCAGAGGCCAGGAATGAAAAACCACCAGCCGCTCCAACACTTCTCCAAACCCTCCGTTGTTGCAAAGGCACATAGAGGCAAAGCCATTTCTTAAAGCAATACAAAATTTTACCACAGGCTGACGCTCTTTCTACAAGAATAATGAGACGGTCCCCGCGGTGAATGCAGAACTCCTCACTTCACAGCTTTTCCCTCAGACTTCACTTTCACGCTCAATATTTACAAAACAAAGCCTACAAACACCTCATAGCCAAAATATTCCCAGAACAATTAGGATATTTAGCGCTCTCTGCGCCTGCCTACTTCCCTAGCGCCTCTCTCAGGAGCGCTTTTACGGAGCGGAGAGGGGAAGCGAAGTTACCCACACGACCCCCGGTCCGCCGGAGCAGCCCCGGGCACGCAGCGCTACCCCAGCGGGCTGCCCGAGCAGGGGGCACCGGCATGGGGCCGGCAGCGACATGGGGCCGGCAGCGACATGGGGCCGGCAGCGACATGGGGCTGTCCCCGCCGCCTCCCCGGGCTCCCACGGGCGGGAGGCCGCCGGTCCCGCAGCTGCCGGCACGGCCACGGGCGGCACTGAAGGCACGGAGGGGAGCAGCGGCTGAAGCGCCCAAGTTGCAGGCGGCTCGCTGCGCAGACTGTGCTCAGCCTGGAAGTGAAAGCGGCAGCGCACCGAAAAGGGCTCGGCTGTCGCTCCCACAGGGGCAGCGCTGCCGGCGGCCGCTGACAACGCCCCGGAGGGACCGCACCGCCGCTTCCCACGGGGAAAGACGAGACCAGCGCCTCTCGGTCCCCCTCACCGCTGGGGCAGCTCCTGCCTTTCCTGCAGGAGAGACGGCATCAGCCGGCGCACCCTCGGAGGGCAGGAGAGGACCGCTCTCCTCCAGAAGCGCAGCGGGATGCGGCGGGCACCAGCAGTCAGGAGCGACCCCCGGGAGCAGAGAGCCCGCGGTAGGTGCTGGGGCGCTTCGGGGAGCGGCAGGCGGGCACGGCCACCTGCGCCCCGGCCTCCCCTTCGCCAAGTTACGCGCGGCCGGGACGGCTTCCCGCGGGCGGGCGGGCGCTCACCTGGGGTTAGGTAGAGAGCTGCGAGTAGGAGGCAGAGCAGGGGCGGCAGCGGGCGGCGGAGGCAGGAGGCGCAGGCGGCGGCGGCGGGGCGCTCCATCATCCCGCCTGCCCGCGGCGGGACCGAGAGGCGGCGGCGGAGCGGGGCGGCGCGCCCGCGGTGGCTCTTCCCTCTCGCACCGGAGCGCGGCGGCGACTCGGTGAGGCCGGGAAGAGGCAGCGGCGGCTTTTCCCCGGCGGCGGGAGCAGCGGTAACTTCCCGGGCGCGGGCGGCGGGGCGGCTGCTCTCCCTGTCGACGCGCAGCGAGGAGCGACTCCGCACCGGAGCAGGTGGCGGATCCTTTCTGGCAGCCGAGAGGCGCTCCAGGACTGAGAGCTGCGGCGGGGGGAGGCGGAGCCGGGCCATGGTGATGGCCGCGGCAGGCTGGCCCAGCCCCCGAGCCCCCGCCCCTCCCGGCACGGCGTGCAAGCGGGGGGAGCCTCGTGGACAGCCCCCGCCACCGCCCCGCCGGGTGCAGCTTCCCCTGCTTCCCGGGATTTGCCTGCCCAGCTTCCCGGGATGTGCCGCCCCAGCCCCTGCTGGGTGCGCCGCGGTGAAGGCGAGGGGTCCGGGGCTGGCGAGCATGCGGGATAAGCCGATCCTCCCTTCACCTACCCCTGCTTTGCCTCTGCTCGCTGCATGGGCTGTTTTCTAGTGCTGTGTTTAGGATGCGTGTTGGTTACAAGTAGTACAAATCCAAAGCTTAAAAAAAAAAAAAAATAATGGCAATGCCTGTTCTGTTGTGTGTATAGAAACGTGATGGTGCCCCCTCTGAGACAAAATGAAAAAAAAAAAAAGGGAAAAAAAGAGCAAAGATAATAGCGATCAGCTTAATCTAATTTAATTGATATAGCAGAGGATTGGATAAAAGGAAGGGAGCTCACAACACTCCAGTTGCATGAAGAAATGCACCGCAGGGTGAAGAGGGATCTTTCGTCACTTCTAGAAGTCGGCTGCCCTAAAGGTCAAAAAGATTCCTCATCAAAGCCATGTAATCCAGAAGCAGCGCTTTCATGCACAGTGCTCTATTCTCCTACTGTTTCGGTCTGAGTAAGCAGTGCTCTTTCACTGAGAAGGAAAAAAGCACGCTGAATCCGCACAGCAAGTTTCTCAGCTAACACTTCCGCATGATCAACATGTAGCCCACGCTGTCATGTGAAGTAAACCTGATGTCCAAAATCTGAAATATGAATAATGCATATAGTTTGGTCTCTCAGAGGGACTTTGTAGTAGTGAAATCCGATGTGTCAACTGCTCTATCTCACTTCACCTTGTGATGATTTGAATTCATGGACGGGAACTTCCCCAAAACTCCGGAAAATGAAAGACAAACTTAGTCAGTCTGTTGTGCTATTCTCAAAACAACTTTCTTGATGGCTAACAACTAAAAATGCCTAAACATTACAATGATATAGAGTAGGCTTAGAAAACCACAGCCTGTGTGCTTTTTTGTGTATCATGCTTGCTTTCTGTAAAGCGGGGTAGGGATATTTGGCTTTTAGAACTTTAAAGCATTTTCTTCACTTCAAAAAGTCCTTCTGTTCTTCCTTATTATTATTATTATTATTATTATCTTTCATATTGTATAAGGCACGCCTCTACTTTCTAGGCTTACTGCTCAGCAGCACTTTGTCGTCCTTTGTTTTCTCAGCAGATTTCTCTTTATGGGCATATTACTAAGCAGATTAAAAAAATACCACTTTTAAGTCAATAATATTTTTGTTTTCCTGTTGAAGCAAATTAGTATTTCCTATTCTGTGGGGGTTTTTTTCTTGCATGTTTAGAAGATGTAGTGTAATCATTAGTAGGGATATTTAATATTGCTCTTACTGTCAGACCTAGGGAACTCCTCAAAATTTTGAGAGAGGCTTTCTATAGAATTGCATTGAGATGACCGTCTAACAGAGTTCAAACTTTTGTTCCTACTTTGTTGTTTTTGTTTTTAATTTCTGGAGCTTTTAATAGTATATGCTGATTTTGCAACAACTTGGGCTCCATTAAATTAAGGGCCCAATCCTGCCTTCTTCGTTGATATGGGCAAGCTTGTTAAAGTGAGTAAAATTGTGGTTGGGGAAAAAAAAGACAGAAAAGGCCAACTCTAAAAATTATCTGAGTGAAAATAATCATAGGAAAAGGCTTATAGGCCAGAATTCACTCTGCATTTAGTACCTGTTTGCTTTTTTTTTTTCAACGTGGCAATAACGAGATCAATTTGTATAAATGCAAACACATGGTTTGCTGGTTTAGGGAATTAAATAATGCCCAAGTACCTTGTTTTCAAAGCAGATGATTAACTGTTGCCTCATTTACATCAACATAATGAATAGTATATGTTCTCTCTCACTGGGAGAAGGGATGAGGAAGTCTTTCTGAATATTGTAAATAATTTCCAAAAGCATGGTGTAGAGACTAAAAGGCGAGCTATAGATCTATACATTTCAGGCAGGCAAAACGTACAGGGTATTTTACAATTTATGCTCAAGATAGTATTGAGAAAAATTATTTGAGGACTATTTTGCTCTGAATATGTTGCTTGAAGTCTGTAAGGAATATGAGAAATGTGGAAGATTACATTAAGGACATAATACTTTAATCAGTGGTGTGATTTGTTTAGGGTTTCCCTCACTCTTTTGTCATTTATCTTCAAAGCTGTTTCTACCTTTCACATGAAAGGAGCTCTTTGAATTCTGAGTAAATAGAAAACATCTCAAGCTCAGATTACTTAAGTGTTTTGATAACTTTACAGGATTCTAAATGTGATTAGAAATTGTTAAGATAATTATTAAAGATATCTTTATAGGCTACGTCATTTCGGCTATCCTCAGTTCTGAGATTTATAATTAATTCTTTTAATGTCTATTAGGTTGATAGAACATAGACTTGTTTTTCTGCAGATTATTTTCTTAGGCCATGCTCCTCTTCCTATTGAAGTTAATGGGAGCGTGAGTGAGGCACTGATCTGTTGAGAAAGCAGCAACTGCCTGGCTTTAAAGTCCAAAAAAACCATTTATTTTGAAGAAGTTAAAACACTTACTAGTACAAAAAAAATCTCTAGAAAATAAGTGTTTTTGAGAAGCAATAATAACAATAATAGTTTGTTAAATGCTTAATCCTATCAAACCACAGATTTTCTATTTATGTGGTAAAGTCGATTAAGAGTGTAATCCATTAATAATGGTTGTGCATAATAACAAAGAGTTTTTGTTAAGATCATTTCCCTGTTACTACAGGTGCATAAAAAACTTTGGAAGCCAATTTCTAGCAAGAATAGTATAGAATAGTGTTTAATAGAGCACAATGCTCCTGATAATTTAATCCATTGTTAATGGTGGGTGGATGACTGTTAATATTGCTTCAAAGAAACTTTGAGGACTGGTTTGGCTCAGTACTCAAGAAATACAGTCTGGAAAGTGGAGACCTGTTGTTGAAATTGCCCTTGAATTGTAAGACAAGGATTGAATGCAATATCCAGCCTTGCATTCCTGCAAATCTGATTCTGTTAGTTCAGCTGGGCACTGCTGGGGTGCAGGTGTAAATTCATAAGAGACCTGTTTGGTTCTAAATTATTGTCATTTGTATTAAAACGTGATTCTGACTCCAAAGGTTTAGCATATATGTAATCTATGCTTCAGGTTACAGTGCAGCCACAGGAATTTTTAGTGAATCATCTGGGACTTGGCTCATGTTTTATGACTCTTGAGAAATCCAAAAGAAGCTTCCAGCCCCCTTAGGCGCCTTGAATACCTTTAAATACCAGGCTTTGCAAATTTGAGCCAAAGCATGCTGAAGTCAAGCAGAGTCTTCACTGATTTTGCTTGATTGCACTAGAATCTGTGGTAGATGGATACTCATGTCTGTCAGAATTGTTTTGCATTGCTCAGTATTGGCATGTGAGGATAGCTGGCAGCAAAGTCTTTCTGAAGTAGATCAGCTGTACACAGTCAAGTGTCTCTAGACTGTAAAGTGTTTCAAACAGAACATGAAGGACACATAGAAAATGGTCAAAAACCAGAGCTGGCATAAAAGCAAACTGTGACCAATAGTAGCAAAGAAGAAAGCCTACTTAATTGGGGTTTCTGCAGGTATCTGCAAATTTGGCTGTCTTTGACCTAAGTAAACAAGACCCATACATTTGGAATAAATAAAAAAAACCCTGACAAATTACAGTAAGAATGCCGGGAATCAGCATTTTCAGTATTTCTTCACTGCAAAAATCATACTACTGCGGAATATTAGTAAATGCCTGCCAGTGTTGTTATTACAGTCATCAGCATAACAATTAGGCTCCTGAAACAAACTTATTTTCCTATTACCTATGTCCAGTGCACCTGTTTTTTACATAATTTAACTAAAGGACCAGTACTGTACAAACATTCATTAAAATAACATTACATTTGTATTATACAGAAAATACCCAGAATGCTTTCAGCTAAGATGAAATTTTCATAAAATACAAGTGGAACATGAGAATAAGGAGTTTCTAGAATATCTAGTTGTCTTTAAAAGTTTGTGATTTGCCTTAAAAACAAACACTAAGAAAATAAAATTTTAGACTATAAGCAGGTTTTATGCACAAAATAGACAAGAGTCACATGATGATGATGAAGATGATTGAGAAGTACAAAAAAGAAAAAGCAATCCAGTTCTTTAGGCTGGACCAGTCCATATATATCAACTGTCCTGGCCACCTACTTGCCTTTTGTGAAGGCTCAGTTACCTTTTCCTCTCCCTTTTTCATAAAGGTTTGAGGTAGGTAAAAGTAAGAAGTTTTCAGATTTCAGGTCTCTTTTTCTTCATTACAAAAGCCATGTATAAGGGAAAAGAATTCTTTTTCTGTGAATATCCAGTGGGATTACAATTGCAAAGAGTAGCACTGATAGTATATTGGAGAAGTAAAATAGCTGCAATACAAAGAATGAGATTGTTAGCATTGCAAAAATGATTAGTCTGTTTCCCCTTTTCTCAGTGTCCATGAAACTAAATTCTTTGTCTTTTTGTGCTTTCTAGTCCTTGACTGTAACAGGAAAATACCTTAATAATATAGGATCTGATGGGCCTCCTGTGCAAAGGAGCATCCTTGACAAGACACATTGCATTCTGCCAGAAGTATCCTGCAAGCAGTTCTGCAACATGTGGTTTGCAATGCTGGCGTGCTGTGAAGGAGCAAGAAAGAGCAGAGTGTCATGTGATTTATTAGGATGTCACTGAGTTTCTCTGCCCTGCTGGATGGATCCAGACAACTCCTTACACTTACCCACAGCTGGCCTGCCTCTGTGTAGGATGGACTTTCCTGAGTCTCAAGTGGTGCAGAACACAGTTCTCAGGAGGGCTCAGCCAAGTCCTGTCTTGTGAAGCTGCATCTTGGGCTGAGGAGCCTTTCCACAGAGCTGTTCACAAAGCAGGAGAGTGCAGGTGGTGTTAGTGCCAGCCTCACCTGGAAGCAGTTCCCCATCTGTTCCCTTGATGTCACTTGTGGCTGAGACTTGGACTGGCTTGATTCTTGCAAGGTCAGCTCTGTTATAATCTTCCCCAGTTTCCAAATCTGGGCCTGTGTTACCCAGCTCTACTCATGTTGCCAAAGCATGTGCAGACATCACCCTGGCAGAGCAACAGAGGAGAGTGGAGGTCTGCTCTGGCCAGCAGCCTCCTTTCATCCCTGCTGCTTGCTGCCAGCCATTATTGCAACATTAAATCATGGCACTTTATAAGGTAGGTACTCAAATAACTTTCACCTTTGTCCTGCCTTTCATTTGAGGATTTCGGATTCAGAGAGAGCATAAAGTGCTTGGCAACCTGTGATATTGGACAAGATACTGAACCCTAAAGATATGAACAGATTTCCTAATCTGTTTGAAAAACCATTGGCGATCAAAAGAAAGGATTCAGAGTTCCTGAGATTTCATCCTCAACCTCCCAAACTGAAACGACTCTGTTTATATTTCTGTTGGTTAGAGAAAAGTAATAAAAACAAATGTAAAGATCAAAAGCACGGCTGGCAGTCAATTCAGTGAAATTCTCCTGCCTGTACTAGTTAGTGTGCTCATGTTTAATTTTCAAACTTAACCAAGGGGAGAAAAGTGGGGGTAACTCATTCAGAGCATGTTGGTGATTTTCTCCTTTGCATTATGGAAACAGCAGTGAAAGTAAGGATCGAAAGAAATCAGGTATGTTTTATGGAAACTTTGAATGCAAGATATAGTAGTTTGCACTTTATCTACCTGGAGACCACCTGGTTTTATGTCTGCTTGTGGCTGAAGAAAATCAGTGAAAATTTAGCAAACCTGTAGGTCTCTCTGGAAGATGGACAGGGCAAAGACAGCTCAGAGCCTTTCATGCCTACTCAGAATTTACTCAGAACAAAGGAAATTTGTTACCTCTTCTGCAGAAGCAATTTTCTTCCCTTTTTGTCTTGAGTGAACCGAGGAACTTTGATCAAGTGTTAAAGAATGATGAGTTAGTGTTGAGTAGAGCAGGTGCACCATACTGCAGATGTCAGCTCCTTCAAAGTACTGCTTCTTTGCAAGATGCAAATAATAAATAGAAATGAAATGAGCATTGGAAAGAAAGGATAAAAATAGAAAGTTAGTACCAGGTTCACACTGTTTTTCAATGCTAGCACACTAGATTCTGCACATCTCAAAGCTGGGCAGTTTCCTTCTGTGACAGATTTTGCCTCAGACCCTACTAATCAGTTTTTCTTTACAGTCTTGATGGTAGTAGCAGACTTTCTCATGATGCATGACTTTTAACATATGCAGCTTTCATTCATTAACTTGGAGGAGAGGGTCAACAGGAAATCAATTATGCGGGGGTTTTTTTATGTAGCCATATGCAGGACCATTAAAATGAATCCACTGTCTGTGTTCCAGCATTGCAATTTCTTCCTTGCAGCCTTTATTGCAGTGTGTCTGCCCCCAGTTGTGCTACATCAGCACTTGTAGATTAGGAAGAGCAATTCCCAAGTAAATGAAAGGGATTACTTCTTCCCAATCTGCCAGTTACCCAAGGCAGGAATAGGCCTGTCTCAAAGGATGAAAGGGCCACTGGTTGGTTGTGTGCTCCTCAGAGCCATGTGTTGTCAGATCCCTGGAAAAATGTATTTGATCATCTGTCATTTAACTGGATACCTCTGTCAAGGCTGGATTTATAAATTATGTTTTTAAATGCTTGAACATTGAAAGTTTTTCAAGACTGGAATGTTTGGATTGCAACATGACTTAGGTGGATAGTACTGGAATATATGTATGCAATGCTGGTTCCTCAGAAGATGATGTTAGCCCTTGAAAAGGATACAGTGATTGGAACCGTTGAAAACAGAGAGTTTAATTAAATCAGCAGGACTGTGCCAACATCCTTGAAGATGTGGAGGGTTAGCACACGTATTTCAAGAATTAGCCATGTACAAATTATGATTATGATATAATAGGTATATTGCATTAGAGCAAAAGGCTCTGAAGTGGTTGGACTCTCTTTAAATAGCTTTGGTGTCCTGGAACAAGGAAGAGCTCCTGCTACAGGTAGTCTATAGATGAACTAGACAGGATGAATAAAGTGTATGAAGGAAAAGAAAATTGTTATTCTTGTACATCATCCTGGTCAGTTGAATAAATTACACTGTTGTACGCACTTCTTTTTATATGTTAAAGCAAAACAAAATTGTAGAAAAAAATCAAATCAAATTGGAAAAAACGTTTGATTTGCAGAAATTATAGTAGGAGATGCATTTTCATAAAAATGAACTTGTAATTACCTTCAAGAAACTGTAAAGATGTCTTTTGGAAGGAGATTTATGGCATTTTATGTTGGCAGAAGCTGTAACCACAGGTTGTTGGATTAGACACCAGTGCTGAGTCACAGCTTTGAAGGTAATACCAATTATTGGTGCATCCTTGTGAGAGAGGCTCATTGTAGTAGCTGCCCCATGTGTTTCCACTGGCTAAAATAATCAATGCAATTATAGAAGCAATGTTTCAAGGGCTTTTTTTTTCATATAGAGTGCTGAGAATTTCTGATAAGGATGGATAACTAATATTTTGGCAATCTATTTAGTAGCAGTCTTCAACTCAAAGGCTGGAAGACAATTGAGTCTTCTCAGACAATTGAGCTGTCTCAGGATCATGCTCTGCAAGAGGTGGATTCACAAGCACATTGTAGATTTCAAGGTCAGATTCTCATTCTGTCAGGATGTGTGTAATAGTTCTTTGTTAGGAATGGCAGTCAAAAGGGTTCAAACCTTCCTGGCATTAATGTTCTGGAAGTCTGCAGTTAGTAAGTAACAAGGAGAGTCTACCTGCTTTGCTTAGGGAAGTCTTATCAAGATCTCTCTACTTTTCTGGCTTACATTTGATTTAACTTTTTAAGTCTATGACATTTTTCAGTGGGCAATTTATTCCCTTGACTCTGCTACCCAGAGTTTTAATTTATTTGCAGACTTGCTGTTCACCCTATTCTCTCATTGTCAAACATTGTCAAGTCTGCCATGTCTCACAGACAAGATGTTTCTGCTTCATCCCATTATTTCTGTTTCTGTTCTCTGTTAATCTCAGTTCATATGTGTGCCTATTTCTTAGTCTGGCCCTCCACTCTAAGTCATTTGTCTTAACCCACAAGTAGGTTTCTACCTGTCCGCAGCCTAGCAGTTTCCAACCTGCCAGTCAGTTCTCTCCATGATTTTTTTGTGTACATTCCTCTGAAGAGGAAGATCAAGGACCCCTTAGCTCTGGTTTTCATTTCCGTCAAAAATCACCTATTCGCTGCTTGCTGAGCTCAGCAGCATGAGATTCTCCTGTTAATTAGAAATTTACCTATAGCCTTGTACTGGTTTTGGCTGAGATAGAGTTATTTTTCTTCCTAATAGTTCCTATGTCACTATGTTTTGGATCTGTGACCAAAAAAGTGCTGATAGCACTGCTGATAGCAGTACTTACACAGTGTCAAGTCCTTTTCTGTCTCTCACACCACCTCATGAGTGAGGGAGCTGGGGATCCACAAGAAGTTGTGGAGAGACATGGATGGAACAAAAGACCCCAAATGACTGGAGGAATATTCCACAACATATGGCATCGTACACAGTACATAAAGCTGGGGCAGAAGGAGGAAGTGGGAGATTTTTGGAACAATAGTGTTTGTATTCCCAAGTCACCATTAGAAATGATGGGTCCCTGGTTTCCTGGCAATGGCTGAACACCTGCCTGTCCATGGGATGTAGTGAATTAATTCCTTGTTTTGCTTTGCTTACATGCATGGCTTTTACTTTCCCCGTTAAACTGTCTTTATCTCAGCCTACAAGTTTTTTTTCACTCTTACCCTTCAGATTCTCTTGCCCATCCCATTGTGAGATGTGAGCAAATGGCTCTGAGCTGCCTTTCAGGGTTAACCTGTAACAGTCGTGTTCCTTACAGAATTGCTTCTGACCCATTTGAATTTTTCTTGTTTTGTACGTTTTTTAATTCACTCTATGTTAAATATGTTGCACGGTCACTAAAGTGAACGGACTTTTTATTATTTTATTAATAGATAATGACATACACAAAGTAATAGTCATGCCACTTGTTCACCAATAAAATTGTATATTCAATGTGTAGTTCAAGAAGATGCATCTGTATAAGGATGTTTGTTAAGTGTAAAATGTATGCTGCAGAACCATTTGATCCTCAAACTAAACTTTTCCCCTGCTGTTCTCTTGTAAGACAGTTGTAAAATCTATTTAAACAAACAAAATGGATGCATTAATCACAGTTCTCTGCACCTTGCTCACATTCGCTCACCCACTCTTTAAGTATAAATCTTTCAGCATTGTGGCTTTCTTACATAGATAAAAGGTCAAAACAAAAGAAAGAGAAGTTGGAAATGGGAAGAGAGTGTAGACATTTTATAAGTCCTTTTGTGGGTGAGATGGGGAAGGAAATTAAAATTTGCTTCAATGAAGCAGCGCAGCAGTGTATGAATTTTCAGTTTTCAGAGAATGGAGGTGAGGTTTTAGAGAGGCATAAATGCAGATTACTGAAGTGAACGCTGCTGTTAGGCAGACAGGTTTCCACTTTCTTTTGAACCACTGCAACTAATTTTGAATGCATTGTGAGCTTTTTTTTGAAAATCATATCTCTTTTGAGGGAGATGCACCCCTTGAAAAGCAGAATGCTCTAAAAGGCAACCAGGAGGATTTGAGCCTATAATTGAGCTCCTACTAAATTAATGTTGCATTGTCAAATGCTACTTGATGACATGGAGGATGGCACAGCCATATAATTCTTATATTGTATGAACCAAATTCTGAGGTCTTAAGAGGTTCTTAGAAATGGCATCTATCTCACTTATAGCTAAGTGGCTCTTGAATTTAAAAAAAAAAATAAGAGAATAATAATACTTAGAGGCAGCTTCTGTGAAGTGCTCGTCATGCACAGTTCCAACAGCACTTTAAGCAAGAATGTCAGTACCATTATTTATATTGTGTTTGATTGGGAAACTGAGGCAGGGGATGAAGCATTGAACTCCTGAATCAACAAGTAGGCTGTAAAAGACTCAGAAACAGCTACAATGTCCCATGAATGCTAATAAATGCCCTGTAATCTATAAGATCTTCTTTTTTCCTCTGAATGTTGCTTGAGAATAAGCTGTCCTTGAGAGAAACTCTTCAAGTGAGCCACTTCAGTTCTTTGAGAAATGTTAAGAAGTCTGAATTTGAGAATTTTTTTAATCCAATGCCTCTTGGTGTTGAATCCTTCACGTCTTTCCCAAAGCATACGTGGAGCATTTGCAGAAGCCATGGATAATCTGGAAAACGGTATTATTAGGAGGCAGGCAGCATGCTGATTTATCTCCTTTGCATTCAAGTCGTATTCTTTGGTCTTTGTTATTTCAATAGCTGCCAGCCACAAGGACCAGAATGAAGAGCAGGGAGAAGAGCCAGAGATGACAGAAGGAGAGCAAATATATTGGCACAGGGGCTTTGCAATGGGTGCATTATCCTCCTGTGACAGCAGATTGCCCTCTCAAGGTATTTGTTCAAAGGCATTACTGAAGCTAAGTCCTGCTGAAACATGAATTTTAGATAATGTTGGTTAAATGTGATTTGCATCTCTGTGCAATGAAATAAATTACGATTAGGTTGTCTTTTTTGTTTTGTTTTGTTTTTGTTTTTTTTTACAAACAAAATCCTTGGGATCTTACATATGCATTCCATAGGACATGTTATTTATCTGTAAATAAACTGAAGATAGACAAAGCTATGTGGAAACCATGGGGTGCAGAGGTACTTTTCTTGTACAGGTACTCGGGTGACTACTAGAGTTAATGTAATTACTTGTTCTTATGAACTTTTCATCATGAGGCCCTAAGTTCTGATCAGAAGACGGGCAGCACCATCATGGTTATGGAACATTCATGGGAAAAGACGGATGGAATTATGTGACTCAGTGTGATTCAGAATGTTGAGGCTGTTTGTGGCTGTAGGAGTTGGGTCTTGGTTTTTCAGAGGGATATCATGTTCTCCATGCAAAGCAGTTGCTGTTACTGATGGCTCCCACTGTTTGAACACGAGGAGCACCTGTATGTATATGTATATAAGGGAAATAGTAGATTGGAAATAAGTTTGGAAATACCTTTGCCTTCTGAACAACAGTACATTAGCTTCAGAACTAATCCACTCTTTAACAAGTAGGAAAAATGGTTCAGTTACAGCTGGTAGGAGGCTGAAGAATAGTGAGAAACTGTTGCAGAGACATATTGTATGCCTGGTAACTCACATTCTTGTTTTTGGTCCTTTTTAATCGTAACTTTACCACTATTTTATTTTACTATAGTAGGTTTGAGGGGGAAAAAATCATTAAACATAATACTTTGCTTACTAAGCTAATCTTTGCATAATTTCTGTCCAGAGCTAATTCATTTTTTGTTGTTCAAATTTACTCCAATGGCATATTTGAGGGGTCTTGACACTCTTGTGCAGCATATGTAAGCTGGTCTTAATAAACAGGCTGTTGTGGAGTTTATATCTCAATATGAAATTGAGATTTTTATTTGACCTTTATTAATATTAAAGCTTTCCTGGATTGTCAAGGGACACCAGTATTTTTACATGAATTACTGCTGACCTGAGAAATCGTTTATGCCCTTACTTAAGTCTATCCTGTTTGTCTTCAAAGTGAAAGAACTGTCTTGGCTGATTCAGGGCAATAGCTTTTTTGAAGAATGGGTAGTATTTCTTCATTGCCTCTTAGCCTAGATGCAGCTACCACAGGCTGCAAACTTTCTTCATGAAACCCTGTAAGTATGGGTGAGTTCTGCTCTGAGTTCCTGTTGTTATGTTTTTCTCAGTATCCTAGCTAGTACCAACCATTGCTGTTGCAGACACACACAGAATACCAGAATTGGTTCCTCTTGGTGGCAAGATGCTGTTTCTAGCAGTCCAAGTGGAATTCACTTCCTTTCAAGAGAGGTCCTTTAGGCAGTGCTGTCAGCAGGTCACAGGCAACTTTCAATGGAATTTTTTTGTTGCACAGGTTACTCAGAGTGCCCCCCATACTCTCCAGACAATGGCTGTATTTTGTTGGGTTTTAACCAAGTAAACTTCCTGCTAAACAAGATTATGGCTTAATTAAGATGCAAATAATTTGATCCAGTATTCATTTTGTTACCATTTTTAGTTTCATTTTCCTCACAATTTTCCTGTGCTATCAACTTCTATTTGGAAAAAAATAGAGAGTGTAAACAAAGAAAAGGATTTCAATGAGTCTGTGCCCTACTAACTAGCTAAAAACTCCTGTTTTCATTGAGATTGAAACTGTCTTTGAATTCTCCACTAATGCTAGATCCATGGTTATCAAATTGTTCCACAATACTATGGAAGTGACTAAGGCAGCTATATTTTTTTTTTGAGGCATTGCTTGTGATTGCTGGAAAAGAGAGGCATATTAGTAACAACATTCAGAAGATTTATAGCTTGTTTGCTGGTGCATAGGAGAGTAAGTGCAGATTACTAAGGGTTCTCAGTTACAAGGTCTATGAATTAAAGTTGTTATCCATAATTTATTATTCTCCATGTGCTTCCAGTCTGCATTTAGTTAGAGAGAAAACATAATAGGCAAGAGTAGGGAGGAGTAACCTTGAAAGAGTAAGACTTGCTTCATATAATCACCATCTTCATCCTGTCCCCGAAAACAAATACAGAATCTTATAGTTATTTAAACACTTGATTGCTATCTTGCTTTAAGAATTGGAGACCCATTCATTAAAACAGGAAATCTGCAGCAGCCCACTTGCACAACTTCTGTGCCTTAACCATGGGCTTCTTGGATTTAGTGCACAGGTGGAAAATTTGGAAGACTAGAAAAAGCAGCAATGAGCCCTGAAAGACAACCAGCATAGTAGAATCAATTTCTTCTATTCTTGTATCTTTATACATTTTTCATAAACGGTGCTCCTTGGATTTAGTGCACAGGTCAGACCTAGTGCACTTCCATGTGCTTTTCTGAAGTTGGTTAAGAAGAAAAACCACTAGTTTGATAGATATACTCTTGCTTGTTACATCCTAGTACATATTTCACACTGATATAGATGTATGTATTTAGAGACAGAGAAAATTGTACTGCACTTCTTAAAAGAGGAGAAAGAAAATGTCTGTAGTTTCTTTTAAACTTGTTTCAGGTGAACTTTATTATCAGAATACATTGTTTAATGGTCTACCTTTTAGCCCTTATAATAGCAGCACATCTGCTTCTCTTCAGTATGTCTTTCATTCCCCAAAATTTTAAACAAGTATTAGTTAATAATTTAAGGAAATTGTTTCCTGTGCATCTTCCTTTTTTCAGTGTTTTCAAATTAGCTTGTCAACTTCTGCCCGTGTAATGTGTGGTGCAAGTTCTGCAGAAAATGAGTAACTTCATATACATATAGATGTGTAGGGTGGCTGAATTTGTAGGTAATCATGATGTAATTAGGTAACAGAATCGTTACGTTAGAGTCTGCCTAGGCAGATTGAACCTCACCATTTTAAAAATTGTCATTAATGTTCATAAAATGAGGATATAACATTTTATTACCTGGAAATAATTTGCATTTATTTCCTAGTTATTAATTCTTAAATTTATAGCACAAAAGTAACAGGAAGAGACCTGTCTGAACATTCTAGATTCTTCTGACACATATCTGAGAATGGAATAAATCCCCACCAAAAGCAGCATCCTTGTAAAATGAGAGGAAATCATTGACTAGATCAAAAAATAAACCCAAAAGCTTATTTTATATTTGAAAAAGATTTCCAATGCTGCTATAGCAACTGTTCTAATAATTTGAACCTAGTGATGCACAAAGGAAAGGGGTGGATTTTAGCAGTATTGAGGAACTCATTGAAAAGAGAACCTTAGAGCCATTGCTAATGTATTGCCAAAGGACAGAATTCATCTCCTGGACTTCAGACAAACAGAAGAACTGAGATTCAGTTCTCATGGATGGATTAAGACTCCTCCAGAGCAATTTACCTTGTATATTTTTTTTATCACAGTGCAGCCACAGAAGTGTTGACATTGCTCCTTGATTTAGTTGAAATTTTGTAATCAAGTTTCTCACCACCACAGTAGTGAGATAGATTTGTTTGGCAACTTGTTAACACATTAAAAAAGAAAATAGCTGGGTTTATTATAAAAATGCACTCCTGAGCATCACCCTTTGTCCCTGTATTTGTTGCTTTACCTTTTTTATTTTTTTTCCTTGCACTATCTTTCTTTAGCTAATAGTCTGAATATATTTATGCATATGCTCATTGTAGGTTTGAAAGTATTCCAGATGTAGCTGCTCAAATGCTTGCAAAGAAGTTCCTGTATTTGCTGAATTTTTAAGGGCTCCAGTTGTGGTGACCATAAAGTGTTTTTTACAGGGTTATGGCCAAATGTCTGAAGCTATGTAGATATTTGGCTTCCCCCAAATCTAATAGAAATCAGCTTCCTTAAATACCTTTGAAAATCCTCGCTTCAGTCATTTGGGACAGAAACATTATTTTCCCTTTTTAACAAAGGAACAGTATGCCAACTTTTGGTAGTGTTTTAGCAGCAGTAATAACACTACTTGCATTCACTGCTGATATTTTCTTTTTGCTTTTACATTATTACTCGAGGACTTGTTCTGTCTGGAGAAGAGAGAGTTTGGGAAAACATAATAGCAGCTTTATATGGGGAAGTGAGGAGGAGATCAAGAAGTTGGAGCCAGTTTCTTAGTGATGGACTCCTGAGAGAGGGCAAGAGGTAGTGGACAGAAGTCTAAACAAGAGAGGTTCAAACAATACAACAAAAAACTTTTTCCCCAAGAGGACAGTAAGGCAGTGGAACAGGTTGCTAAACAAGGCTGTTCTGTCTCTGTCTTTGAAGGATTTCAAGACCTGGCTGGACTAAGTTGTGAGCAACCTGGTCTGCCCTCAACAGAGATCCTGTGTTTGACTTCCTGAGGTCATTTACAACTGAACCTTATTATAATCCTATGAGCATTCCATTTTAATTGCAGAAGTTTTAAAATAACACTAGTGGAGCAGATAAAAATGTCTACTGCACTCAGATTGTGAATGAATTAGTCTAATCAAGGAGTTCTGCCTTAACTACAGGACCAAACTCTTCCTTGATACTGTAAATGTGTTTCTTTATAGCTTCTGAATCATTGTAGTGACGCCACATCTGACGGCATGCAGGTGCTTAAATATATTTACTGGGAAGATAGATTGATTTTGTTTTTGCTGTCTAGCTGCTGGGATAAAAAGGTTGGCAATGCCTTCTTAAACCATAAGAGAAGCAAGCTTAGGATTGCTAGAGGTTTAACTGTTAATAAATTCTTCAGTTTATGACAACCAGCACTTTTTTTTAAGGCAGAACTTAGTCAATGTCATTTTCAAATGAGAATTCTAATGCCTAAGATGTATTGTACTACAACATTTTTTTCCACATTTTTTTAGATTTTCTCTAAATCACCTATCATGGTTAAAGACACATGTAACTTTATTCCATACTCTAAAGCAGCATGTCTTTATATTATACCTTGAAAAAAATCTGCTTCTATCTTTTAATTCAGAAAGTCTTATCAAGATGTGCTTGTTTTTTGCCTTAGATAAAAATAAAGAGAGAGGGAGAGAGAGAGGGAGAGAAGCTACAGTTTTTAAATTCCTTTTTTTAGAGATTCTGATTTCAACAGCTGCAGAGAGTAATTATTATAAAGACTCTAGTCCCAATTGTTTTGAGTTGATGTTGTAGCCCTACAGTAGCAGATACTCAGCAGATGCAGACTGAAGCACACAACTTGAAACATATGGCAAGATAAAATCTGAAAGCTATGCTAGCTAGCTACCATAAAGATTTTGTGAGGGAAAAGAACTTTAAATCAACATAGACTTTTAAGGGAGGACAGCAGAAACATTTTAGGACAGAAATGATGATACCTCTCTATCACTTCTGCATCTGTAGCTGAATACTCTGGAAGAAGAAGTCACTATGGTTTATTCCAACTGAGAGAAGTTAGCAATTTTTTCAAGACTTCCAAGTAACACTTATAATCTCAAAGTTCAATTATTGCACATTCTGTTATTCCAAAGTCTTCGTTACTGTATTGCTATTCCAAAGAAGGAAGAATAAAATTTCAGATTACCCACAAGAAAACAGATTTTAACTCAGATATTATTAGCGAGTAAACCACTGAGAAAATTTCTGACTTTTGGAAATTGTTTAGGTGATTTCCATTTGAGGCATGATGCAAATAATGTAGCACGTGCCTTTTCCCCTGAGGGGAAAGTTTAATTTTAATTTCTCTGGTAGAATACGTTACTGAAGTGCAATTGCCATTCAGTTATTTTTAAGCATTCCAGGGCAGAAACAATTATATGCATCTTAGAAGGCTCATAGAAGGCTTATAAATGTGAATGTCTTTCTATATCTGTATCATCTATATCATCTATATCTATAGCTATATCTATGTATCTATATATCTATATCTATATCTAATCATCTATATCTATCTACATAAGTATAGTAAAGACCATATATTTTAGCATTGTTGCTTATGATACCTTAAATCTGAGATCATTCCTTTTACCTGTAGATATATACGTGCACCACACATGGACATTAAATATATGCACACAGAGTAAGAGTTTGCTATCTGTACTGGTCTGCCTGTTGTCTTGGTTTTCCATTGTCAGCTGCTTCATCCTCTGCCTTGCTAGCCATCATTATCACTCTGATTTTCCATCTTTCCCACTTCTACCACCCATCTTATGTAAAAGACTTCCTTGAAGTGCCTAGTCATATTGAAGCAGGTCTGACAAGCAGCAGCAGGCATCCCAGAATTACCTTAACATGTGGATGACATTTTACCGTAAACTATGCATTTATGTTTTTTCCCATATATTTTGATATAAGTATTTATCATTTTTATTAAAAATTTACATGAATAACATCCTGAAAAAACAGGTACTCCTGAATATAGTACAATATTTTTTCCTGTTTCAATGCTGTTTGTGTATCACACTGATGCTTCTAGAACTGTGTGGGTGTGTAGTGTGTGGTCTGCAGCAGCATCTTCCTTTTGCATATAGCCTTTAATATCTTATGTTTCTGGTTAATGGTAATAGCACATGAGTGGGAAAGATCTCATAAGTGGGAAAGATCTCATAATGCAATGTACTGCTCTTATCTGTGTGTATTAAGTGCCTGAATGCATTTCTTTACTGCAACAGTTCTTTCTTATGAGAAAGTTTCTTACAAGAAAAAAAAATAATTTTGCTCTCCATTGACTTGTTATCCATCGCACTTTTCAGAAACTTACCCTTAAGAGATAGCAGAGTATGGCTGTGTATATCTGAAATACACGTTCACATCTTCAGAGATCACAAACAGCATGCATCATGACCAGCAGACATTTCATATTGGCAAAGAATGATTTTATGTCAGATTGGAAGCTGCTAGATGCTATGAATGACAACGACAGACTCCAGCTATCCCCGTGAAAAAAAAAGAAAGAAAGAAAGGAAAAAGGAATTGCATACACACCATGTCAGAAACACTTACAGCATTCTGAGTATGCCTGTAAATTCATGTGGAAGGCACCTTATACCTGCTGCTCGTTTGAAAGATGTACCACAGAATAACTGTGGCAGAATGGGATGGTATGTGGAAGGTCTTTACTTAAAATGCTGAATTCAATTGCTGCTTCCTCGGTAGGCCCTAGAGAGACAGGAACTGTGATTGGACTGAAGCATTATGTAATCTTTGACTTAGGAGAAATGTCTGGATTTTTAGGATTTGGATGAATCCCTCAGATGTTATACTAAAACTTTTTTTTTTTTTTAACCTGAGCAGGAAAAAAAGTGCTCCAAAAATTCTGTGATGAAGTACAATGAAATGGTCTTTGCAAATATAAGTAGGAAGAGGTGAAGACTCTGCTCTGTGCTTGACTGACTCCAGAGATGCCAATTTGGGTTAAATAAATGTATATGCTTTGTCATTATTAATATCATTTCTGTCACTATTAGCACATTAACTATAATAATATTTAAGGTTCCTAGTAGGTATATTGCTCTACTATATTTACCTAGACATCCTGTTTGTTAGGAATTTAAATACTGTACAATTTTATGGGAGGACTAAATCTTGAAAAACAGATGAAATATCATCTGAGGAAAAGAAAAATGAATATGGATTTTTTCCTTCATAGTTTGACCCAGATTACCTCATCCATGGAATTTACAGAGTCTGCAGATATCACATCTGACTAAGAGCTCAGTTCAGACTATTGCAGAAGGCTGGAGCCAGCCTTTCATGAAACCACAGCCCTACGTGTCACACTTGCTCTGGTTGGGAGTTTACTACATGGTGTTCCGGGGAAGAAAGCTGAATGCAGCACTTCCTATTTTTCACTGCTTGTAATTTGCATCTGCCTTTGAATTTGAGAAGAGAGTCTATGTGTTTCTGAATTGTGCTTTTCTGTGCTCTCTTGCAATTCTACTTTTGATGTAGCTGCATTATGAAAGAAGGGCCTTTGGAATAAGGGGTAGTGCCCCATCCTGCACAATTAATATAATGCATGTAATAACTGGCCCTGGTTCTTGTTCTGTGGAATTGGGGGTGTAGAGTCCTGATCACTTCTGTGGATGTTTGACTCAGGCTTAGGAAAGTGATGGTAACTGTGTTTGCCTTTGCAGGATTGAAGTGAGTGCCTGTCAGTTAACATATGCGCACAGAAAGTGTACAAGAGCAGTGCTCCCTTTCTGAAAGTCTTGCTTTCCTGGTATCTTGGAGGGGAAAAAAATTAACAATTAAATTAGAAGCCTTACTGGAGAGGTAATTTTAAGTAGTGCGTTCATTTTACATATATTTTAAGTAAGCAAGATATTTAAAATTTACATAAATAGGTAATGTCTGTGCTATTTGTGTCCTTGTTTTCGCTCATGGTAAGGACAATACAGCCTTGTAGCTCAGGCCTGATTTTCAGAAAGAAGTTCAGGCATAGTCACATCCATGTAATCAGCATGCTCTGCAATATTGCTAGTTTAGGGACAGTGAAGTTTATAAATCAGCAAAACTTAGTGGTATAAAGCAATGTATTTTTAAAAGGAAAACACTGTTTCAACGAATAATGATTAGATGAGATGAAAATGATGTTACTCTTAAAAAAACAATTTACTGAAACATTTTGAAAATGGAATTGCTAGGAGGCAATTTATTTTGCTTTGAAATAAGCCTCAAAATTGCCTTCTGCCATTGTGATGGCAGGATGAGGGAGGCATACATACAAAACCAGGAATATATACAGATAAATACATGTACACTTACACCTCAACGCATATCCCATATACACACATTTGTGTATAGAGATAATGCTTTCCTTTATAACATTTATGTTCAGCTCTTTAAGTCTGATACCTGTTGTAGCAACAACTCTTTTATGGAACCTCGTGACAATTGCACAAGGGAAGCAAGGCTCTTTTTACAGAAAAAGAATAGAAATTTCTAAAATATTATGTTCAGACAGTTTGAGTAGTGCTGAAGTCAGATTCACAGAGACTCTTCCAAGCTCTATTTCTACATGTGGAGCATTTCACAGATATGGAAAAAGCAAACAAACCCTTTTGGTTTGCAAGTTATACTGTAGGGCCTATTCCAGACTGCAGTCAAGAAATTTGATAAATTCATTATTGAAGGGAGAAAATCAAAGATGTAGAATGCAGAGTAGAGGACAGAGACCAAAAGATTTTAAGCATTTCAGAGGAAAACTGCTAAGACTCAGGTTTTCCAGCCTAGAACTTAGGCTCTTATACATTCACCATTGCACGCTGTTCCCTGTCTTATTTTGGCCACATGCATTTCTTGCACAGTTAATAGTAAATAATGAAATCCTTTAATATCAATTTACCCAGTCTCCTACATTATGTCCATGGTCTTCAGACCTGTGCCTTGAAAGAAGTTCTGAGGATTTTGGAAAGAAACTAAAACACATATGAAAGTGCACATACATACAAAACCACACAAAAGAGTTCCCTGAGTGTACTAAGGATGGGTGAGAAGGCTCCTGACAGAGGAACTTGGGCAATGGGATTGGCTGGGGATGGCAGGGGCATTTGGCAGCTGACTTCTCTAGCTGTTGTTGAAACCATTATTCCTGCTTTTCCTCACAAAGCTGAGATTTAGGTGCTCTCAGAGCATCTCTGCTAGCATTTTTGAGTTTGAGTGAGGGTTCACAGGGTTTTGTTCATGACCATCCAATCTAAGACTTCAGGGCCTTATCTCCACATGTGGATATCTGAAAATAGTATTTCAGAAGCACACAAGTTAGCTGGAATCAGGCTGGCCAAATGTACATTATAGGGAAAAAGAAACATTTTCTGTTGTTTTGATTGCACGTAGGCATCATGCCCAGCAGAGAATGTTGCTCCAGAAAGGCTACACTGCCTCGGGTACTCAGGAGATTCATTGCAGTTTAAGTGATGTTATTCAAATCTCCTAAAATCTGTATCTCCTTCTTATTGCTTAAGATACAGTAGTACATTAGTGAGGTAAAGATAGAGGTGATGGTCTAAGTGCAGGGCTCTTTGAATGAGAGGTGCCAAAGTGGTGGGACCAGTACAAGGAGGAAGATGACTGCCTATCTAGAAGATTTGTCTTGGCTTATGATCTATGGGTATAGAAGTACCCAAAATATTCCCACTGTGTTTTCTTCTCCAGCACTCAGTTATATAATATAAGCTACACCTTGTTAAGAAAAACTACATTCAGAGGAGGCAATAGATCATCTTGCAGAACATCTATCTCTGATAATCATGTTGCCTTTATGGCATATAAACAATTTATCAGAAGTACTTGATTTCAGTGTCAACCTTTACGTTTTCAAAGAGCTGGAAAAACATTAAATCTCATAACCCTACTGGGAGCAGAAAGGATATATGTTATTCTTATATTCTCTTGGTTTATGAGTGAAAATATTAAAGCAGGTTGCAACGCTTTTATGTTTGTAGAATAAGGACCTCTGTGGCATGAATCCAGGTGGTGTAACTTGGTACAGCTCATTGTCTTGCCAAGGACACAAAGGGAATGAATCAGTGTCAGAACCAAAATGGGAATGCAGACATTCCAGGGGACAATTGCATAGATATTGACTTTGAATGCTTATTTAGCCCTTCCAGATGTTTTCTATAAGTCAATTCATAGAGAGATATTCAGAAATCTTTGGGTCTCAACCTATGCATTTTGCCTGCTCCTCTCTGAACTCCTCGCCTTTGTATCCTGCTCCATTTAATGCTAAATGTTTGTATTTGTGGTTCAAATGCTGCCTATTGAGCCTACAGAGTCTGTAATTCCTGTCAGCATTGGTGGCCCTGTTCCTGTGCTGTGCCACGGCCACATTTCATCCTTTGTCAGTAGCACCTCAAAAGAGCAGTCCTCTCTATTTTCAGCACTTAGTGTCATCAAAGATTAAAAGATTAGGTACAAAACCAGGACACCAAGAAAGGATCCCTCTGACACTAACTTCTCTGGAGTTTGCCTACATAACACACACACACACACATGCTGGTTGCTTGGATTTACCTACACTTTCTGCAGCACAAGCACTCCTCTGGGTTAGGAGATTCCAGAGCCACACTGTGGGGAAGTGGCTGCTCATGGCAACGTTCCCCTGAAACTAGGACATAAATTTTGGTTAGGATGCCCAGGCTGCTCCCTGACAAGTCTGCACAAAGCATCTGTTGCCAGCTGAGGATTCTGCCTGCAGCATTTAGTGATAGGAACAAATGTACCTCACCAAGAAATGACCCTTGGGACAACAGGAATGTGTCACAATCTCCTAACACAGCTGTTTCTGATGCGGACTTTTTGCCTCAGAAAGTGAAGTTCTTTATCAGGTCTTCAGCAGCCTACAAGAGCTTTATGAACTTACCGGAAAAATCAGAAACTTCTTCGAAGACATGAGCAATACTGATACTGCACTCAAGGCAATAATTGGGCTCTGTACCAACTCTCTCTTTTATATTGTATTGGAGCAGTGAAACACCCTATATGCTAGACTTTGGAGATATTTCTTGTTTTATTTTTCTCCTGTTGTTTTATCAATACTTTTAGCATGGCTTTTCATCAAAGTATGGAATAGGTCCTCATCTTTCAATTCTTTTTGTAGGTTTCTGTCTTAAAGCAGAAATTATGCTGGGGTGAGAGAATATTTTTGGTAAATCCTACTGCTTTTAAAAAAGCCTGGTTATCTACTGCTAGCACAGAACAGATACTAAGAAGAGGTGGAGCGAATTTGTAGTAAACCAGTATAAGAAGTTGTTCTTACAACATCCAATTAGAAGTCTTTGTTGTAACATGAGATTATGTTTACATTATAATTAAGCTTACATATCATAAAAGAGGTTTAATGTAAATATTTTTTGTCAGTGAGGAAATAGCTTCACTGCATGCTGTACAAATCACACAGAAATCTGAGCTACTTTTAAATTCTCTCAACTGGGTAGATGCCTGTAATATCCCAGTTGGATTTCTTCTATACTAATTCACATATCTGTACAGTATGTAGGATTATTCTATAATGCCCCTGAGTTATAGACTGCATGCATGGACGCCCCATACCAGATGTATTTCCTATAGTGTAATAGTTTTCCCATCTGGTCACAAAGATTATTGTGAAGATTTTTATTTTTTTTCTCCCAAATAATGACCAAAATCGTAGTGTTACTCAGGAAATTAATACCAGACGAGTTTCATCAAAATACTTGTGAGTTTTTGCCATTAGCATCAGTAGAGCTGAAATTCCATCCACTGCACTTTTTAGTAAAGATACCCTTGGATAAACTGCAAGAGCAAGCATGGGCATGTCCAGTGGGAATGCTGAGCAAATCATGCGGCTCAGAAATAAAAGAATAAGTCTTCTTAGTCCCCTCAGACAGCACACACCTTGCTTCATTCTAGGAGGCTAGCAGAAAGATCTTCAGCCCCAAGTTACAAACAGATCCTAAAAACTTGGGAAAGTCTTATCCTGGACTAGCCACAGAGATTGTCCTCATTATTAAATTGCCTCCCTTGAAGTAATTTTGAGGATTAATAGAACAAGTTTATTATTTTTCATGGATAAAAGGATGTCAAGTAGCAAATCACTGTCAATGTTGAATGTTTTATTCAACATTGCAGCTCTAGTTTGAGTACATCATGTTCAAGTATCAAGTTTCATTCTAAATAGAAGTTTGCATTTTGCATGGTTTTAATGTTTTTCTTTGCAAATATCATCTGATGGCCTTTTTAAATGCCAAGAGCAAAGCATGAAACACTTCTCTTGTAGGGAAAGCCTTGTAGGGCTCTTAAGGCTTACAGAGCCCTTTTTAGTGGTGTTTCAGCAGCTCTGCACATTTTCTGGTGTTTAACTCACTTTTTGAAATCTGAAGAGATAACAATGAGTAACATAAAAAAAAGAAACAGGCTGGAGAAATTCTTCAAAGCACAACTCTAAACAAAAGAAATATGGGGCCCTTGTCCTGTCCGCTTCGCATTCCTGTTGTAATGATTTCAGTTCCTTCTGGTTTCCTTATCTCAGAAAAGAGATAGCATTGCTTGCTTACCGCACACAAGGGCTGCAGGAAGTAATTGATTTAGACATACAGGCTGCTTTTGAAAGCCTGGAACGTTATTAATATGAACCACTGCCTGCCAAAGACATGACCATCTAACCGCTGTACCCTCTGTGATTGAGCTTTATGGAATCACTGCAATTACTCCCAACCTGCAAGGATTAAGGAAGCCAGGCACAGCTTTCTATTCAGCAAATTCATTTTCTGCCTTATCCCCAGACTATATCTCTCTTCTTGGTTTTGCTCATCAGCATTCAGTTTCTAGCCAAGGAGCCTGTGGGATCTGCCTGGCTGGCCCAGGGTGAGACTTTAAGGTGCTTCCCAGGTTTTTAGTATCCATTTGTAGCTTACTTGGGGCCAAGGACCTTTCCTCTGGCCGCGTTGTCAGAGCAGGAATTTGCACTGCTATTTTTAATGTCTGTAGAGCAGTTGCACGTCCCTAGGGCTCCAGCAGACACTTATCCCTCTTAGGCTTCCTTCCACAAACCACTGTTGGAGCAGCACGTTGGAAATGGCAGCTGGCTGTGGCAGGCGCCCGTTCACTGTGCTTTAGTCCTGACTGTTGCTTCACGCTGGTAAGTAGTACTGAGGGGTTTTTTTCCCTAATTGCTTCCAGCTCACCCCTGCACCACAAGAAAATATTTCTGTGCCTTGTTGATCCTCTGGATTGTGCAGATATTGTGCCGTTGGCTTTTGTACCATATTTTCTGTGCCTTCGAGCTATTTCAGTATTTTTCACTCCTCTCTTTTCTTCTGCTTCATGCTTTGCTGGACAAGTCACATTCCAGAAAGAGTTAGAGTAAGAAATCAGTTGCTGGAAAGGATGTTTTTTTTTATATAAAATAAGTATAGCAAGCCAGAATGTTGCTTTACCTTCCAAATGTACATTTACTCTTAGCAGAAGTTAAAATAGTTTGAGATGGACTATTTCAAATATTTATGGGAATGAATGAAGATATTTTGTTGGAGAAAGCAGTTTAATCAGTGTTCTGAATGAAAAACACATTTTGTGTTTTTTCTTTGGGAATTTTTTGCTGTATTTTCTCTTAATGTTCACGTTCTGATTCTGCTTTGTATTATATGCACTTCTATATTATTGTGTATATGTATTTAATAAAGACTTGAATAAATTAAGTATTTTGGTAAGCTTGTGCTACTGTTCCGTTAATGTATTATTATCTTTTACTTTTTTTTTTCGGTTGGGGAAAAAAGCCCAAATTGTTATTCTTCAGTCTGAAGGTACAACAGGAGAAGGAACCATGATGCCATTTCTCATGGATTAGAAGTGCACTGGAACATCCTGACACACAGCTCTTGGACAGTATTTTAGATTTACCTCATTCTGTTGAACTCTCCATAAAATTCCTGCCCTTTTCTCCACTAATCAAGACTTTACAATTGCAAACCAACACAATGCTCTAGAAAGGTATAGCAATATTAAAAAATGACAATATTTTATCTAATAGTAAAGTGACTTAGGGATAGATTTAGCTTGGCCATCTCTAGTCTAGTGCTTCCATACTCAGCGGTGTTTCAGGTCTGATTTTTTTTTTCTGATATTTATTCTTTGATATTTATATTTTTTTTCACATAATTCAAACAGAGAGGTGTTATAGGGATTCAGTCACACTCTGTTGTAGTCCATAGTTTTATATTTTACCTGAAATTCTTTATTTTCACCCAATAAAGGCTGGATAATGGACTTTGAAATGATGAAAGACAGTCTGAGCTTTTCTGGGGAAAATATTTCCATTTTTTAAAAATTCTTGTATTATAATATTAAAATTCACACAAAAATCAGGAAGAACAGGAAGGAGGAAACAATCTTCCAGCAAAATTCTTGCTTTTGTAATTGCCAGCACAGGTTTTGGCATGTGAGAGGATGTGAAACGTTGTGACAAACGTCAGTTTTGCTTTATCCCCCAAAAGACCATCTTAGACTAGCCCGTTATATAAATCTGGATGAGTTTAATCACAGCTGAATTTTGCAATGTGTTAACTCAACAGGCACACTTCTATTCTGTCACTCTAAACATGAACTGTCTTAATTTAAATTTCCATGCATAAAAATCAATTATCTTCAATTTTGTCTGCAATTCCACATAACGATTCAATCCTTTTCAGAAGAATTTCTGGGACTTTATTCAAAATCAAATTATCTGGGTGGATTTTTAATAGGAAGGAAGGGATGGAAGTGTGAGTTTTTGACTCTCCACAGACTTGTGGGAAGAACCCAGACATTTTGCAATCAAGATATTATGTTGAAAGATTGCAGAGTATTACATTATTTTGGCGACACTTTTATTAAAATGTGTAGAGGCTTTTACACTCTACTTAGATATTTGACTGGATTTCAATCTATCAATTCACTTGGAGCTTTTAATAAAATGTTAGGAAACTTATTTTACTATTTTCTATATGTTTAGGAATTTTTAATTAAAGATTTCTTCAAATTGCTTCTTTGACATCATTAACACACCTCTTGTTCTGTAAATAATATACATAAGTAAAAGGTAGCATTATTATATTTATTAGTTACATTTTATTGCAAGTAACACTCAGTAGGTTTTTATTTCAATCCTTAGCACTTAACAATAACTTCTAGTTAAGCCTGATACTGACATATGGTAAATTTTTTTGAATGTCTGCTATACTGAAATACAGCATGTAGCCTTTGAATTCTTTTGAAAATGAAGATGCAATGTTTTTAGACATTTTGCCTAGGACTTCAGAATCTGATAGTTGTTTGTAACTGTAATTGTTTGCGTATTTTGTCCTAAGAAATTAAGTATAGCTGCTTTCACTTGGGAATTTAGAAATGCTTCAGGAATTCTTAGTTCTATTCACATCATTTGCCGGAAGTTAATACAATGTCTTTTTTGTCAAAAGGACTGCAAGTAGCACAGCAAACTGTAGTGGCAGGTGCTGGTTCCACACATTTTTTTCCAGCTGCTGTCGTCTCTAAATATTCCTTCTCCCTCTACACTTTTCAGTTCGAACTGTTGCCTGGAAAGGTTGACCTGGAACAGAAACTAGACAGAGCAAAAGGAATAAAATAGGTATTTATTGAAAGGATGCACCTTGGGCAGTGCAAGAGCCTAGCCAGGGCTACACCCAAATCATTCCAAGATGGATCTGAGTCACGAGATTTTACACTTTTATGAGTTTTTGTTCATCTGCATATTGGGGTCAATTGTCCAACCACAGCCCCAGGTTATGAAGTCTGAGCCCCCTGGCTTGCCCCCTTCCCTTCGTTGTTGTTTCTGCTTTTTAGGTACCAGTTGTCCTTGATTCTCTAGCTAGAAAGGGATTGTTTTGTCCAATTACCCTGTGAAGAGACCTTACTTACACCTAATATGAAATTTCAGAGTTAAACACTAAGCAGCAAAGATTCTGAAAAATATAGAAGCGTTTGGCACACGACTTTGGTGACTGCGGCCGCGCCCAATCCTGAAGGCAGCACGAGCCACTTGAGGGGCTGATTTCACTGCTGCTGCACTCGGGGTGACTCAAACTGGGGCACTGGGGCCAGGCTCTGTGCCCAAGGTGTTGGAGGCTCAGCTGCCCATTGTGCATAAGGGCTTTGTAGGGCTCAGCCTGTAAATTGCAGGCATCTCTGTGTGCACTTTGCTTCCCCTCCTGGATCTGTGGGCTGAACAGAGGTCAGGTGTTCTTAAACTGATAAAGGAGCTCTTGAGAGAGAAATTACTTGACCATCCGTATGATGAATGGCTGAAGAGAAATCAAGAAAAGCTGAGCTTCAGCTTGGCATCTAGTACAAACACAAATGTACATTTTGTGCCAGACATCTGTGTTTGTTCCAAGAAAAGCCCTAGGAAAGAGGCTCTGGCCTTTTTCCACCTGGAAGTTATGAAAAAGGCATGGGAGCTCAGTTTGCTTTTTCCTTAGTGTGTACTGTGTTATGTCCTAGGATATTGGAAGCCCTTAAAATGGAGCAATGTATTTCCATTCAGACCCTGAGCATTACTGATCACCAGGTGCACTGTGTGGTTTCCAAACCACTATCTTAAAGGGTGCCCTGGCCAGTATTTCTTACCTTCTGGCTGGATGTACAGAGGACATGCCCTCCTGGCAATGCACTTCAGAACATTTACAATGTTCTCAAGAGATGTGTAATGCTCTCAGTATATCCAATTAAAAGCTCTCAATGAATTCTATAATTCCTTTAAAAATCTACAGGTTTATGATGTGTCACATGTTTGATGCTCATTGGAATATGGGTAAATATTTGCTTCCAATCCCTTTGTCCTTTGTACTTCACTGAAATATGAACATCACCTTCTTCTCCTTGTATAAAGAATTCTGGGTTCATTGTTTCATTCATTTGCTTGCTTGTTTTACATTTTAAAAAATCCAGATCATGCCTATTCTGAAGGACATTTTGATTGAATGAGAGCACAATAAAACTCACATCACAGGTCATAGGATGTTCACTTTAAAGCATACTTGAGTTTGTTTTTGCCAGCCTCTTATAAAGAAGTAGAAGAAAAATTGCCTTTGGTAAAGCATTCCTTTCTTCAATTATCTCTTGTAGGAATTCCCAGTTCACATCTTTTTATCATCCAAATGATTGTTCTATTAGAAGGGTTTCAAGTTCATCTTTTTGCCTTTGTTAAATCACATTTTATTTCTCATTGATATGAATAGAACCTTGAGACCTGGCTCATGTTTTGGCAGTCTAAGATGTTACAATGCCTCAGGATAAATCATGAAAATACTGTAAAAATTATTTATTCAACAATTTTTAGAGCATCTGTAACAGTTTGCTTAATCTTGAACACAAAGAACCTGAAGTAAAAATGTGCTTACATTAATCAGGTTGCTAGGAGAGCAGCAAGGTTATAACCAAAGAACAAGTGCCCTCACAAAGAAAGAACCATCCTGGTATATTAAAAAAAGTTGCAGGATAGAGACAGGAGGAAACAAAGCCGGTGGTATCCATAGGTTTTGGTGCCTTGGAAATTTTTTTGGCTTTGTGTTGGTTTGTTGTTGATGGTAATGTGTTGGTTGGTTGATTGGCTGACTTGGTTGGTTGGTTGGTTGGGTAGTTGGGTGGTTTTTATATGGCACCTCAGTAGTTTCTGCTTACCTACAGTGAAAATGATAAATTTGAATAGTGAGGATTTGCCAAATTCTGGCTGGGCTCTTTCAGCTCCCCAGAGGAGCTCCAAATCAGGTTCTGGCTGAAAAGAAGACATCTTAGCAATAGAAACAAAGCTGTAGCTTTGAGTGAGCCTTATTTTCCAGTTTTAATGTATCCTGTGTAAAACTACCAGGCTATTTCCCCAAACATTCTTAATAAAGTGAAAAGTGGATTTTTTCAGAAATCATTACACCAGCCCAGATCCTGCTGAGTACATGTGTTTGGTTTGCCACATAAGAAATCAATAGTAATACTGCAGTCATGGGACTGCACAATGTATAAATGTCTGCGTTTGTTCTCCAAAATGAAATATTAAAAATAGGAGATGGAGAGTGAGATGAAACATGCCAGCGAGTAATGGGACTGCACTGGAGTTTCATAAAATGTGTAACATGTTTTGATGGACGTTTCAAGTGTTAATTTGGAGAGAAGTTAGATGTCTGCAGGTTCAAATGAGTTTGTAATATTGAAGAATACTGTACTGTACTCAGCGTGGAATTACACATCTGCCACCAGGAAGCCACTGCAGAATGAGTCTTTGGTGTGAAAGTGCTAACTTTGGTGGAGAATTCCGAGGGCCAGTGCAGGATGGCCGTAACCACGCTCATGGCTGTTTGTTGGCTTCTGTATGTCTCCATGTAAGGAATGTCCAAGATTTCAGTCACCTGAGTAAGTGTGTAGTACTTCTCTGCTATATTCACTAACAAATGTAAAGCAGTGCAAAACAAGTGGATGGAGTTCCAGATTGTTTTATTCAAATGAAAGCTAACATTTCTTAGAAAAAAAAAGTTTTATCTTAAAATTATTATTAGAAATAGTAATGTCAGAAATATTACCTTTGCCTGCATAGAGGCTATATATTTTAGTAATAAGTTGAAATTTTGTCAGAAAGCATATTTGTGTAATGGTTAGTAGGGAGTTACATGACAGTAGTTATTTCATTATTTATCTTCAATATTAACAATTTATTAAACTGTAATAAAAGTACTCAGCTTCATCTATTGAAGACTGCAATTTAGGTCTGTGAAATTTCATCCTTAATGCCTATTAAAAGTGCAGACTTTGAAGAATATAAAAAAGATAACAAACTTAGGATAATATTTCTGATATATAATATCAATGAAAGAAGGTTATTCATTAGACAGTATTTAATTTTATCTTCCTTCTGATTCATTAAAAGTACCTAAGTGGTCTTTATATTATACTTAATTTTTTGGTCAAATGAATACATATGTGTATGTTGGAGAGTAAATGGTCTTTCCATGATATTGTTAGTTAACAAAAATGTTGACTCCATTTTTTTTTAATGTGGGTAACGGGGCCTAACAATGTGTAGCAATTTGGAGTGGGCAATTTGGATTGTAATTTCATTCCTTCACTAAGGAATTTTTTAGCTCTACCTGAATTTTGCAGCTGGTGACCACAGCATGCAAAGTAAGGTAATACACCTCGAGGATGACATTAGAATGGGGAAAATACTGCAGAAGTCACCTGGGTCCCAGCCCATTGCACTGCCCTTTAGACCAGAAAAGAGACATGATTGAGGGTCAGTGTCCTGTCAAAAACACTGTGCACTGAAGAAATTGAGTAATTTGTCATGCTGAAAATCTCCAAAGCTCTCTTTGAGAGCCCAAATTTTTTGGGCTAAAAATCGGACTTGTTTTAAAGCTCCTTTTAGAGCAAGTAGCCAAAATTTCATGGTTGCTTGTGCTTGTTTTTATTTGATGAGATTTTGTAACAATGAGGAATTCAAAAGCTGAACTTAATATTTGTTGCTGAAATTAGTGCTACAGTTACCTCATAAGGGCATAGACGAAGGCAGGGAGAAGCCAGGAAGGTTAACAGTGCTCAGTATCAAAACTTAGTTGTGCTTGTGCCCAGGATCTTTACATGACCTATGGTACACTTGCTTCTCAGGAGAAAAAGGGAGGAAAAACACCTCTGCCATTTCTGAAAATACTGGGGCTAGGAAAATCAGACGCATTTCATTTACATCTCTATTAAGCTATGTTGACAAACCAGACTATTAGCCATATTTGAAGAGGATTAGTAATTAACTAGGTAGCCTAATTATCAGAACTCCTTTGTCCTCCCAGAAGAAAACAATTATAAATCTATTTCCACATATTATTTAAAATAAAAATACTTGACAACGACAGATTTTATTGCTTGGTCAATGGTTTTGCAAATGAATACAATGTTTTGCTGTTTGAAGTTGCATTTGGAGGCTTTTAATAAAATCCCACTGTTTATGCATCAGATGGAGCATAATCTGTTTATTTCCTTTTTCCTGTGCAAAGCGTCACTTTAATGCCAGTCTGCTGAGACTGGCAGAGACTGACAGACACGGTTGCATCATTAGAGCAAAGGTGCCAAAAGGGATGTTTGGCTCTTTCAGATCTCCAGCTCTTCTATCCCTTTGATACCAGCAGGCAATATTTATTAAATACTCTGAAACCCAATTCAGCCCATTTAAATAACACTGGCAGCACAAACTTGCATGTGATTAGCAGAGAGATCTGCTGCTCTGGGGACAGGATGGGGTACACGAGTCCTTAAGGCTGATTCCCAAGCTGACTGTGGGTCCTCAGTGCATTTCTTTAGCCATGCCTGCATGAACGGGCACAGGCAGATCAGAGCTCGTGTTCCTTTGCGTTTTCTGGGTGAAAGCCAGCTCTGGTTTGGAACTTTTGGGGATTTCCTGCTTGGCTGTATGAGGCTGAAGGGCTTCTCACTTTATTGCAGGGGAGCTCCAGGGTATCTGTGGGGGGTGTGGGGTTCTGTAAGCCTCCATCAGGTACTGGATAGCACCTTTACTACCATGGTGCCGAGATTATGTTCCTGTCTCTCCTGTGGCGCAGCTGATGGGGCTTTGTACCTCCTGGAGTTCTGGCTGCCACTCAGTGTTTTTGTATTGATGGGCAGAATCAGGCTGGAAATATTTCTCAAGGGCTCAGAAGAGAAATGGCTTTCTCTGTTGCTTCATGTCCTTTAAAACTGTTGCTTTTCACTTTTAAGGATGAAAATGCAGCTTGGTGCTGCTTCTGAGCATCATTAATCAGGTTTGACTGAATGCTCATCAGTTTAGTAGATTTATGTGTATTTATTGTCATTGTAACATTTCATGTGCAGTTACATCCATTACATGGAGCCTGTGCAAACCTAGGCAGATGCAGATTCAAGGCTTGTCAGGTGTATTTTTTTCTTTGCTGAGTCAGGGGCAGATTTTACACAGCCAAGTCAGAGAGTCTAGGCTGGTTTTGTAAATTCAGATATATTTAATATTGCTAGTGTTTGGAATAACAGGTGAGGGCACAAACTGAGCTAAGAATCAGTTTCTGCTCAGCATTGTGTGACTACATAGTAAGAGGAGCTTTACAGTCTAAACAGGTATCTAGAGGTGAAGGTTTGTTTGGGAAAATGCTCAGAATTACAAAATGATGTGTGCAAGATAGCACAGCAGATTGGATGCAGATCTTGGCTTGAACCCGTAACTCCTGCTTTCTGGGACTGTTCCCTTGTTTCTCTCCAGCTCTCCCTGCCAATATAGAGATATCCATACATGGACACACGAATGCCACAGCAGACTGCAAAGCCAGATCTTCAGCTCATTAAAAAATCAATGCTTTTTCATTCTGCCACTAGGGCTAGTCTGATTTACCATATATGAGGACTTGATACCATGTTTATGTTTAAGTTTTCTAGTGTTTCTAAGTTTCAGAACTCAAGACCTCCAAAATTTCCTTCCTAATTTAGACATTAAATCTATATGCAGGCTGAGAAATGTATGACCTGATTTTTGATGAGTGATTCCAGTGTAAGCATTGGTTGCCTAAATCCTTTGTAGCTCAAATCACTCACATCACTGCCTACATATGAATGTGGGTGCTTAACTTCAGGCACCTAATTTTAAAAATTTGTCTCGAGTATTGCTTTTGGCTGCTGGAGATTTAGTGCAGACAAACATTCCCTTTGCCATTGTTCAGTTCAGCCATCTATCCTTCTGAGTCTTATTTGTTACAGCATGTATAGCTCTTGCATTGGTTTGGTCTTGTGTAAACAGATAACCTCTGCAAAATTCTTCTTAGTCTTTCCACTGGTTTAGAATAAGTTTCACCTCTTTAGTTTCTGGATTAGTTTCTACATGTGGGTACTGTTGCTAACTTAAATGGTACAGGACAAGTCACCATAAAAGTAAATTGGCAAAAATGCCCTCATTGGATTAAACATAATATCCTCAGGTTGGTTCTAATTAAGTGGGCTTTCTTCTAAAATGGGTGTATTTCTGAGAGTGCATACTTTTAGTTTGGGTGCCAACATCCTTTCATTTTCAACAGTGCTTTGAAATGACCTTACAAGGTTATATAAGAACTTTTTACAAGGATATCTGGAGACTGGAGGAACATGTCAGGCTGGTATTTCACTTACATCTAGATGTACTGTGTGACATATTAACGCTGCAGACACATCTGCTATTCCTAAGGGGCTGGGGAAACTTCAGTCTCAGGCAGATGCAATATGTGGGGTTGACAGAGCAGACAAAGAATCACTGCACGTTACTATAGCAAGTGAGAGATGGATGCAGGGGAATTGAGCAGGGCTTAGTGATGCTGCTTGCTGTGCAAAGTAACATAAAGCATGTGGCTGTGTTTTGTGACTTAGAAATAAGGCATAGATGGTGATTCACTAAATACATATTCTGAATATAAAGGAGTGACTGTTTATGGCTTAACTTCTGTCACTCTCCCAATAGCTTGAAGTCTGGTTCACAGTGACTCTACCTCTATAAGTATCTCCATAATCCTACTGAGCCTGATCTCATCCACGAGACCAAAGGGGTAATTAAAAACATGAGCAGTTCCTAGACAAGTCATAGTTTTATCTAGAAGTCCTGAAACACTAAATCCACATAATCTGTAATATTCCATTGGGTTTTCCATTAGCTTAATTTTAAAACACCTAAACAGTTGTTACATGCAGCTGACAGATATTGGCAAGGTTTTGAACTCTGCAAACAGCTTTGGATCTTTTATAGTCATAAAATATTATATTTTTAGAGTCACAAAACATTATATTTTTATAGTCACTTTTATAGCAAGTATTTAGTGTCATCTGCATTATTTTTTAAATAAAGAACCTGCTTCTCCTTTTTGAAAACCTCTTTTGGGTTTTCAGTTCAGCTTAAAATCTAAGTTTTCTGAGGTGTAGACTAATCTTTCTGTCCTCTGCCTCTGTCACTGTTTCAGGTACCCTTAATAACCAATACAATAAGAATCTTTATTCCCTTGTTCGCCTCTTTCTTGGTCATATTTAAAACTCTTATTTTGTACTCTGTGATTGCAATTTGTTTTGACTATTTACCTACTTTAAGCTGATCATTTTCCTCCAACTGTCTTCTGTCTTTTTATTTTTTTTCAAATCTGCCTAGAGTTGAATTAAAAAAAATAAGACCAATTAAGAACAGGAAGGCAGTGCAGGATCATATACAGCAAACAGAGTTGTTCATTCCTGTGGTTTTGGTGGCATTTTTGTATCTGGCAACCATTTCTCGTTAACACATGAATTCTGGAGTGTTTGTGGGTATAGGCAAAAACAGTTGCCTGAAATAGAAGATTGCTCTGAGCAGTCCTGTGGTGATGACCTTCCAATAGCTTTGCCTGTACCAGAGCACTGCAAAATCAGACCAGCTGCTGCTTTAAATGAACTGAACATTGGTGGTTGATAGGCTGGGGCAGCACCTGTTGTTGGAGGTGAGCACAAGGCTTCTTCTCCCTGTTCCCTGGATGCTGAAAAGAGCACCAGAGGCAAATCTTCAGAGCTATAACTCTGGGTCTCTGACCTAGTTCTGTCTTCATCTCTTTTTCTTCCAACAGCTTGGGAATTATGGCTTTGTCTTGACCCAGACACTCATTCTTTTGATGCGGTTTTCCTTATAGAAGCCCCAAGTTATAGGAGAAAACTTTTTAAAGCTCCTCAAAACTCAAGAACATAAAAATTGCAGCTATTTTCAGTGTAATGAAGCTGCAAATCTTTTGGTCTTTTGAAATCCCCTCTCTCATATTTAGGTTCAGTTGAACTACAGTAGCACAGCCTTGTGGCTTTTACAGTTTGCTTTTAAAGTTCACTCACCCCTGAAAATTTTCTTACAGGAGCAGTCCAAAACATGACTGTGCCAGCAGGGCTTCATGGGAGAAGGCACTTTCTTTGGGTATTGTCACATCTGCTATGACTTACTGTTCCAGAAATCCCTTCTATACTGGTATTCTTCAGGAGTATTGTCCTTTCTTCAGAGGTGAGAACCTCAAAGGCTTCATTCTTCCTAATGGTCCAGGGCCTAGTTTTTGTCCCCTAGTCCATAAGACATAGCACTTGAAATAGTTCTATCTCTCTGGACTCAATAAATCAGGCAACATTGACAGGGCTGCAGTTGTGCTCCTTTGTCATGTACCTTATCAGCATTTAATTATGGATTAATTCTTTATTTTTGATATGTGCCACTCTGGCACAGTGCAAAAAGCTGTATTTGAATAAACAGAAGAAAGAATAATGTCTAAGAACACACCAATAATGAGCTGTTGCTCTACATTTCTTGCATTTGCACATATATGCCTGGTATTGTGTCATGGCCTAATAGCTACGAGACGCTGGCAAAGTATGGGTGGTTTCTCAGTTTAACAAAGTATAAAAATTTTGGTAGAAAAGGAGAGAAAGCAAGGAGGTGGGGCTGGTTTTCAGATCAGCTGTCTGAAGGCAACAAGGTAACATTTAATTTCCTAAATTATATTGATACAGCTACCTGAAAAGAAGTCAAAGAAGGGATAATTTTCACATTTCATTTAAATTGTTGGAAGACCTCGTAAATTAATTTTTTGGTAGCCAGGTAAAGTTTAATTACACTGTGAAAAGAGAAGGTGGCATCTTTCTCAACACAACTCCTCTGTGGGTAACTTTCAGAAAGAGGTTCAGAACATCATTAAATTATAGGCTCTAGAGACTGAATTGGCTCTGTGACCATTTATAATCCAATTAAGAGGAAATAAATAAAAAACACACAAACAAATCCCAAGACTCATCTGAATTGTCAACATAGACAAAAATGCATTAAAGTTTAACTCCCATAAAGTTTTCTTTAATGAAAAGGGTGCACTAAAGTAAATGCCACAAAATTGCTGCTTTTAGCAAACTGTAGGTATTAGAATATTTAGGATTTGTAACTTTTTTCTGAAGCCCCTGATAGTCCCCAGTATCTTTCCAATCAACTCCCTATTATTGTTCTCCTGCTTTTTTGCAGAACACAAACAAGAAAAGGAAAAACATTGAAACATTTCATCATATGCAGCAGGATTTAAAGCTGCTTTGGAGAAATTGCACCTCATTATCTGGAAATACAGCTACCCAAGCTGAAAACAGCCCAAGATGTTAGAATGCAGTAACTTGTCTATTTAGAAGCACAGGCAACTCATTTCCCTAGTGCTCTGTTCTCCATTGGTTCCCCACTGAATACAGAATGAACTTCAAGATTTCTGCCTTATGTTCAAAAGCCTCCTGAGGATTTGCCTTTTTTTCCCCTTAGCTGTAATAGGGACCCACTATATTAGGTAGTTAGCAAAGCTATGTGTGGACAGTTCGAACCCTGGCACCACTGAGGAAACAAAACAAGAGGACTAGATTGAGTGATAATTTTTGGGCAAACTCACAAAAGAGCTGGGAATGGAGCCAAATCTGTGACTTTCTCAATAGTTCCATAGCAGCCAAATCACACTGGCTGCCAAAGCTACTCAAGTAAGCACATCTTTCTCTACAAGCATCATCTTTTATAAGAATTTCTGTCACAATAGTGAAGTTTCTAATCTCAGGACGTGAAATGGGATACTCTTTTATGTCACTTGAAAAACTTACTTTAGGAAGCAATTAGAATATCAGCCCAAGGAGATCTGTTGGACTCGTGTGTTCCTTTGATTTAGCTTTCGAACAACATCACAGCTTTCCAAATCTCAAAACCAAGAAGCAGAAGAAAGAAGAAGAAAAGATGAAGGGGAAATAATTATTTCCTTAAAAGTTGTCCAGCATCTGGACAGAACAGGGCTGAAGGTAATATACACAACTAGGTAAATAGAAAGGAACATTTAATTTTGTTAAATATTAGTTCTTGCTCCTACAATGTCTTGTTTGGTCATCTTGGAACTCTTACACATTCCATCTTCTCCATATTAAAACTTCAACCTGAAAAGATTGCTGTGCACCTCTTGGTTTTTCACTTGATGTTTATGCTTGCTGGCTGCCTCCACATCTGCACCTGCATGCCCATGTAGGCTGATGGCCTCTCAAAGGCTCCTTTTGCACAAAGGCTCCCAGTTAAGGGGGTACGTACACAAACTTGTTTTGCAACTGTGCTTCCAGAAGACCTGGGAAATCAGCCTCTTAGTTGTCATAAATTCGGACATCAAAGTGTTCCCGAACAGTCGCTGAGTATACTTCCCATGTGCCTTGGATGGCACACTCAAATTTTAAGATGTAGCCTTCACCATTGTTGTAGGGACTGCCTCTATCTTCGTGAGTGCAGAAAAGCATAAATACTTGTTTTCTGTAAACTCCATTAAGGAGGTAAAAGCTTACCTTAATTATGAATGAAGTGCAGCATCTGCACAACTAGCAGAGTTACTCTTAAAGGGGTATGCGTAACATGTCTTTAGTTGAAACTTCATGCTCATTGCTACTTATCTTTTTTAATTAAGCAGCTACTTGTGTTGGCTAGGTGTGTTGATGAGCTCATACTTCAAAAGAACTGTGATTATAATCCATATTATGAATATAAACCACATTTGACTGAGACAAAGCTTGGATCACATGAATATGTAACTGTATTATAACAGATCTGTAAAGAGGTTTGCAGGATTGTAGACAGAAGATGAAGTAATTAAGTAAGGAATTACATCCACAAGGTGAAAAGTCCCTAAAGATAAGTATGCTGAGAGCTATTTTAGGGAAAGGATCTAGGGTTTCTGCACCTGAATGATTTTATGCAAATCTTCAATGGCAGTGCTTGTGTGTGTGTAGCTGTGTTTTCCCTCTTACACAAATGCTCTCAGTCCTGGAGTCTCAAACTCTTTGTAACCTCATGCACATCAATAGACCATCAGTCAATGTGCCTAAAGGTCAGGTGAGGAAGATCAGGGTGAATGTTTGCTCAGGAAAAAGGAAGCTCATATCTTTCCTGAGCTCTGCTTAAAGACCCCTTTATGTCAGTAAAGCAGCTTGCATAAGAAGATCTAACCCAAGGTCATAGAGAGTACCAGACTGTGGCTTTCTGGAGTTGTGAAATAACCATTTGCTGTGTTTTAATGTCAGTTTGGCACAGGTTGCTCCCATTCTGTGTAATGCTTTCCATTCTTCAGTTGTGAGAAAAAGAGATTCAAAAATGTTTCTTTAGTATGTAGGTGTCCTCTCTTCCTGGATAAGAACAGGAGTGTATCTTATTTAAATTAAAGAAAAAAAGTAGTAACCAATCATTGCAATACTAGAAAGCAGGAAAAAAAAATTGCAATTCTTAAAATTAGATCTTTTGAAGATTGGGGAAATTAAAACATTTTCCTGTCTTGAGCACTGCTTGTATCAGATGTGTTTGGGGCACTGCTGCTGTTGAAAGTTTTTTTATGTGTGGATGTTTGCAGCACATCCAAGTCTGAACTAGGAAGTACTGCTGGATATTTTGTCCCACACCATCAGGGAAACACCACCGTGGTGTGTCCTCAGTGATCCCCTACCTGTGACCAGACCCAAGCAAAGTGGTGCTATTAGCAGAAGATTACTATTGATTATGATCTTTATTTTCACATATTTTTAATGGAAGTTCCTGCCATCATCCAGGATACTTTTGTCACCTGAAATAATAAAACCCCAGGAGCAGGCTTTGAGTGTGTCATCTCCCTGTATCCAAGCCTGCCAAGCTCCCTGCATCCCAACCTGCCAAGCTCCCTGCATCCCAACCTGCCAAGTTCCCTGCAGACCTTCTCTCCAAGCGTACCTAATTTCTTCACTAAGTTCTGGCACTTTTACCGCTCATAAAGGTGAAACAATCCACTTTTAAATTTCATCAATACAGCTTAGAAAGCAAAAGGTGAATATTCAAATTGACAGCAACAGTCTGGAATTTTAAGCTGTGTTTTACAAATGAAATGCATGGGTACAAAACTACTCAAGCAGGTCTTTATCAACGATCCAAGAAGCCACCACTGTAAAATGAGAGCATGAATTTCTGCAGACAAGTGGCTCAGGCATGTCTTGTACACCAAATTGTCCTATCTAAACTGTGTCTTCTCCCAACACAAAACTGAGCTGTGCTACCTCCTAACGCTAATTGTAAATGGAGCTATTACAGAGCCAGGGAAGTCATTATGATGGCTCTTCGTCTAAATCATCTGGCAGCCTGTAAAACCTGGTGTTTATGACGGTATTAGATAAGAGCTGTATATCATGCCTGTCACTTTGGAGAGGCACCTGCTGACTTTTCAAATGCCAGCTTGTAAACAGAGGTATGCAGACAACTTGGCTACAAAATCTCCCTTTTATGTTTAATGAAACCGATTTGAACTTTGGTCTGTGACCCTGGAAAGAATAGCTGAAAAATTCTTTAAATTATATATGGAAGAAAAAGAAAACCTTTGCTCGATGCACAATTGGTCCAAGGACAGAAGTTTTTAGGCAAATATTCTTGAAAAGGTAATTCTGTATTTATATGCAAACTGCCTTTTGGTGCTTTGACCCCATTTCTGCTGGACAGAAATGCTCCTCCAAGTGTGCATCTAGTGAGAAGAGGTGATACAGAAAGCCAAAGATATGCATTCCCTGGCATATCACCATGGGTGGTTGTTCCCAGCCCCCTGCACAACGTTCTTGCCTTCTGATTATGAGGGAAATTGGGGCATGGGCCACAGCCTGGCTGCTCTGTACCCCCAGCCCTTGCCTGGTACTCGCTCCCTGGCACAAAGAAAAGTTTGCTTTACCTTTGCTCCCTGCAAGTGTGCTGCTGTTCTTGCCCACCTGGCTTCTTGGGCCATGGCAGGACTCAAATCCAAGAGAGCCAACACTTTCTACGCAGCAGAAGTTTTTTAGGAAATGTAGGAATTGTCCTTGTTCCTGCAGGTGCTTGAGGAGACATAAATATCTGCAAGGAGTGTTTATGGGATGCATAAAGCTCTGCCCCTGGCTTTCATGCTCTCTCATCCTTAACCCCTCTGGAATTAAGAGATATACATAATAAATGATTCATTATGAGAGATTATCTGTTGAGATTTTTTATCTTCTCAAAACATAGACTATGTCAATCATATGCAATGTCTCAAATGGAATTATTTCTCTAAAGCAACCACTCTTAAGTTTGTATCTCATTTTTACTGTGTCATTTTAAAAGGAGATCTGATTCTCTGTGCCTGTTTTGCAAATTGAAAGAAATAATGTATTTTTAAATCCATATTCAGGACTCAGAGACATCAGCTGAACAGCCTCTGTCCGAGGATTTCCAATAAATTTTCATCAACAGAAAATAAATCACTTCAGAGAAAGATATATGTAGCCCAGTGGTTGCATGCAAATACAAGAGTGGTAACATGTTAAATTAGATGCCTTATCAAGTGGCACAGTAAGAATGGCGCTAATCTGCATAATCCATTGCAATAATAGATGTGGCATAGTGCACTGTTAACTTTAATAAATAATATTTTTGAATGTAGAACATATTACCAGAACACCTTTGAGAAAAAGTAAGCAAAAAGGGAAAAAAAATCATCAAACTTTAATAATGGAACAGCCGTCCAGCAATTATCAAGGTTCATAGACTCTAAATTGAAAGGTTTAATTGTGAATTTCTAATATGTGTGTGGGGACCCTATTGTTGAAAAATTAATGAAAGGTAGACAAAAAGAAGTATTTTCTAAAGCAACATGAGGGACTAAGTATGCAGACTGGAGTCCCTGCAGAATGAAAACATTTTTCTTCTCAAAACTCAGATATCCTTATGGTTTAATATATATTTCTCTTCAACCTAAAGCCTTTATCATGACTGAAAAGACTGCTACTGATTTGGCAGGATTTGGAGCCAAATGTGTTGAAGACTTTATTCCTACGTAAAACTTTATTTATTCTATGAATGTTTAAAGAGCACTGTTTACAGCCATGTCCCACATACATCAAGACCTTCGTTCACAAAAAAGCATAATGAAGACACTTGTAATTTTTCTACCTTTATGCCTTTCTGATGCCAGAACTCATAAAATGGTACATTTTTTTTTACATAAGCCATAGGAGTTAATTTTCACTTTGTGCCCTCTCTCCCTGTAGTAAAGCAATGCTGAAACATTCCTGTTCATGTTGTCAAAAAATGATATACAAAATCAAAATTAGCATGGGAAAGGACACCAAATCTGAAAAAGACCCAGTTCAAAACATATTTCTTTGGAAATTTATGTGCGCATGAAAACAAGGTGTCAGAATAAGAGGGCATGTGGGCCATTAAGTTTCAGAGTAGTAATGGTGTTCTAGCTAGAATTACCTCATTTTTCAGTAGTTAATTTAAGCCTTGGCACTTTAAATAATTAAATCACCAAATGAAGGAACTGAGGTGGGTGTGATTTTTTACCAATATTTAAAAAAATTTATTTCTGTTATATTGCATGAGTATGTCAGTGAGAAATGAGCTCAGCTCAGTTCAGCCTGCTCTCAGCACAGACTCAGCTCATGCATGCAATAACAACACTGAGCTCTGAGTCTTTTCAGGAGCCATGGCCTGGAGCCAAGATCCTGAGCAATGCAGGTGCGACTGGAGTATCTGATAATCATTTGGCCCCGTGTATGCAAATTGCCAGAACCTAATATTGGCAGGAGGAGAGGAAAGGTCCCACCTGCATTTTGTGTGCAAAGTGCAGCTCAGTCTCTTGACTCGGGGTAGCAAGAGTAGCACCATCATAAAGCCTGCCAAGGTGTTTGTGAAGGGTTCATGCTGCAGGGGAGGGTGCAAAGCACAGGCTGTTGCCATTTGCCTTTGTCCTGAACGCCTTCGATTCTGTTCCAGCAAAGGCAGAATGCAAAGGGGTGGGAAGGTGAAAGAGCCCTTAGACCCCAAAGTCCTGCAGTGTTCTGAAGTCATGGAATTACCACTTCCATTTCTAGACATGTAAGACTACTTCCAGGGATGACAGCCAGGAAATTTTAGGAATTAGTCTCAGGGGATTTTAGGATTTCTTTGAAAGGACAGTGTCTAAGTATCTGCAGGTGTTAGATGACGGGTGGAGCAAGAAACATTAAAGAAAGGGAATGATATTAAAAAGACACTGTCTTGATAACTGTTGTTCAGTAGAGGTCAGTCTGTGTGGGGAAGCCTCTAACTTGTGGATCATATAGAGCTGATTCACAAGAGTGAAGTGAGACAGGTGCTTACAAATCCTTCTTCTTGTATGACAGAGAACAGACATCCCAGAGCCTGGTCCCTTTTCCACTTTCTCCAGAAGCACTGACAGGGTATGGAGAAAGAGAAAGGCTCATTTTGAAGGAAGTAATGTACTTCCCAGAGCCTGGTAAGCTTCACATCATTCTCCATAGAGAGCATTCCCTCAGACATATATGTTAACTTGCTGTATTCTGGTTATGTTATTATTATTATTATTAATCTTGAAGCTCTGATCTCATTTCTGGTAGATGATTATGTTTTGACCTGTGATTCACCTATTCACTTCTAGTTTTCTGTGTGATTAGGATGTTGAACGGTTGCCAAATTTCATAGCAGAAGTGTCTGAACAGTAGTGGTAAATAATCTCTGCAAACCACATTTCTATAAAGGCTTTTAAAGCACTTTAGAATCTTTTGGGATGAAAAGCAATTGTAAACTGCAGTTATGATTGTCATCCAGCACTTAGGTATTATTGGGACAGAATGAAGAAGAGAGAAAAGCTATATAAAGATTACTGACATGAATATGTGATGTATTGACCTTTGCTAACTAGCACAATTTCTTTTTCAAGTGTGAAGGTACAGAAATTATATCTGACTCAAGATTTAGAAGATTTCATTTTCATCCTCAAGAGGTACTAGCTTGTATTTCTTATTTACATTTATCATTAATAAGGACCCAGAAGCCCAGCAAGTGAGAAAGTAGTATCCCACAAGATATTCTGGAGTTTCAAAGAGTGGTTTTTTTCTCAATTACAATGAAAAGCTCAATTAGGCTAGAAATGCTAATCTATTTTATTTTTGAATGTTGAACAATTTTATTTTAATAATGCTGAAGCAGAGTATTATATTGAATCAAATTTCTGAAAAATATTATGTAAATAATATGAAACCTTATAAATTTAAGGTAAAATTGAAAAATTTAAAAAAATGATAAATTTAAAAAATGATATTAAATTCTTCCAACTTTTCAAAACATAAGGTTTTAATATGGCAGAATCAAAGCAAAAGGTGAAACAAGATTCAATTTTATACTTTTTTCTCAAGGTGAGTATGAAGACTGGCACCATCTTATTTTAATTCAACATTTCTGAATGTGAAGCAGCTTTTGACCATATATGAATTCTTCAGACAACAGGTACATTAGAATAAGTCTTTGCTTGGTTCCTTCACTCTAAGTAATAGTGGATGACTACCTGAAAAGCATTTCTGTTGGTAGGTCTTAATTGCAGTAGAGGAGACATCTCTCCATCAAATTCCTGCAGGCTATGTGCCAGGATCAGAAACTCTCCTTGGCTTATATGCAGGTCTAAAGGGATGCAGCAATTAAGCTGTTTTCTTATCCTTAGGTCTTCCCTTATACAGAGTTACTGCTATGCAAAGCTAGAGTATGAAATCACAGTTGGTATGGTGTTGTATGCAACTCTGCACTAAGGAAGGGAAAGGAAATGTTTCTGTGGACTTGTCTTGTTGTGTTTTGAAAACACAAGTACCACACAGAGTGCTATTAGTAGAATAAAAGTATGAAATAATGACTAAGAGCACAGATACATTTTCTTGTCAGTAAATCCAGCCTTAAGCTGGGTACTCCAAAGTACCTCCTTGTGTAGATATTTTTATGAGCAGTGAGAGAGGTAGCTTACTTAGAAATGTGCTTTCTAAGCTGTATGGCTCTCAAAGCTACTTTGAAAGCTTAATGTCTTTGAAGATAGGTTGAAGTGCTTCATTCATATTTGTGGCATTAATAAACTTCTCACAGTGAGTGATCGTGGAATGGCATGTGTACAAACCAATAATAACTTCCTAACTTGTGCAGCCCTCTAGGCCTAATTCCCTCACCTCGGGGTAGACACAGGGCCACTGGCAATATTATCTTGTGGTTTAACATGGCATCCCTCTGCCCATCTCAAGGCAGACTAGCATCAAGCAGCTGCCACCAGCAGACATGGACATTCACCACCTCTGAAAATTAGCTGCAGAGTATCTTAAGTCTGGTATTCCAAAAGTGGTGAATCATAAATTAAAAGCTGCAGTTGCATACATAACTGTAGTTCTTGAATTTTTCATAAGAATTGCTAGAATTAAAGCCTTACAGTGGATAAAAATAAGTGAAAAAAATCAAAAGACTTGCTGTACCCACTTGAAAAGGAGAATCTACATGAATGATACTCACTCTAATTGTTTCAAGTAACATCTGAAAAGCAATGTTGATAATTTTGAAATAATAAGAAAAAAGATTAGTAAATTATCTGTTAAAGTGAAGCCATACGGCAAGGTCAACAGCGTGGTACCACACTAAACAGCAAAATTAACAAATTTGTTGGTTAAAACAATGAACAGTTGATTGATAAACCTTCTGGGGACTTGGCAAGAAAAGCTAAACATCAGCAGAAGTTACATTGGGATGGAAATACCTGAAGAAAAAAAATACTTGAAACAAGGAGTTGAAATGCCTCATTTTCCATATTTCATTTTACAGTTTCTTGAGATCCTACATGCTTATCACATTTTAGAGCAAAGATATATGATTCTACTCAGTAACACAGTTTAAACAAAGAGTGAAACATAGCCCCACTTCAAAATAGATATTGGTTCTTAATTTGGTGTCAGATATCACAAATAGTAGTGCTAGTTTCATATTACACATCACAAACTATTCCATACAAGTTGTAAAACATCTCCAGGTCTAGGAAACCCTCTTTCCTTTATTCAAGCTTGATAAATAGGAAGTTCTTAAGATACTGGAGTCTGAGATAATACCCAAATCAGTTCATGTCACAGAGCTGTCTGAAAGATCTCTGACTCATCTGCTCCATGGATGGAGCCATATTTGTGGTTTACTTTGGGCTAGTTTTGGGGTCAATCTCCCCATTCTCCACACCTACCAGACTTTCACACCATGAACAAGTCTGAGAGTATTCAAAGTGCATTTCTTTTGGATGAAACTAAACCAGGACACATGCTCCAGTCATGCTTCAGATGCAATGGGCTCAGTGCATGGGGCCAGACCAGAAGTAATTTGAAGCTCTCTGAAGTGCAGCTTGTGTAGACACTAGCTCCTAAGCACCAGCTGTTCGTGTCTAAAAGTCTTCTCCTGCTGGCCTGCATTACTTGGTAAAGCAGACATAGCTTGTCTGTCCATCTGCATTGCTGCCTGGACACTGCTGCCTGCAATTCCTGTGCTCTGGCTGCATCGTCAAAACCCTTCCAAAACTTGTTTGCTTCTATGGGTTTTGCAGAGAATAACATGAGTTTACAACAGCCTTCACCTGAGCAAGGCAACCTGGGGTCCAAAAAGGGGGTAGACTTAAGACTGAGAATCTTTGATCTGGTTCCATGTAGTCCTGCACTGAGTTTTTAGGAACCACATGTCCACTGGAGCTGGAGCAATTGTAAGAGTAATAGTGATCAGTAGTTGTTTGGTGCATATCCCAAAAGACATAAAAAACATAATATAATGTTCATCATAATCTGATGTGTTTTTTTACAGGATGCACAACAACATGGACTTTGGGGTGGGAGGACTTTTTGGAACGAATCATTTGGGTAAAAAAGGGCCTTCTCAGAATTACTCCCTCAGCTTCTTCCTTTTCTGTCTTCTCAGGAAAAATTTTCCATTGACTCATGAAGTTTAAGTTCTGTTGACCCAAAAAGGCTAGAGCACTCTATTTGCTTTTAATAAAAACTTGAATGTATTTGTCAAAGCTCACCAGTGCTAACAAATATCCATATGGTATTTTAAAAAAAAATCTGTATGGTATTCCTATATCAGAATCAGCATGTGTAATCCACAGAAAGCATCCATCCAGTGGCTTAAAAATGTATCAAGTCCTCCATAAACAAACAATATACAAATAATATAATTGGCTGTATGGAGGGAAATACTGGTGATTCCTCCTCTCTGGGTTCTGTCTGTAGGCAGAGGAAGGTACTTCTCATGCCTGACACAAGGAAGAAGCAGCTTCACACTCCACACTCCGGTGTCAGGAGTGTGCAAAGCCTCTACAGGTACCTGGCCAGTGGGGATGATGATTGTGGCCACTGTATGTTGAACTCAGTGCATCTGCTGCACTGCCTTGAATGCGCCCTATTCATTTTGTGATTCCTGCTAGCAAAGGGATTTATCTAGAGGCTTTTCTTATATGCTGTTATTTCATCTTTCTGGGATCTACTGCATCTATGAGCTATTGCTGACCAATGCAGAAGTTGTGTGGGCTTGATGAGAAAAGTGCCTTTTAAAAATTGACTGTTGGACTATTTGTGTTCTTACAGCCCATATAGCAGCATATTTAAATGGTGGTGGTCTCTTCCTGGTGCCTCTGAATTCTGAAGAATGTGAATTACTGTTCTGTTTTGGTTATTTTGTTTGTTTTAGAACATTAAGTCTTGGTTTCCTTTCTATTTTTTTTTCTTTTGTAAGATGGTTGCATTAACAGATTGCACCTCCTCCTTAGCAGCCCATTAATATTGATATTTTCATGTTTATTCTCATATCTTACTTGACTGTCAAAAAAAGTAGTATTTAGCAGTACACTTCATTTAGTGCAATGTATGAAACTAGTACTAAATACATTATGCCTCTCATGCATGATATAAAATTTAGAAAAGAATCAGACACTAGAAAGAAATGAAAGAAAGGAAAGAAAAAAAAAAGAGAAGAAGGAAAAGCTATGGACACCCAGAAGCCTGATTGATGCAATTGTTGTAAGCTTCATTGGAACAAAAATCAGTTTTCATAATTAATACTTTTTCTTCTTGCATGTTGATATTGTTTAGATGAGTGTTTATATGAGTGTTTGACTGGATACTGGTGTCTTTCCCTGCTTTGGAAAGGGAAGTTTGCACACACGCTGAAGGAGAAGATAAAACAATACAGCAACCTTGCAGGAATATGAGGGCCTCTGCTAGTACTCTCTCAGCCCTAGGAAAATGTAAGCAAATTTATGAGAAAAATGCTCAGTGTTTACAGACTTTTCTCTTCATTTCCCACAGAATTGGAGAAGAGCGGGTTAGGAAAGATCTAAGAAGGTCAGACTGTGAAATTTGCAGATAAAAACATTTAGCTTTGGTAAACCAAACGAATGGTAGACCATTCAAAAGGGAACTAAAAATAAACGAATAGATTAAAAACAAAACTACTCATGAATGATTTGGAAAAAATGAAATGTTCCTCACAGTTGTGAATGTTGTCTGTGCTTTGCACCCCCAAAACAGGATGTACCAGAACCCTGACCACTGCAAATCAGTCTTACACCAGTGCTTGTCCCTTTCTTTCTTTTGCAGAGGGAGGTAGATCAGTAAAGCAAGAAGCACCCCTGTGGACAACCTATTTCATTGTGTTAAACTGATTTAGTTATTTCCAAGACAGTACAGTGCAGTACTTACTGATATATGACACGCAGAAATTCCTTTCACTTTCAGCCATCATAAAAGTAAATTTATTTTTTTTTTGCTTTTTGACATTGTAACAGAAAATGACATGATACTAATGTTATTCTCCTGCCATCAGTTGATTCGACATTGAGTATGCATAAAGAGGTAGAGCAAGCTGTAAATCCTCTTCCACCTAAGAAGATAATTTCAAATTTCTTATAAGGAATTTCTACTCATAACATTTTTTTCTCAGAACACTAATAGAAAACCATCACATGATACATATATGTTTGATATTGTTTTGTTTTGTAATTCTCAATAAATGGGATTTTCAAAAGCAATCTGGGATGATTTCATTCAAATCTTACTGGCATTGCATGTCTGCAAGGACATGACACTTTGGAAAAAATCCACCTCAGAATCACTTAAGCTGTATTTCCACATGACAGTAAATCTAATTTTAAGGAGCACTGTAGAGAAATAAAACACCATAGCCTTATGGCATAAAGCCCTGAAGCTGTACAATGCCTCCCTGTCAGTCCAAGTTGTTAAAAAATACTAGAGGAGAACCTTTGTTTCATCAGGATTTAAACCAGAAAGGCATCATTTGTTTGTTTATAGCTGGGATAAAGCTGAAAGGCAGGTCAAGATGTAAGCCCCATATTAGTGGGGCTGGTGTTGGTGGTTCTGTATGGCAATAGGAACATGTCAGAGTCCTTGCATTTAGTCCTATGAGAATATGGGCTCGTAGCTGGGTGGGCATGTTCTGTAGGGGTCTGTAAGAGCAATGGAGAGCTTTACCCATCTACAGCAAGAACAAAGACATATCCAAAGCAGTGTATCAGGTTCATCTATTATTTCACTTACCAAAAAAAAAAAAGGAGCTCTTGGTAGCTTTATGGTAGTGTGATGTGGGAGAAAGAGCACCTTTTTTTCTGATTTCATTTTGGGTCAAAACAGAAGAATCCCACTGTGACCCCAGTGCTGTGTTACTGTAGATGCTCAGTGCATCTTTAGAATTTAATTTACTTTACCGACTACTAAAAGATCACCTAATGCAGTAGAACCATGCCAACTATCAAACAATAATCTGAGTACTCAGAGAGCTGGAGTATGATCTGCTCCCTTTGTCAAATTTGTGGAGTTAGGGCACTCTCTCGCTTTCCTTTTGCATAGACCCATTGTAATAAATTTGGATTGCATGTCAATTACTGCAATTTATGACTACCCATCTCTCCATTCTGAATATGTATGTGGTTTTAATTTAAGGCTTCCTTGCTGTACAATATTTATTATCAGTTCTCTATTTTAGCCAGCATTGAGATAACTGCTATTTTACACTCTTCTAATGTCTTCTCTTTTCAAGGTCATCAGTTTTGCGACATCGCTGAAAATGAAGTAGGACGTATGGTTCAGTTTAATCAAATTTCATGCTCTGTTGCCTCCTTCTTATGGCCTCTGTGCTAATTGATCAAGTTTTCAATTAAAGTCCTCCATCTTTGTTTTAATTCTTTGTTAAGGTTTTTATTCCATTACATGGTTTCATGAGATCTAACTTGTTACAAGTACAAACTCTCTCTGCTTTTCCAACTGTCGAGTTACAATAATTTAGCTATATAGTTATAATTTAGCTATGCAGTTCATCTCATTTCCCTTTTCTTATTATTAAAACCCCCAGTGGACTAGCTTCATCTGTTGGATTCGGACTTAAAATCCAAAAATTTGATTAATTTGTCAAGGCAAGATTAGTTTACCTCATGAATTGTCATGGCTAAAAATCTCTCTGTATCTCAGCAATTTCAGCCATCTTGATTAACCACAATTAAGGAAATTGCTGTTCCTAAAGAAATACTGAAATGACTCTCACTAATTAATGGGGCCATGTCAGCCATGTGCAGAAAATTCTGCCTTATAGAGAGGTTTTCCTAACAAGCAGTGATTCTGTTTTTCATTCCTTTATTGTTTTTGTATGGATCAAGAAAATGTTAATATGGTAAATGTATATTGCTAGTGAGGTTATTTACTCATTCTCTAGTTCATAACACTATGTTTCATCCCCTGAGTAATACTATATCAAGTGTTTTATGAAATCCACTAACATGTTTATTTTTAAAAATCAAATAATCTTTTGATTCAAATGTTTTTTAAAAGGCCAAAGAAAATGTGCTGGCAGAATCCATATAACTGCAATTTCTTTTTCAGGGAGGCTTTGTTCAATTAGGGACAGTTCATTTTAACTTGTGGACTTCTAACTTTAGTTCTGATGTTTTCAATTCTGATGAAAATACAGGCTAGGTCATTCTCTGAAAAAAATTGTGGTAACTGTCAGTAGTCTTAAAAGGTTTATGGTTTGCATGCTTTGTGGTATGAAAAAATATCACTTTATGATAATCTTCAAATAAAGTGTGAAAGCCTATAAAATATTTTACATGCCTCTCTTTAAGATGCAAAATTAGGTTTGCTTTCAACCTCAGCTATCTGAATGTTAAAACAGAGCTGATGTGTTGATAAGACTGACTGTAGCAGACCAATTCCAGAGTCACTGTGCTCATACATTTTTGGATGCTGTTTTGGTATAAAGTCTGGTTGTTCTTAAACACTTCCTCTCGTGTTGAAGAGATGTGTTGTGGTTTAAGCCCATCCAGAAACTGATACCACACAACCACTCTCTGGAGTGGAGAAAATTAACCCTAGGCCAGTCAAAACCAGCACAGCATACTGCAAAGTTCTGTGCTCTGGAAATCTTCTTGTCCTTTTATGTTGACTATTCTGGCAGTCACCAGGAGAAAACCTGACATGTCAGGAGGACTTGAGTCTTGGAGTCATGTAGAATGAGGTGAGATCCTGCTTCTACTTTTTACAGGGGGTGCCAAAATTTCTGCTGATTTCAACACAGTCAATATTTCATCCTTCCACCCAAGAGGAAATCATTCATAGATGTGGGTATCATCTGTGGCATCAAATTCTGTTTGGGATCCATTGGGTTTCCTTGGCCAAGCCCACTGACCACAATGAACAACAGAAGTATCTATAGCAAAAATAGTTCTGTTCGTGGAGGCCCTCTAAAGATCACTGAGATATTTTTTAAGGGGTGGTAGGATTAATCTAGCCTGTAGCTGGTTTTCAACAGTGGTCAAGTACTGAATGCTTGATAAAGTCACAATAACAGGGCAAGTGTACAATGATGCCTCTCTGGCATATTGTCCCAGTTTCCAGCATCCATAGTTTAACAAATTCCTTGGTTATAAACATTATTTTTGTATTTACCCTCTTTGATGGAATAATTTCCATGAATTAGCCCTGTTGCTTTTTTCAGCTGGTAAGAAAAAAACATTATTTAGAATAATCTTGGGCAAGAAATTTCTGAGTTTAACTGTGCTGCTTATAAAAATGTCTTCTTTTGTTTGTTTGTTTTCATCCTGTCATCTGATAATGTAATTTTTTGCCCCTATTTCTTGCGCTGTGAAAAATCAAATAATTTCCTAATGATCTTCTCAATGTTATTGACATTTCTATAAATTTGTGTCACATCTACCCTTGGTTCTCTCTTTTCCCTGCAAAAGAGTTTTAATCTAGACATTTTTACTTTGGACATTATTCTTGTATATGTGATACCTTATCTGAATGTTTTCTCACCCTTGTACAGCTTTTCTGACCAGAAAGTCAGAACTGCAGGCAGTGTTGAGCTATGAGCACACCATGGGTTTATAAAAAGAAATAATTATATTTGCAGCCTGATTCTCTATTTGTTTCCTGGTATTTCCAAGCACCCTCAGTGTTTTTCTTGGGCCAACTGATGTTTTTATGGAATCAGCAGCTGTGACTGGGAGTTCTCATTCTGGACGCAGGGCAGATAGTTCAGAGCTTGTCCTTGCACATATAAAGTTAAATTGTGTCTCCTGGTGCATCACTGCATATTTACTGACACTGCATTTTGGCTTTCATGTTATTCTCCACTGTGGTGCTATATTTTGGTGTGCTTTTACAGCGTTCTTTCCTTTCTACTCTTCTGAATAATTGAGCATTAACAAATTTGTCCTCTCACTCTTCCCTCTTCTTTTTTGAGCATTTTTGAAAATATTTATTAAAAGCCCTTTAAGAGGAAGCTTGTTGAAAGCTTTTTGAAAGTCCTTTCACTATGTGGTGAAATGCCTTTGGAAAGGCTTTGTACTCTCCATGCACAATTCCTACAAGTGGAATTACCTGAAATAGGCAAATGCTTTTGCCTGAATGTCTCTGCCCTTCACTTCTCCTCGTCAGAACAACAGGTCAATAATGCCCCTCTTTTGCATGTTATTTTAGGTTTTTGGGGAGTAAAGATCATACATGTGCTAGCCATTAGTATTTTCTAATCTAACTATTTCAGTAATGACTTACATGGTGAATGCTTGAAGGGAGCCATAGGAAGAGCACAAGCTGTTCTTTAATTGTATCTGGCAGCCATAATAATTCATAATTGTAAAGCAAATGTTGTCTACATTTGAAACATGCAACTACTACAGTCCAAGAAGATTATAATGTCTCTTTGCTTTTAAAAATCCTTCAAAGCCATTATGTTCTTTAATAAGCATATTCTGAAGTGTATTTTCTTATGCAAGTGGGCAATTCAAGAACTGCAGAGATGAATACAGTACATTATACATTTAAATCAAGATTAAAATAAATTCAAAGAAAATTGAAATTATTTCTAAACTTAATAAAGCAAATTCCTGTATCCTTCTCATGGTTATTCAGTACTGCTTCGCTTGCAAGAAGAAGAGTAAAATAGTCCATTCTCCATCCTAACAAATAAAGATGGCAGCAATAAACCTCTTTTATTGAATGTTTGATTATTTTAAGAAAACCTGCTTGTTTTTTAAAATGTATGTTCTGTTCTCTCTCGACATGGTGAGCCACAACACATAATAAATTTTAAACCAATTTTGTCTGTGAATGTACACAATCAATTTAAATAGCATTTACTTGCATTGGATTGTTTTAATAGGACAGTAGCTCAGCAAGTAGGAAACTTTGTGAGCCTCCACTTGGTATCTGCTGAATGCTAGGTCAAACTGAGCTGAAACTGATCTGGTTGTCTCATATCAGCCTGAGTAAAATAGAATGTTCAGCTATTTCAGAGGCAGATTTGGAATCAGTCTGATGTGTGAGTCGTAACCTGGAAGGTGCTCCCCAGCACCCCTTATATACCAGACTTAGTAGGGCCAGTATGGCTTGTTTTCAGTCCTACCTTATTTCTTCACCCAGTCATCTGTGAGCTGGAAAGAGCTCTATGGAGCCATCCACCCTACAAATCATAAACAAAGCTCTGGAGTCTTCTTTGGCAGCCCTTAGCATCAACGTCACCTCTTCTGCAAACAGAGCTTGGACAAACTCCTATTTCTTTCTTAGTTTCACCTTTAACTCTGCTATCATTCTGCATTCTGTACATTCTAGATCATGTAGGCGCTGTTCTGTGATCACAAGAAATCCAACATGAACAGAAAACTGTAATTTATTTATTCCTTCCCCCTCTTCATTGTGGATACTTCTCTTACCCCTGAGGTTCCTACCTTCCTCGCAAAAGAATAACGGAGAGATAATCATCAACTTTTCAGTGCCCTTGTGATCTTTAAGGGTTTGATTGACCATGGCCAGAGTGCAGTGCCTGCAAGTCTCAGATGACACAGAATGCAGGGTTGTAAAAGCAAGTACCATTCCCACCAGTGACTTCGGCTGTGGACAGGAAATCCCATTGCATTTAAGGTTAATACTCTCATTTAACCTAATAAACACATTTGGCACTGGCTACCCTATGTTATCTGTTTATGGTGACTCTTTTAAGAGTCTTTTAAGAGATTTGGCCTCTAGTAAACTAGCAGAATAAACTACGATTCTTCTTAACAACAGAAGAATACACTTGTAATTTCTATTTCAGAAGCTACTGTGTGAAACAGCCTCATAGCTGTTTCTTCTTCATCCAGCTGCCTTCTGCTAAGCTGATGGTTGCTGTATTAAAAGACAAAAATTGCTATTCTTAAATTTAGGTTTTATTGAATCTAATAATTCTATTTTTAAAGCTGTACTTCAGTTAATGGTCCAAACAGATCAATATTTATAACCGGAGTTGTGCAAATGAAATACATTAATAAGTAAAATATATACACTTGTACTTTCACATAAAACTTAATTAATCTGATGTGATTTGTAGACTTTTTAATTGGAATTATCAGTTAAGGAAAATAAAGTCTTTTCCTCACCCTGAAAACAAGGAGAAATTCTGGTTATTTCCAAAGAATAAATACCAGATTCTGATTTAGTAATGTTTTATCATAAGTCAATTTGATGCCTTGGGTTTTAGCTCTTCTATTTTTCAGATTTGCTGCTGCGCCGTGTGCAATTCTTAAACTTCATATTAGGTGTTAGCAAGTTCTCTTCACAGGGTAGTTGGACAAAACAATCCCTTTCTAGCTAGAGAATCAAGGACAACTGGTACCCAAAAAGCAGAAACAACAGCGAAGGGAAAAGGGGCAAGCCAGGGGGCTGAGACTTCATAGCCTATGACTGTGGTTGGACAATTAACCCCAATATGCAGATGAACAAAAACTCATAAAAGTGTAAAATCTCGTGACTCAGATCCATCTTGGAATGATTTGGGTGTAGCCCTGGCCAGGCTCTTGCACTGCCCAAGGTGCATCCTTTCAATAAATATCTATTTTATTCCTTTTGCTCTGTCTAGTCTCTGTTCCAGGTCAGCTTTTCCAGGCATCAATTAAACTCAATTTCTTCAAGCAATACCTTCATTTTAAAGAAGTGAACGATCAATACCATGTCTTTAGGAATCAGTATTATTAAAGATGGTAAAGGTAAAGGTTGGCAAAGAGTCAGTTGGAGGTACAGGAACTTCCTTTCAAAAACGAGATCTTGTGCTGTACATGAGAAAATAAACCTAACCACCCAAAAGACTGAATTACCTGCAACTTGGTTCTGGAGTTAGTTAGGTCAACCCTGTCTCTGTGTCCTTGCATGGTGCTCTTCCAAGATGTGTGAAAACAAATCTAGAACAAAAGTGCTCTTCATGTGTTTGTGTAGTCACCTTCTCCATTAAGATATGTCAAGGTCTTCCATAGACATGATAAAAATGTCAGTAGACTTTGCAGTCTAAAATAAATGCATATTTGCCATATGCTTTTATTTTTTCATGTGTTTGTGGAGAGTTTTCCTACTCTTTTGGTTAGGTAGACAAGAGTAAATTTCTGTAACCTTTCTATTCCTTCTTTATTTTGACTCCTGGAAGAAATTTGTCTAATCTGTGGGCTGCTTTATTTAGGCCAAGGATAGCTGGATCCCAGATGTGTCCCTTGCTGTCCCAGACTGTCAGAGCTCTCTCTGTATCTTGAGAAGGAGAATTCAGGGACACACAGTGTCAGGTCATCAACCCTAGCTTTAAACAGTCAAAAAATCTCCTATCAAGCGTAAAGTGTGCTAGGGATGAGGATTTAGTCCCATAAATAGGATAAGAATAAAATATCTCTATTCTACACAACCAGAATTATGTAAGACCATAGCTCATTTATTTTTGCTTCTAGGAAAACAAACATGTCCTGTTTTTTTCTCCACCTGAGTTGTTAGATCAAGAACATGACACTAGTAGCTGCCATGTTGTACCCGCCTTTATATACTAGGCAGTCAAAATAGATATTTTTTCTAAATCACAAGTACAGGTGTCTTCATGGAGAGATTTAATTTCTTCCTAGCTGTTTCAGATGCTGTTTGGTTCATGTTAAGTTGGTTCCACACATACATACAAATTAAAATTCATTTTCAACAATAGTTGTCAGCAAGAGAATCCCTCCCTTTTCACCTGCCCTCAAAATTTGTTATTAAAAATGGTTGAACTGCTAATGAAGATGAAACAAATCTCTGAGACCACTTTTGAGAATACATTTATCAAGTAGAATTTTAGACAGGCTGTTTAATAAAGGAGTATGCAGGGACTTGCTGCTGTAACAAAAAATGAAAAGTACCAATGCTTGTCTCGTGTCTGTAGACTATCAGTTCCCACTATGCAAAAAGGAATATGGACACCACCCCTTCCCTCCTTGTTTTCCTTTAGCAATAAAGCACTGGCATCTTATTAACTAATTACGTTTTAGATTTCCCATGCCGGAAACATCTGCTCTCAAATTCACTCTCAACTCAAATTCATTTCTGAAAAAGCCATGTTTGGGATGCTGGTAAGAGGCTGGACACTAAGGCTTTTTGCAGTTTTGAATGGTGCAGCTGGTGTTGTCAATTCAGTTTAGACAATTTAAAAATACTTGAGAATCCCTGGGGGAAGTTGTTTTGTGGTTCAGTAGGCTTGGCAAGGGGGGCAGTCCTGTCCAGGCTGCCAAATCCCTTTTGCTTACTCATGGGGAAAGTGTGAAGTGTAGCACTTGATTTAGCCTAAAAGAGGGTAGGTGTAGATTAGATATTCAGAAGAAATTCTTTACTGTGAGAATGGTGAAGCACAGGTTGTCCAGAGAATCCCTGGATGCCCTATGTCTGGAATGTTCAAGGCCAGGTTGGCTGGCATTATGAGCAACCTGCTGTAGTGAAACCTGTCCCTGCTCATTGCAGGGGAGCTGGAACTAGGTAATCTTTAAAGCCTCTTTCAACCCAAATCATTCTATGATTTTTTCTCCCATCAATAGTAGTTACAGACCATACTCTGCAAAGAGCTTCTCCCCATGCCAAGCTTTGCTTCTAGGACCTTCAGCTCAATACATCCTTCTTTCTGATTTGTCTCCATTTCTCAGTGGAACATAGAAACCAAAATGTCTGTTCTTGACATCTTTCAGTTTTCAAGATTTAATTTTCAGCTGTTATGTTCACTTCAGGAAAGCCTGACTATGCTGTCTCCACTTTTAATTCCTTCTTTCCATTGTATTTAAATCCAGAGAGAAACTGGTGGCACTTGTGGATTTCAGTGTGACTCTTAGATGGCAAATGGGACAGGGAGGAATGGCATCTGTGTGGTTGGTCCTTCATGGCTGTAACTGCTTGTTCCTAGAAATTAGGAACAGGTGCAAGAAATCAAGAGGCATGCAAGGGCCAAAGTCTCCGTGTTCAGTGCAGATTTCTGTGGGAAGTTGCAGAGACCTGCAATGAACTGTTCTGTGCCTGGTTGTCTGTTTTCTGGGATTCTTCAGCTACCCAGCAACACGGGAATCTGACCCTGTGGCAAAACTTAGCTTCAGAAATTGAGCTTTTGTAGTTTTGCAAAGTACCTGATCTTAATGTAACCCAGTGCTGTATTATCTTTCCCAGCCTACACTCTGACAGCTTTTAAAAGAGGTGTGAATTTTCTCTGTTATCTCTGTGGGATGTGTAATGCCCTACACCTAAAATTCAGCTTACTATTTTGCTCCTGCTCATTTCAGCTAATGGAGACAGCTAATAAGGTTCTTTTACTGTATGTTCCCAGAATATGTTACACAGTCCATGTTAGAGTCTTAGCATAATTGTTTGATGCAGGTACTGGAAGTGTGGGAGTGAAAGAACAGGTTAGGAATTTCAGCTTATTTAATGAGCTGTTTTTACCTTGGCCTGACAAAGGAGGTAGAAGGAGAGCCTATATCACAACTCCTTCCTGAAGATCAAGCCACCTACCTTGTTCTGATTTGATTAGTCTGATCCAACGTTTCCATTTCTGGCTTCCAAAATTGCTTTGCCTATTATTTCATGTGATTTTGCAGCACAGTGGTGACAGAAAATAGATTGTGCTGAAATCCTGAAGTTTAATCCATTTCAAAGTAAAGTAAAGATAAGAGAATGTGACTAATTAGAGGCACTTTCTAAGAATGTTTGTTGAAGATGCCACAGATGTCACTGTTGCACAGGATCGTCTCACAGAATTTAAGTCCAAAGACTTGGAGACACCACCCACATTTCCCATACTGTAAGAACCTGAAGGTTTGTGTTACCATATTAGATACTGTTTTTCACTTGGACTCTTTCAGGTGTGGTAACAAATAATACCATAAAACAGTGAAATAATGGTTACTGCTGCCCAGGAGTACTGTGCATGTGTGTACTCTTATTGCTACAACCAAAACAAATCACTGCAAATTTTATGACTCTCTAATCTAGTTATACTTGGTATTAATACTGCTAAAAACTCAGGAGCCCACAGACTTTTAGCAGATGAAGGAACAGCGAGTTTTCTATTTTCATATCTCTTTTTTCTTCCTAAAGATACCCAACCCAAGAATTGATTCGGTTTTAACTGGTGTAGGTTCCAATGTCATCACATAAGTTGCAGTAGAATTTTCTGAAATGTGAAGATGTGTACTTTCTTTTTATTTTGAATAGTTTTCCCTTTTATGCAAGGAATTCTCAGACATCCAGACTGAGAAAAAGTGTTGGAGTATACTGCCTACGCCTACCAGGAATTTGTTACTTCCAGTCAGTGTTAAGAGCTGAAAAATTAATTCTTCAGAGCTCACCTGACTCAGCTCCAGCTGACTGGTAGCCTAAGTAAATAAAATAATTTCACTTCAAGCGATCTTAGAAGATTTGATTTCATCACCAATGTAAGGACTTCTGAGGGCATGCAGAACTCATATTCTTTTTATACCTACTCTGATCACAATTGCTTTCCAGGAGAATGAGATTTTGTATTTTACTGTGTTACTTATATCATGGTTTGGATGATTCAGAATGCAGAGCATGCCTTTTCTTGCTCAGAAATTCCCTTTGTAATCAGCTGCTTACTCTCATTGACTGTAAGGGAAGGAAAACAGTCCTCGATGCAAAAAGGAGTAATGGGAAAGGTCAGGTGAATGAACAGATCTCTGGAGCAGAAGCTGGGTTTGAGGAACAGGATAAAGCAAGCTACAAAGCCAGGACAAGATGAGCACCCCAAGTGGCACCTAGCCTCAGCCTGTAGGCTGATGCTGTCCTGTTTCAATTTCCAGACAAGGCATGGTTATTTGGGCAAAGGAAAGAAATCCCACCAAACCCTGCTCTTGGTAAAGAGGCCTTTTGAGTCAAAGGTCTGAGAGATGGTTCTCCTATCTTAAAGGGAAGGACTCAAAGCAGGAGCAATGTGCCTTCTTTTCATCCCTATAGTTCTTTCCAGATCCTAACAAGCATTTTCTACCCAGGCTGAGCATCCTCAGAGTAAGGAACTGACTGACTCAGCCATGTATCAACTTGCAGTGTGTATATCCCTGCAATACAACTCAGGCATTGGTGTCCTGTGCCATAAAAGACCAAGGAAACATATCATTATTATTACTATTACTTTTATTGTCTTGTATTTTAGGCTTATATAGGGGGACTGTGAATTTTTGTTTTTTTGGTTTTTTTTTTAAGGAGGAACTGGCAAAGAAGATTAAGTGATCTAATAATTTGTAATAATGAGTACTGAATTTGTGGGTACTGCAGGGTGTTATATTATGGCCTTTGGGACCATGCTTGCATTTTATAGGGGAATAAATAAATAATAATTTGTGACTTCAAAATGTAACAGCCTTCAGCAGGAAAGGACAGAGAAATGAAGGTTGATTCAGAAGGGAGCTGCTGTTCCAATTTGCCATAATTTTAACAAGCAGAGATCTGTTGAATGCTTACAGGAGAACAATGTGTAGTTAATACTTCAAGTTAAGTACTGGTTTGACTTTTTTCCTCTTTATTCTTGGATCCAATTATGAGCAATCTACAGAAATACTAAGAAATTATTGTAAGCTTTCCAAATTTCAGACCTTTTTTAAAGTGATAAGAAGGAGCCCTACATTTGAATACCTTTATATCTTTCTTCATTTTTCAAATCTGCATGAACTTCCCCAGACAATTCACCTCTGAACCTGCGCAGTAAAATCTGATTTATTACTACAAATTATGGCCTGCTGGATATTGATTTACTCACACCAAATGATAATATATGCTAAGAGCAGTCCCATAGGGCATACTTGTATCGTAAAATCCAACTTAGATTTTCAAAGTCTGGACTTACAGCAATAAAATGGGTTAATTTAAAATGCTTTATAGAATTTAAGAATTATTAATATCCCCTATTTTGAGGAAAACTAGGTTGAATTATTCATTATGAAAATATTGTTGTAAGTTTTGTTGGATATGAGAGCTTGCTATTTACTTTGGATGTTAAAAAAGATTGTAAGTATTCTACCTCCCTTTCTGAGAAGCAGTAATTCACAAGAATAGTCAGTGATACTGCTCACAAAGGAGAGCTGAATCCTCTTCTGGCCTTTAATAATGATGGGTCATATTGTGCCTCTGGCTGTAAAACAGATCTTCTCACTACAGGAGGTACACTGCTGACCACTGGTGTGAAATTCAGCTTCCAGCTGGCATAGTTAGCTGTGTAAGAAGTGAGTGCAATTAGGAAATTCTTCTAAGGGATTTTTGTGGCCTTTTCTAGGCATGGAAGGCCCAACCTGTTATGCAGGGAATTTCTGGAGTTCCAGGATGAATGCCAGTCTAGATTATTTCATCCCAAAATTGCTCCTAAAACAGGCAGAAAATCATCATTTAATCTACAAAAAATATATTGTCATATTTCTAGTTCACATTAGCAAGACGTTTGTCCTTCAGTGAATAGAGTGGTTTGGGATGGAAATGATCACCCAGTTTCAAACCCCCTGCCACTAGACCAGGTTGCTCCAAGCCCTGTACAACTTGGCTTTGAACACTTCCAGGGATGGGACATCCACAGCTTCCCTGGGCACCCTGAGCCAGTGCCCCACCACCTGACTGTAAAAGATTTGTTCTGGGTACGTGAGCTGATGGAAAAGCAGCACTGCAAAGGATCCTCTCCTGTCAAAGTCAAGCCTGGGGAGGGTGAGGTGCTCTGAGTATGCCTGTCCTGCATTTGAGACTTGGAGAAAACTGCTGTAGCAGACACGGTCTTTCAGAAGGGTTGCAGGCTGAGTGCTCTGAAGCACATGTACAGATGGGCTATCTGCACAGGGACACGGGCCAGTCTGCACTGCTAGCCAGCCTGCATGGCTGTGGATCCATGCACGGCTCTCTGAGGCGAGTACCATTAGCAATGTGGGTGCAGCTTTTGACATTTCGCCTCATGCTGGATTTCAAGTGTATGGGAGGGTGTGCTAACAAAAGTTCTCATTAGCACCGTGGAAAACCGCTCTAGTTTGGAGAAAAACTTTACAATTGAGCAGATACAAGGATTGTCAGCCGCTGGTGGCTTTGTGTGATTTATATTTAGTTGCTTAACTGGTGCCTCATTGTAGCATTTATCTGTGTTTTCAAGAGTACATTGGCATTTTGTGGTTAAAGATTAGTTCACTGCATGGTTGCACTTGCACATGTCCTTCTCCCTTGAGAATTCCTTGTGGGATGTTAATTTTCCACTTCTAAAATCTTATGTCACGTTTTAAGAGAGAAGTATTACACGGGAGCTGGTGGATACAGCCTCCAGGTGATGCATTTATCATTTTAAAGTGTAGAGAGTGAGGGCAATATTTGTCGAAAGTGCCAGATACAAGCCATTGAACAAGAAAATAGCAGTGGCACTTCCGGGGGGGTAGATACACCAGAAACAAAAAAGGAAATTGTGACATCTTATAAAAAGAACTGAGAGTCCTGGCCATTAACAAATGACAGAGTCCATGGCACTTTCCAGGTGTCCAAAGCACAAGGGAGTCAGTGGAAATGGATATCACAAAGCAAGAGACAAATGGCCAAACTTGGCTCTTCTGTATACTCTGACTCAGAATAATTTCATTCATGCCAGGGGAAATATTCCTGTCAGTATTATTAGTACCAATATTTGACTCAAACTTTAGAAAGCAATGCTAGTCTTTGACATAGTAAATATTCAGTTTTCTGTTTGCCTTCTCCATGCTAATGTTTTAAAATTTATACTGTAGTCAATAATACAATAGTACATTTTTATTAGATTGAGGAGACACTTTTACATTAAATTATTAGCTATTTAGACATTGGTAAATGGGCTTTTCTCAGAGATGCTGATCTTTGGATACTCTTTTCCTCTCCAAATGCACATTTCAAACCACATACCATTTCCCTTCTTTTAATCTTGCTTTTTCAGCCTTTTCCACCCCCTCATTTTTGTTTTTTCTCGTAATTTTTTTTTAACTTAACAAGAAGATTTTATTTGTATCTGCAGTTTTTCAGTGTGTTTGTTTTTGTTGGGCATGGTATGCATGGATATTTTATTAATGTTCAGAAGCAGTGTTTTTTATGATTCCTTATGATTCTTTCTCCCTTCCGTCAGAGCACAGATCTGAATTAGTGGAAAGTAATATACAGGTAATTTTTTTGGTGGTTTATATGATCAGTAGAGAGCTAGCACAGAGCCTTCCAGAAACTCTTGGCAGGACCCTGAGATGATCATCACAGACGAGTGGCTGATTGCAGAGCTGAATAAATCTGTGATTACATTACAATATAAGGGCCAGTTTCTGCAACCCCTTATTCATGCAGGCAATCCTAATGGAGGCAAAGTTAAGAAGGAGAAGAAAGCTGAAATCATCAAATTCCTTTCAAGCAGAAAAAACATCCTGTGGAGTGAAGGGGTTAATGCCTTGAAGACTGCCTTTTCCCCACATTTCCCATCAGCTGTATACAACATGAAATGAAGGGAATAAATTTAATAGTTGCTAATGGCTAAAGCAAAAGCAACCTCTGCAAAATAGGCCCCAAAAATACTGAAGGTATTGCTGACTCATTCTGCAATTCAGGGCATGTTTCTTCCAGTGATCTATTTAACTTTAAAAGACAAGTGAGAAGTTCCTTAACCAAAAGTCACTGCTACAGATGGATATTTTAAGGCATACAGATCTGAAACTTTTATTTGGGGGGGGAAAAAAGTATTCTGATGTTATATTTTTATATGTTGTAGTTATATAATTGCAATTAACACATTTTTATCATTACATCTAGCCCAACTTAAAACTATGGAGATGTGACGTGATGAGTTCAAAAGATGGAGGTATACATGATTAAAATGTAAGCACAAGAAAATATAGTGGATTGGGTAACATGCCTCCAACATTGCTTATTTCATTATTGAGAAAAGTATTTAAAAATCCACATTTAAACTGTGTTTTTAATAAAGCCTGTCCCTATACGAAGCATTTAAGCTTATGCTTATCTTGAAAGCTCAGGTCAAGTTGCACTGATATGAATAGAAAAGGTGTGTCCAAACCCATCAGAATGCAAGCAAGGCCCACTGATACCCTAAGGGATGCATTTAGAGCATTTGCCAAAATGGGATAATTCATTTGTTCATTCTACAGCTCTCTAATGTACTCCTAAACAAGGGCAGGGCAGCATTCAGGTGAAAAAAAAAATACGGGGGATGCAGTCTATGCCCTACCTGACCTTAGACTTCTCACAGGGACAGGAAAAACAGTTTTTGAAGCAACTTCCATCAGAAGTATCTGTCATGTCTCCCCAATTTCTTGGCCCTATATTATGGGCGGTGTGGTTTCTCTCCAGGTTCTCTGGATTTCTGGACACTGTCTCCAGGTACCCCTAACTGCTTCCACCAACCAGCTCCACGTGTGGGTTTAAGGCTGAAATTTCAGGATCATCTCTGGGGCCCATGGCAGGCGCTGAATAATCAGGAGATGGAAGGAGGGTGTAGGAAGAGTAAGTTAGTTTAAAATTTCAGCCTTTTTTAAATGGATAGAATCTGCATATACAAGTATGAAAAAGTTCAATTTCAGGTGTTAATGATGTTTTTTTCACTAATCCAGCACAGAGCAGAGCTGCCCTGTGTGCACTGAAGATTATGACTCTCAGTATTTCCAATGCCCTTTCATTTGAGAAGCAGGTGAGAGAGAATTCCCACAGGACATTGGTCCAAGGGTTCAAGAGGGATGTGTGTATCCAGGGATTTGTGCAATATACGTACCTAAGCCTGCATGTGTTCTCAGTACTGCAAACTCTTATTGAAAACAATATAAAGCTTCCAGTCTGCTTTTCAAAGAGGCTTTAAAGCAGGCTTTTGAACATGCACATACTGAAGCAACAAAACAACAGGAAATTCAGGGATTCAGGGCTATGGTATAGATAAACATTTTTTTTGGACCAGAGTACAAGGAGTTAATCAGCAGTGGCACACTTAAAGTAGTTTCACACTGGAATGTTGCAAATCCCGTTGTTTGTCTCCAGGTCTTGCACACAGAGAAGTTATGAGATGCAGTCTGATTCAAAGCTATGCAAGTTAGCTATGGTCTGGCAGCCTCAGGACTGTATTTACACAGACTTTGCATTGCTGTTCAAATAAGTTCTCCTGAAGTTTTAGGAATTCCAGCAAAAGCGATGGTATATTTTCCATAGGCTCCATGGCTCTGTGGGAGAACCAGCTATGCAGCCTGTCTAGTGTGAAAGGAAATTCTGTCATGAATTGGAAAGGAAGAATGGGAAAATATCACAGAAATAGTCTGTCCTTTGGGCTGGTGTAATTTTCTGTCACTGGCCAGTAGTTGGGGGATGTTCAAGCAAAGATGACTTAGTGCTGTGCTTGATGAAATGTAGTAATTTTGACCAAGGAAATTCACTCAAATATTAATAAAAATGGAAAACTGTCAAATCAAGGAATTTTAAGGTAAGTAGGAAGGCTTAGTCTTCCTTCCCACAATTTACTGTCCGTCATTACTGAGACCCAAATGACCATAGATGGATACGTGGATACATGGATAAATTACTATTATCACATCACCTGGCTTTATTTTTCCTGTGAAATGGGAGGAAAATTAATACAGAAACAGCAACCAGGTGAAAGCCACTGTAACAACAGCCATTCTTTGTGGCGTGCTGCACCCTAAGCTGATTTTTGCTAAGTGTTTGAACTTGTGTATCACTTGTGTGTCACTGAGAGGCATTCACGTCTACTGTGTGATTTTGTCAACTCTTGCAGTCTGAAGCACCACAAGGCACTCTGAACTCTGCCAGCAAAAGTTGATTTATTCTCCATGTAGGGCTTTGCACAAGACCCCTTCCATCTCCCAAAAGACATCTACCCTGAAAGCCCTCAGGGCTTCTGGAGTTCCTGATGTTTCTTCTTGATGTCATCTTTGGGGGAGAATAAAAGGATGTACAGTTGAATACTGCACAGGAAAGTAAGAGTTGTGTGGGGAAAATATGCTTCTAAATGTTTGGAAGGATAAAAATTGCCTCCTTTATTTTGTGAGCTCCGCGCAACAAATTCAGTCCAGGAATTAGTTATCCAAATTACCTCTTCCTTTTATCTAATGCAAAAAACGCTGTCACACTCTTAACTAATGTTTCATTTTTGTTTGTAAATGTGATATCGGATACTTAATTACACCAATAATTATCCACACATTAGTGTGAACTTTTTGAAGTATAACAGTAACTTGTTAAATGTGTAATTATTACTGCCGATAATTAGTAACATTTTTTTAATGTGCATCACTGGTCCTGCAGAAAATATAATGTTTGCAGTACTGAATGGTGAAATTCAGGGGAATTTACATCTCAAAAAAACTTGACCTTCCTCAGCTAGAATTTTCCAAGTCTTGGATATTCAGTTATACTCTACATTTCTGAGAAGCTGCAATTTTAAATTTCCTGCTATCTCAATAACTTTCAGTTGTTTTCAAAACAAGAAAATTTCATCCTTTGTGTCATTATTATGAAAACATTTAACTCTCCTTTGATACAACAAGTTATATGTGAAATCATTGCTTTTCTTTTCTTTGGAAGTTCAAACAGCAGGAATTTGATTCCACAGCTGAAATTCTCTGTGAGGTGGTATATTTTTAAAGATCCAAGTTTGAGGCATATTTTCCATTTCACTCCAGAAATCTGAATGGCAATTTATTAAAGAAAACTTGAAGATTAAATATTAATTCCTGCTGAACACTTTAGAAGTACTTCCCTAGCCTGACCTATTCATTTTATTACCATACAAGACTGTGCTACACATAAATTTTTATGTGTGTATGTCCATAATTATAGGAATGTACCCATCTACATATGCTCCCTATATATACAATTTATATTAAGTGCAGAACTGTATGTTTGAGAATACTATGTCTTCCCTATTATTCAGTCAGAAGTGAAGCATTCATGTAATCATAACTATGGTCCTTCGCCTATGGCAGTCTTTAACAAGGTGATCATGCATTACTTCTCAAATAATGCATCCACATGCAGCTTTGTATTTTGAAAGCTGCAGTAGTTTAAACCTAGAAAATTCTCCAGACTCTCCCCTAGGGGCTTGCCTTACATGATTCAAAGTCAGTGAGAGCATTCTTACTGACAGCATGCAGAACTCCACTCCTTAAGCCACGAGTCCATCCTCTGTGCAAAGGAAACTTTAATGTGGTACTACAATCCCTGAACTGTAAAACTTCCTTGTTTCACAGGTATAAAATTATTTACCTGAGTTTTATTTTGAACCATTTATTCATTTTTAAAATAAAAATTACTTATGAAAAACATTTACTAGGACTGCTGATCAGTTCCTTTCTGATGACACAGAAGACTCTTATATCTACTCATCATAGTACAAAAAGCACTATCCAATTTGTAGAGGAAGATAAGGATTTTTAATTTTTTTTACATACATTTTCCAAGGACAATTTTGATTTTAGTTTTTGAAAAAGTACAACTAAAAAATTGTTCTAAATAAAAATGTTTTTATCGGGTTGATTTACCTTAGTCCTTAGTAGAAGTTGTAATTGAACCCTTTTATATCCACAATTCTCTTTTCTGGGATTATCTTCACAGATAATCTTACTCATATTGCATTTTTGTTTGTCTTCCATTTCACCTAAAAAGAACCTCTTGTGTGCCAAAACCTGAGTATCCAGCTAGAGAGATCCCAATATTTGAAGCTACTCAGATTTGAGAAATAGTATGGACCCTTAGAAAAACACCAATTATAAATTTTGGATAAAGCTTCAAATTTGGATTGCTTACTTGAATGAAATGTAAAGGACCTTAGAGGTGGCATCTAGATACAGTTGTTCCCTAACCAAGTTGCAAAGCAGACGAAAGAAAATAAAACCAAGGGAATGATCAAGAAGAGCAATGAAAAGCTAAATAGTTCCCTGTTGTATCAGAATGGCAATAACTTCTGTCGCTTTGATTTGCAGCTTTGTAAATTGGGAATATCATGGCTGTTTCTGATGTTTACACAGCAGTTAACAGATAATTAAAATTGTCAACATGCTAAGTATTTCAGCCATACGTGATACTGTAATGGCAATACCCAGACATGCATTTCAAAGCAGCGTAAGACCACAATTTTTTCATACTTGGTCTGGGCAAAGAAAGGATGTTTCTTCAGAGTTCCATAACCCATTCTCTTTCCTCTGCTTTGAATGGATGAACTTGGAAGAGCTGTCCCTGGAGCCATAATGGAATACTAAATACTGTATGTAACCATTGGGCTGTATTTCTGTGGGTTTTTTGTTTGGTTTTTTTTGTTTGTTTGTTTGTTTTTTTATTTGTTTTGTTTTGTTTTGTTTCATAGGGGTGATACATAAGAAAAGAGGTAGTAGAACTTCATTTTAACTCTTTCAGCCTTGTCTGTTCTTTGACTGGCTTGCTCCTCTGGAAGGCATTGTGCTTTAGGAGATTACTGCCTGAGCAAACTTGGCCGGAAGCAGAGCACTCTATCACCACCCTGAGCTCAAGTTAATATATGCTGCCTCTTAGTAAACCTTGTTAATTTGAGTTCAGCGCTGTGCTAACTTTAATTAAATGGCTTCTAATTCAGAGCTGGTTCATACCTTGGCTCCTGTCCCCATTCACAGGGAGAGTCAAATTTGTCTGCCCATGGTGATATGACAAATCCCCACAGTTATTACTGAATTCTTTACTGAGTTGGTTCAGCTTGGCACTGTGACTATAGTGGCCTGGTTTACTAGGATCAGTGTGAACGTTTATTTTCCATCAGATGTTTAGGAAGTCAGGGAAATGTACATTAAAATAGCTCATCCTTTATTCAGAAACACAGAGGAAGATACTGTATCTGTTCTGCTTTTTACCTCCTGAAGTTGCCAAAACAGCAACACAAACTTTCTGATTAAACAATGTAAATATAGGAGAAGAACAGCCAACAGTGTCATAAAGTTAATAAGAATACATTTTATTTTGACTGGAAATAATGTAATTTTCCTTTTTTTCTCCTTTCAATTATCATTTCTGTTTTGAAATAATGATAAGAGCAATTGACATCTGCCAAAAGCAAATGATGTGCCAGTTTACCATAAATGTCTTGTCAAGTCTAGGCAAGTGCAAAAATGCTAAATGTAACATTAATTGATCATTTTAACATACCAGAAATGCTAAATTGCTCCATACAATAAGAATTCTCACTTTGGTATGTTTAGAGTATCCTTTTCTAGGGCAACTCCTTTACCACTGTTCAATGACCATGCAATGGAAATTAATTTCATATTCTTTCTCTGTCATTGAAAATTATTTTAATTACTTCTGCAAGAGGTAATTGGCACAATCATCAGAGGTTAGCAGATCATTTGAGAATGTTTCTTTTGCCAATTTATCCATTCTTGAAATATCAATATTAAATTATTTTATCTTTTGTTACAAATATATATAAAAGAATTGTAGTTTATGTGAGTGTTTTCTAGGAGAACCTGTGACCTCAGGGTTCATGAGTTAATATATTTGTTCTGGCTACTAAATCTTAACTGAATGTTAATGCAACCTTTCAAATACTATAATATGAAGGCTTTTGTAAAAACAATATTTTTGCATTGTACCACGAGACTGTAGTTAGAAATGAGAAAGCATAATATGCTCAAAATATTGAAGTTCTTGGCCCCCTGCTGAGCATTTGATATCAAAATATACTTAGTTATAGACTTGGAAATTGATGCCCTTTTTCATTCTGGGTTGAATTTGCACCTTTGCTACAGTAATTTCCCTTTGCATCTCTGCACATAATTATTGTGAGACTGATTCAACAGAACAACAATAAAGACAGACAGAGTTCTGCCTGAACATCAGACAGCATTATTTTAATGCAACTTGAAAGTTTGAAGGACTAAAACAATAAACACTGTAAAATACCCAAACCAGGTCTTCAGGCAATCATTTTTTCAGTCCTTTGTTACCTTTGCAGTGTTTGGAGCTGTAAATTGAGGTGTAAGTGTAAAAGATAGCAAACTTTTGGCCTCTGTGATCACTCCTGCTGCAGACTAAGGAATCCTGCATTAAGCATCCATCACCTGTAGCCTCCAAGCACCTAACTGCTGATATGGACACCTGAAAAATGAAATGCAGCAAGGGTGTAAAAAAGACTTATATCTTCCTAATCCTAAACTCAGTATCAGTTTCTCCTTATGTATTCACTCTGCTGAGGACTCTTAATTAACTCCCAAGGCAAATGGACTCAGGAAGGTGACTAGCTCTTTTCATTCTACGCTGAATCATCACTGTCATAAGCAGCTACAATCTTTAGCTCTGTGAATGTGAGTATATTTTTTAATGTTCAAGTCAGTGCTGAAAGTGCCCTCAAAACATTATTATATTGTATTGGGATAATGAGCATCTCAAGGAGACATTCACAAGCTGAGCAGATCCTTAGCCCCTTGGAAAGTGTTGCAGTATGAGCACTTTGAGGACATGCTGTTTTAGCAACACTCTGAAATCTGGGAGGGTGAGGGTGGTCCCCCAGAAGGCATTTCACTTTGGTGGCTTTCTCAGCGAGCAGTTTGCATAGGCTGTGCCCACAGGAGACTCAGACCCCAGGCATAGTCCTGCGGAGAGATTCATTGGCATGAGGAAAGTTCTTTCAATCAAGTTAAGAGCGGTGCATTTCTCATTCATGAAATTTTGGCCTCTTTGAAGCCAATAGGTGTCCTGCTGTCATCTTGCAGTGTGAAAGGTGTTTAAGCTCTGAATCTGCAGTAAGCTAAGTGGTTGAATCAGAAAGAGACCTGTCAAATTACTATTCCACAGAAATTGGTGGTCATATGGGATTAGTCTAGGGTTTTTTTGGGAGGGAGATTTTCCAAGATACTTAGAAAGTTATGTCCATTTCAGCTGAATCTAGTTACTGAATTTCTTCTTTGTATAGCAGCAGATCTCTCCCAATGTCCTCATAGTGGTTCATTTAATATAAGAACAAGAAAAGTGTACATAGAGGTCCAGGTCCAGCTTTTTGGGCACTGTCAATCCATTGACATCAAGATCTGCTGAAAAATCAAACCATGCACAGACAGGTCTTCAAACTTGATGCATAATTATCTTTAAAAATAAAAAATATATCTGTCAGTTCAAGTCCTCATGCTGCAAACTGACATCAGTAAACTGACATGCCAGCACTGATGTTGCCAGACGTTAATCAGTCACCAACCTGATTATCTCATGCATTGGCCTACTGATGCCAGAGACATAAAATGAAATTCCAGACAGTGTAATTTTTCAGTGTAGTGAAACCAGAGCCTTTCCAATTATCATCAGATCACTTTCTTAGGATGCATCACTTTCTAAAATTTAACTTTATGACTTGGCTCACTAAGGGGGCAGAGAGGCCAATGAGAGGATGATGAGTTTTTGTACGAAGTCAGTATCACTTAAGGCTATTGTTAACTCTCTCTCTCCCCCATCACTTTAGACATTCAGGTTTCCTACAAATATTTCCCTGCAATATAGCTTCTTAAGATATTAACAGTTCTGATGATATTTCACAAAACATGTTTCCAATTTCTTTTTCCTTAGCTTCAGAAATGTTGTAATCAACTTTCTATGGGAAAAGACTATGGGCTACATTCATTTCAGGTATTCGTCCAGCAACAACAGCTGTGACGTGTTGTGAAGGAGAGACTGGGTTATTCCACTCATGGTTGGCCTTCATTTGGTCCTCTGACTCCTAAAGAGCTTTTGATATGGTTGTTTGCAAATTGCAGTCCTCTTCCTTCTTTTCCCAATGCAATTTCTGTACACTTGCCTATTGATTTGCTTCTCTTCAATACATTTCCTTCTGCATGAATACAGGCGTTTATATTCCTGTTGTATTTTCCCTGATTTTGCATTGCTGTCTTCATTGCCCTTCACTTTGTTGAACCCATTTACATCTCTGTAAGGAGTGAGAGAGAAATAGCACCCGTCAGTGCCCTATTTGCTCATCTCATTGCACAGGTGTAAAAGACAAGATATGAGATTGTCAGGAATTAGGTCTGGCTCAAGCTACTCAGGCATTGAGATATGTTTGCAATTTGAGCTTTAAAAAACACAGAAACCATCAATTTTCATGTTACGCAGTTGTGCAATGGTATGGAATAGCATAAAATCTTGCTTTGATCCACAGTCATTACTTGTTTCTGTGCTGTAGAAAAGTCTGAACAAACGTGAAATTAACTGCAAGTTTGTAAGCCCTGAATTGGGCAGTATATGGTCTTTGAGATACCAGGTTTTGCTGCAAACAATCCATGCTACTCTGTACATATTCTTCTGCTTGCAAATAATTCAGTCTTCTGTAGGTTCCCAGGCATAGATTAGCAGTGCTGGTATGAAAATGTTTTCACCTCAGCCGGCTATTCTTTCCTCATTACAAGGGCATTCATTTGCTCCCCTACCAATTTCTGAGCTCAGCAAATAACAGCCTAATAGAGAAGTGGGAGCCTGTTCACTGTGGCTTAGAAACTGGGGTCACCCAGGAAATGCATTGAGAGCACCTGAGGTTTGTGTGGACATGGGGAACTGGAGCCTGAGAGAGAAGGAAATGGACAGCTGAGGAAGGCAATCACCACAACTCTTTTCTGGTAAACCATTTTACCTATGCTATCAGATTCCTACATGTGTGTGTATTTTGAGATCATTCGTAATTTTGAATTCATAAGTTATTCTGTCAATTTATCCAAGCTTCTATTCACAAATCCAGTGCATCTCAAAGTCTTGGTTTGATACTGGTTTATTAGTAAAGTTATTACACTTAATAAAAAGCCTTGAGAACTTTGCTCTCAGACTAAGCTTGCAGAGTGACCTGAGTGACATGCAATGCTTTGTCCTGGTTTGAAGTTTGCCTGCATTCTGTCTTTGGAGATGCACTCAGACCTGGGTCCTATGGAGTTCATGACTTCATGTAATGGTTGTGGTTGGAAGGGACCCCTGGAGCTCCTCTGCTTCAACCTCCCTGCTCAAGCAGAACCATCCAGAGGCTGCTGCTCAGGACTGTGTTTCCCTTCCAAGGAGGGAGACTTCACCACCCCTCTGAGTGACCTGTGCCAGTGCTCAGTCACCCTCACAGGAAAAAAAGTATTCCCTGATGCTCAGAAAAAACCCCATGTGTTTCTATTTGTGCCCATCACCTCTTGTCCTGTCTTTGGGCACCACAGAGCAGATCCTGGCTCTGACCTTTTCGTATCTCCCTTCAGGTATTTGTAGACATTGATGAGATTCCCCTGAACCTTCTTTTTTCAGGGCTAGACAGTCCCAGTTCTCTCAACCCTTCCTCATAGCAGAGGTGCTCCACTTCCTTAATCCTCTTTATGACACTTCACTGGACTATCTCCAGTAGCTTCAAATTCACAGTCATCTATACATTTTTTAGGGTAAAAAAAGCCCTGTGGCTTTTTTGTTTATTTATTTGTTTTAATAATTATGGCTATTTCAGGAACACTTACAGTGGAAAAGTAATGAGAAAATATCTAATTTACTTTCAATTTCTTTTTTCCTGCTACATCTGCTAAAGAGGCTGTGGTCTTGTTCTAAGTCATTTAAGAAATGAACAAAGGAACAACTTACATGGGAGATTAATGAGTGTGAGGGACTTGGGTAATACGGCAGTAAGTACAATAGAAATGTTATAAATACCTAAAAAATCAGCACAGAGAAGTGTGGGCAAAGCTCCAAATGGTTGTCACTGTTGTAAGATGGAAAATAAAACCTTTAATGAGCAAAACCTCTGCCTGTTATTGGTAAGAAGCACTAAAAGTAGCCATTCTTAGGAGCACTTGTGGTTGACTAGCACTTATGCTACAGGAGAGGAGTAGTAGTCCTGAGGAAGAGGTTTTTCTTTGTCATATCAGCAGTTTTAAGTAGAGCACAGATGCTTTATGCTTCCAGGCTTGGTTACATTAGAAGATGGACTGAGCACAGTGCAGAGGACCTTTTTAAATTAAGAGATGTGCTGGGAGTGAATAGCATGACTAGTGAAATGTTGCCTCTTTCATTTGTAAAAAAATATCGCTACTTTCAACTTTTGCATGTTTCCAATCAAGATGGGTGCAAAGTCACCTTTTTTTCCCAGAAGTCAAACAGGCCAAAGTGTACAATAGCAATTAAGTATTGAGTGTGCATATGACTAATTAATTAGTGCCATGGGGAAACATATGTTTTGGCTTCTTCCTGGAGCCAATTACCACATGCCTATGTTCTAAGGCAGAATGAGAAGCAGCCCCATGCTGAAATAGGAGTGTGTTGCAAAACAACACGACGAAGAAGGAAGGAAGTATGTGCTGACCAAGCCAATGGGTACAGCTACAACAAAGAAAAAACATATCTAGGAAATTTCTGCACGGAAAAAAAAAACTCAAGCTGCCTTCAAGGGACAGCTTCGGATCATAGGTGCATAACTTTTTAATCAATGTACAATACTTAAACATATTCAGCTCATGGTGGAAACAATATACATATATATAGTTGGAATAGAGATGTTTTGATACTTCCATTTTTGCCTTTTTTTTTTAGATCACATTCCTGTATTATAGTGTCTTTTGAACTCACTCCATGCTCAGTCCTGCACTGTGCTTTTGCCTTTGTAGCTCAAAACATATTCCTCCTGAGAAGGAATCCGAGGCAAACTGAGCAAATGTTTTATTCAGTATCAGTATTAAGATATGCAATGGGCTTTTGGCAGTATGCTTTTAAAAAGTCAGTAAGGATGCAAGTCCAGGCTCATCAGCTGACCCAGGGGCTGGGGTTTACTCCCTTTTGCACTTCCCAAAGAGACCAGAGATTTCTCAATTCTTTCTCACTTTTAGAGGCCCCTTCACCAGTCTTTATTCTGCTGATATTTCATTATCCTTGGAATTTTGTCTCCTTGAAAGATGCTCCTTAAAAAAGAAGCAGTCATTTATATGGTCAGGGGTTACAGTTATAGTTCTTGGTTACATCTGCCATGTTAATTATTTTTCAAGCAGGATTAAAAATAGCATGTTCTCAGTCACTGAAAATGTGGACAGTTCTGCTGAAGCTTGGTAACTGAAAGCTGGCAGTCACTTTGTGCCATAGTCATTGAATATTTGCACAAGCTGGGATTATGTCAGTAACAATGGCACAAATTTGTAAATTAAATACAGGAATGCCTCCTAGCAAATGACAGTGACTGGTAATGCCCTCTAAATCTGTGATTTGCTTCAAACTTAGATGTTATCTTACCCAACTCCTGACATGAAGATGTGGCAAGCACAAGTATTTTTGAAATAAATAAATCTCTTCAGAATTCTTTATGCTTCCATTGCATGAAGACACCTCACCAAAGGTATTGCTACTCTATGATACTTCTTTCAGACCTAGCTGAACAGGATTTAAAAAAAACTTTAGCATGGCTTTATGGCAAGAATATTCATGAATACAAATCTATAGTTTGCTCACACCTAGAATAATACAGGTACACATTTTTTCTATGCATTCATTCATGAAAAATGTAACAAAGATGAAAATCTCTTATAGAACCATGGTTTTTATATTTGACCATCTGTGCTTCTTGCTGCCAAGAAAATGTCCTTTGCCTTTGCTCCTATCATTTTATTGACAGTCTTGGCAGGTGGGGCTTTTATGACCATTTTATTATTTTACCTACTTTTAGTCCTTGTCTCCCCTCTTCAGGCCCTCTTAGATGGAAGTATTTAAAGAATATGCCCCCCCTATTTCCTGCTGCTTTCTTGCAATAGAGCATTCTGTTCTCTCATTTTGCTTCTCATCATGACAGATGCAGTCCCCTCTGGCTTTTCTGCTTCCTCCTTGTGGCTTGCTAAGATTGCTGCTTTAAACTTGAGCACTCCTCATTTCTCCCTCACCTCCTGTGCATTAACTTTGGGAATCTGTTTATCCAGCAGCCAGCTTGCTGAAGCTGTGGATCTCCAAGATCACCCAGCCCATTAGGAGTCATCTTCATGTCTGCTCATGGCAACTTGCTGGTTTCAGCCAGAATGTGGCTCTGTCTTGATCTCCCTGCCAAAAAGGGTGGCAACAGTCACAGCTGAAAGAGCCAACACAAAGAAGGAAAGGACTTGACACCAATATCTGGAATTGACCCTTGCTTCTGTTTCTGGGCTTGTGGAGGGTCCTTCTGTGTTTTTGTGAGTACAACCCTCCTGGATAACCCAGAGGAAGCCCAGCTCAGGCAGTGACCAGTTCTTCCCAGCAAAGTTACTCATCATTTTTCTGGTGGGGATCTCTCTGCTCCAAAGGAGGGGTCTTCTGGGTGTGCCCCAAGCAGCATGTCATTGTCTAATTCACACTGCCCTTCCAAGGACAGACAAGATACCTGATGGCTTCTGAGGGCTGGCTTTGCTGGTGCTCTGCCATGGGTCAGCCCAGGTGTGCTGCTGGGCAGAGATGAGTCTGACCAAGCTGCACTGGGTAGCATCAGTGCTCACCTGGAAACCTGGTCCTTAAGGGCCAGTTCTGAGCCACCCCCACCCCTTGGCTTTTCACGTGCAAAATGCTTCTAAATATGCTCTTCAGCTTTCATTTTTACTTCCAAACTCCGTGTGCAGGGCACTGGCTTGTGCAGTCAGATGAGCCTCAAGAAAGTATTAATAATATTACATGAAGGTGCTGGACATAATCAGGAAAGGCCTTGGCTTTCTCCCAAAGAATAAAAATTCAGTTTTGATCTAAACCCACAGTTGGTATTTACAAAATCATCATGAAAAAGTTGCCCAAGCTCTGATCCGTTTCTTGATACATCTGTAATCAGAGGAATGTAACAAATGGGTAAACAATTTGTCACATCTTTAATAAATTGGACGAAAGAAGAATCAAGATCATGTTCCAAACCCATTTAACAAAAACTCATCAAATTATTTAGTGTAATTGTGGTCTCCTGGATTTTGATTTTTTGCCAGACTATATTATTTAATGCACTCAGAAATGAAGAATTGGTATTTTAGTGGCACAATGTATTAGAGAAACATCAAAGATATTCATAACTCGTGTGACTGAGTTGCACGTGAGTTTTAGGAAAATATTCTGTTTAAACGCACTTAGTTGTGGGGTTTTCTATATTGAGCATTATCAGGGATAACAATATTTCATTGGAGGAAGATGACTATCCAGAAACATAATTAATCATGATTATTTATGCCATACCTAATTATCAGGAAATAGCCCCAGGGATACACTTCAGTTACATTTCAGAACCTTCAGAGTATAATTACTTTGCTTTATATCAAACATTCCTTCCATACTATTGAAGAAGTTTAGAATGTATTTATAAAAAAAATTTAGGTCACAAGGATAGAAATAAATAATGTGCAAGCAAATAATGAAAATATGTGCATTTGGGGAAGTTCTGAGTTATTATGAGGAAGGACAATAATTTAATTCTCTTCATAATTAGGTAAAAGAAATAGCTTTCTACTGTACTTTTTAATATGTGAGAACACTAGCATAACAGCAAGGACTTTAAACCATAGACCTTTTAAAATTTTGTTAATGTGGTGCAAAGTGGATTAAAAGTTTGAAAAAAATACGTTACCTAAGGGTTCAAATTCTCAAACCCTTTTCATTTGTAAATTTTGAAACCTATTTTTCAGTGAGGACCTTTTATATTATAAGGAGTTTTATAGCTTCTGGTGCTGCTGCAAAAATATTTAGATGCATTTCTGTCTTATTATTTATAACCCATTGTTTGTAATTAAAGCATTTAATAGGAGTTGTAAAATTAGGTAGGCAATGTACGTGAGTCTGTATGTCTGTAATTTACATTCCTGGTTGTTAACAATATTGAATACCTTTAAAATTAAGAAAGGATAAGATTCAATATAAGACCTCAAAACATGCACACACTTGTGGACCTAAGCTGTAATTTTATTGAAGGGCATACCACACAACAAAGTCATTCCTGTATAAATGAAAACCTGGACATTTATTTCTACAAAAATAAGATTTTTTACCTGTGTTTTTTCTCTTTTTTTTTTTTTTTTTTTTAATAAAAAGACAACAACATATTTTCAGCACCACTATAGCCAGAGGCTGTTTTTGGGAACATGGTTCTTGCGTAACAGATTTGCAGAACTATGCTGGAATGCATGTCATTATACAGTCTGGGTAAGTAGGCTGGGGAGGTGGGTTGGCTTTGGGGACTTTGGGGACTTTTTCTTTTGTTTGTTTTTGGTTTGGGGTTTTTTGGGGTTTTTTTGTTTGTTTGTTTGTTTTTTCACTTGGGTCATGCTAAGGAAAGTTATGTATGTCCAGGAAGTACATTTAGTTGTTTTATTAGCTGGAGGTACTCATTCAGTGCAGCATTTTGGTGTGTGCCTAATGCTGGAGTTGGAGTTCCTGACCTCAGTTCAGGTGGTCACGGTTCCACATGGCTTGTACCTGCAGCCAAAGCCTCAGCATGGCTGGTGAACTTCAGTGAACTGCCCCAGGAGCTGCCGTGGAGTGATGCTGATCTCTGGGGTCTGCCAGGAGTGCTCTAGGGTCTCTGGAGTTTCACTGCTCAGGCCTAGCCTTACACAGGTCCCTCCAGGGCTGGGATGGGGTTTCACTGATGCTCTGCTGTGGCTTGTCTGTGATCCAGTTAACCAGAGCTGAGGTGCCTTGGCAGCCACATCATTGCTGTACTGAATGCCCACACCCTGGCTTTAATGTCCGTGTGGTTTGTGACACAGTTCTGAAACCTCTGCAGGGTTTATCTTTGCAAAACCCTCATTAGTTTGAATTTAGAGGTTTGTGCTTTTTGTTAAATGATTCAACTTGCTTTAATATTATGAAGAAAAATAAAAGGGGGTATTATTTTAAAATGCTTAGAAGGAATGCCTCATGTTAAAGCTGAAAGTCAGGAATCTCCTTTTAACACTGGGCAGACAAATACAGAGTTTTTTTTAAATTTAAGGTAGAGACAGCCCTCAGATAAAGTCCATTATGGCTTAGTGACAGTACAATGTTTATCTAAACCAGTGATGAAACACAAATGTGTACGCTTGAACTGCCACCCTATGCCTTCTGTGAGAAACTGAATGTTATTTGGTGAAGTATTTCCTTTAAAAATATCTGATTTTTTCCTATATCCTATCCCAAATTTTTATTCTCTGTTTGCTTCCTAGCCTCAGTTTTTTTGTTGTTGTTTTTTACCTATTATTTGAAACAGCATTAGCATAAAAGGCAAAGTGTTTTGGTAATTGAACATTCAGTTAATTAAACCAACTAACACTGAATGCCCACTGTTATGAATTGACCACTTTCCCTTGGCATTTTCTCCCCATAAATTTATCCACTTCCCTGAGATTTCTGAGCATTACTGTCTAAGTGTGTACTGCTTCTTGATACTGATGAGCAGAAGCAACCTTCCTTTAATAAGGCACTAAGGTGGAAACAGTGATCAAGTGACTTTTTAGAGAATATTAAATATTCAATTTTAATTTATTCCTCCCAATATACCAGCCTCCAAAGGCAAACCCTAAGGAAGATGCAGTGAAACTTATTTATCTGATGTTGATTCAGTTTACACTGAGATGAGCTTCCCTGAGCAAATTCCCTGAAGCAGTGAGTGGTTGAGGTGAGAAGCCGCCCATCTCCAAAAGGCTTAGGGGGGTTCAGCTGCCAGCAGCACATGGGAAATAAAAAGAGAAAAAAAGAAAAAGAAAAAAGGAAAAAAAAAATAAAAAAGAAAAAAAATGAAGAAGATAATTCTAGGAAAGAAAAAGAAGGAGCCATCTTGTGTTTTTCTAAATACCTTCCCTACCATCATATGGCTGGTTTGATCTTGGGCTTCTGCATAAACTCCTGGGCCAGGCCAGGCACCTCAGATTTTGCCACATCTTCTTTCTCCAGGTTGAAAGACATTCCTTTCCTAAGCACCCTCCACTGATTTGAAATGTGTGCCATAGCCATCGGACAGACTCAGTTCAGTTCTGTCTAGAGAGGAATGGTGGGCAGGATAGCTGTGAGGAAGAGGAGTTTGCCAAGCTGGGAAAAGTGGACACTGGAGATCTGAATTTTCTGAAGTTTTGATCTGGCATGTTTAGAAAAATGGGAGAGATCAGGGCTGCTTTTTCCAAGGACATAATAGAAGAAGGGGAATTATTATTTTATGCATGGTGCACATGAAACAATCCACAATAGAAGTTTTTTATCAGATAATCATAGAATGTTTTAGATAAATCTTTTCCTCAAAGAGAAATTCTAAATCTTGTTCTAGTGTTGCTGGTAAGAGCCTATGGCACATCTTTTGGTGTAAACAAATACACAGTGCCTTCCACGGAAGATTTCAGAAGAAAACAGGTTTTTTTTCCTCCTAGAAGTCTTGTTTGCCTTTATATGGAATTGTGAAGGCAGCTTCTACATTGTTAAAAGGAATTATTCCTTGACCATTTATTTTTCTCACTTAACATTTATTATTTTTCACCTTCTCTATCTCCCAAGGTTTTTTCCTGCAGGAGGAGAGATTTGGCTTATGGCGCCCATCATGTGTAATTGATCTCTGTGGTTGTAGACCCTGGAGTGTGACTTCAATGCGAAATACACTCCAAGCATAAGCTGGGAAAATAATCTCTTTTCTTTCTAAAAATTGCAAGCTCAGTAGGGAAAGAACGTCAAAATTCTGGCAAATACTCTGCTATTTGTATACATATGGTTTCCTGGAGTTTTATTTCAAATTATTCCAGAGTGGAAGTCCATCTTTTAGCAGACAGTTCTCTCCTCCAGTCTTGCCGAGCCACAGCAGAATAGAGGAACTATTTTTAAATTACTGTCTATTCAAATTGTTTGAAAACCTATTAAAATATACATATACAATTTGGAGATCATTTAGAATTCTTTCTGGAACCTATTTGCAATTGCTGAGGCACAGAAACAATCCAAGGGAAAACTGCTTTTATATGGTACCAAGTTGTGTATTTCTTACAGCCATTTTAGCCACTCTAGGTAATTTCATATTTGAATATTGAGTACACAGTAGAGACATCAGTACAGGTTTTCACTGCACATCCATCCCAAAGGAAGGAAATAGGGAAGCTTATAGAAGTGAGTGCCTTTGTACCATTGTTATGTTTTTCTGCCTTGTCTTAAATTCAGCAATGACCTTGGTTTATTTGCACTAGTGCATGGCAGTAATGACCTTGATCTCTAGAGTCATCCCAGTTATCTCAGGTCATTTGGAACATGAAGAACCTAGAGGTCACAGAGTCTCATTTAGAGCCTGAAGGTCACAGAGCTGTGCCCTTTAAAAAAAGGCTTCAGTTTCTCTGTACGAATCCTCATTCAGCATGTACATCTCCTCTGATGCTCTGATGGATTTCTGTGTAATTTCAAAGACTTTTCTGCAAGGATTTAGTAATGGTGATACACTTTCATACTTGACCATATTTCCACCTTCTTGCCCAGCACACCCCCAGTTATCTGGCCACTACAGAGACCTCAGATAGAAGAGAAGCAGTAACCCCTACGAATGGCAGCTGAAAATTTCTTCAGGAAACTTGCAGATAACAGGGCCAGGAATATGAAGGTAATTAAGGATGACCTCTACATCCATGCTACGTGTGACAATATGAAGACACCCATCAGTACCCTGACTTTTCTCAGTTGAGAGCTGACTCGACTACTTTGCTGAGGTATGTAATATTTTCCTTTTTTTCCCCTCTGTAACAGGGAAGGCTCATTTTATGACATCAAAAATATCTGATTTTTTTTTTTTCATTTCAATAATAAAAAAGCATACTGGAAAAACTAGACATTTGCTTGTGACATTTTTAATAAACCTTTCCCTCTAAAAAATCTTTTAAAATGTTAATATTCATTAAATATTAATTTGGAAATATTTTTATGATTAATGTAGAAGGAATAGCAGTCTTTTATAAAGGTTTTGAATTGGAATTTAAAAATCCTGGTTTGGGTATAATGAAACATTATATGAAGTGATTTTCTTTATTTTTGAACTATTTGATTCACTACAAATTGTCATCAAGCTGTCAAGAGCAGCAGCAGCAAGAACATCAAAGACAAGAAACAGCAGAAGAAGAGTTATCTGCCAAAAGATGTTTAGTGTCTTTATTTCTAAAGTGTCTAGACTAGGTTTTCACTTTCCTTCTTCTTACCTTTTATGCAGTCATATTTTGCTAAAGAAATCTAAATGCTGTTTTTTATTTTTATTAGTGTTAAATGCAAAACAAAACAAATCAATAATTCTGTCTGCTGTTAAATAGATCTAGACTCAGGGTGCTGTTAACAGCAGACAAAATGAGCAATACAGATTAATAAGTATTTTGGTTGCATTGCTTGTTAAATACAACTAAAATACAATAGTATTTTGTAGACTTAAACAGGACTTTTTTTTAATTAAGAAAAATATACATCCAAGATCTAGCTTTTGCTTTTTGGCTTCTGTCTTTTAAATTGAATCTCTTTGCAAGCATCACACTCTTTATTTTCACATAGCCACTGCATGTATTCTGTATTCAGCATTAGATACAGGGGGTACTCAGCTAGTCAGTGCGATAAATTTGAAGAGCCTCACCAAAACCTACTGAAGTCAAGAGAACATCTTACACTGACCCCAGCAAACATGTTGAAAGAAGTTAGAGATGTCAATTGAGCATTCGATAAAGTCTTTCAAGTGTAAATTCAGTAGCTGCATGTCCCCTTCTCTTCATGTCACTTCATTACATCTCATTGAAAAAGGTCCAAGCAATAGCAAGTGATACATTTCCTTTTATCAGGGAGCAGTGGCAAGGAGCTTTGGCTTATGTTTGTTCTGTCCTGACTGTTACTCTCAAAGTCACTGAAATACAGCATGAAAATTGAAATATTGAAAAGAAAATACAGTAACTGTGAGTTTCTTCTCTTATCCACTGAATAGTGAAATATTTCTAGAGACTGTGCTCCCTGTGGCTGGTGAGAAGCTCTGGCTGGATGTGACTGAGCATTAGAAATGTCTTTTTTTTGTTTTTTTCCTAGCTGAATCTTTCTATGAGCAATTGAGAAATCTCCAGAGCAGGGAATTCTTCCAATCAAATATATGCATCAGAGAGAAATATTCATCCCACAAACAAGACACTAGATTGCACATCAGTCTGTTTGTAACTGGCTCCTTTATAACTCTGCAATAGTCTTTTCCTGGCCCATAAATGTCACTCAAGAACACAAAGTATTTTCCACTTCCTAAAACCTAGAAACTTTACATCCCTATATCTGAAAGCTTTATTTTTTATAATTCTATTACAAGCTGTACTAAAGAGCTGAAAATTCAAAATCCTCAATGAAAAGGGGCACTTACACAAAGTTTATTGTTAAGTTAGGCATGACACTATTCTTTTTCTTAAACTGAAGCACTGTGAAGGAATTTGTGCCCTTTTATTTTATCTCGTGTTACACTTTTATAGCATATGGCGTTATGTAGTATATTTTGCAATATGAACTTATTTTGAAACCCAGCCTCAAAGCATTTGAGGAATTTCTGGAAAAAAATTAAACCCTCTAATTTTACTGTGTCAAAAAATAAGGTTATTTTTTACAAACTCAAAGCTCTTCTTCAGAACAAGTTTAAGGGATCATCATGTGTTCCCTCAGGTTGTTTTCTAGTAGACCTAGTATTTTGACTGTAAAAGTCTTGCACAGAAGTTTCCTCTGTCCTGATCTGGATTTCAGATGCTGCCAGAATGTAAGTAAGGATTAATAATAAAGAGTAACCATAAGCAGAAAAAGTAAGAAATAAACAAGGAAAGTATGAATTTGCTTTAGTGTAGGCAGCAGCATACCTCCACACTTTCAATTCCCCCGTGGCCAGGTTCCATTTAGCACTTAGACTGCTTTCATACATATATATGTTTTTCCTGAGCTAACAAATATTTTCTCTTCTCCTTAAAGATGACTTTTAGGTGTAAATGAACATGAAGATAGCGCATGAGAAAGGTGTGGCTTTGAGGGTTGCTAAGCCCTGAAGCATTTTAAAAAGTAGCTTAGATAAGTGGAGGTGAAAAAGCTGGAACAGAAATGTGACACTGGGCAGCAGAGAAGGCTTTGAGGGCCTCCTCTCAAAAGGAAGAGTCAGCTAAAATTCCCTATTGAGCTAGTGGGGAAAGAATGCTAACGAGGAAGAACAAACAAATGCTGCCTGGTTTGCCAATGTGCTGATTTATGTACTGCATCAGGACTCTCTTTTTGTTTCCCCTCATCTTTCCAGATCTATTGCTCTAGATGACGATTTCTATAGAGGAAGTGAAGAGCTGGAATAACCTTGTGTCCATCAATTAAGCAAAAAAGAAGGGGGGAAAAAAAAGATAAAAGAGAAAGAATGCAAAAAAGATAAGTGAAACAGCATACTAGGTCAGTTGGTTGACTCAGGTCTTTATTAGCCAGAAACCATGGTGCTCATTTAGCTGTTGGTATTTGAAATGAAACAAACAAGTCCTCTACAGATCAAAGCACCAAGGAGAGAAAAGCAGCAAGGAAAGAAAATGTTGTTATTATCTAGCCAGTTAAAATGCCTGCCTTATTAGAACATTTACCCAAAGCTTGAAACTAGCAGCATTACAAAAGCGAGAATAGGATTATTTTCACATTTAAAATAGACATAGGTCCTTCTGATTGCATGTGACTGTTCCTTCAGCCAGCTGGCAGGGAGCAGCCACCACCCAAAAATGCAGTGTGAGACATCAGCATGACCATGTGGTGCACCCAGGCACAGCTGCCTCATGTGGCTCCACGATGCTCTGTCATCGTGCCAACTCCACAAGTATTTCTGAGCTGTAAATTGATTTAAAAACACTCATAATGACCTGCTTGCATCAAATCAATCAGAATTCATTACCGAGGTAATAAAGGTGTGTTAGAAACTGTCACGGATTTTCTTAATCACTCCCTTGGATTTCCAGGCCTTTGGTATTCAGGCACGTTTTCAGCAGCTGAGCACTTCCTAATATCTGCGTAAAGTGAAAGAGGTGGGTCAAGAAAAAACACAAAAATATTGCACACTGACTATTCCACGGGCTACTTCTAGATCACAAAACAACTGATTGAAAATAGACTCATTTTAGTGGTACTATGCTAATATATTTAAATGTTATAGAAAGCCATGCTGAAAAGAACAGGTCCCTCTGACAGCATGCTGGTGCTGGGGAGTGCTGACCTCACCTCAGCACAAGGTGCCTGCACATGTAGCATTTACTGATATTGACACAGGGATGCTCCTGTCTTCCCTGTGTTTTTCCTGACCCTGGTGATATTACTGCTTTCAGCCCGACCCAAGTCAGTAGAAAAAACCTCAAAACCAAATCTCCTCCACCTTCATGAGTTTGTTCCACTTCTTCCTTTGAATCCAGTCTGGTCACTTCTCCTTGTTAGTGGCAATTACCAGCAAGCTATCCAATTTTGTTAAGGTCACAATGCTCACAGGACTAGGACAAGTTATGCTTTTCTTTTTGGCCTGACATTGAGCTCTCTTTACTAGGAAGAGCTGTTTCTAGATGATAGAGTTAGCACAACAAACCTGGAGGTGAGAAAAGAAGTCTAGAAATGGTGAATGATTTTGAGGTGGAACTCAAAAATGTGGAGGAATATGAATACAGAAAAGGATAAGAGGTAGGGAAGAGTAGTTGTAAGAGAAGGGTATATAGGAACAAGCAGATAAGTCTGTGTGTTTGAGGAGTGTAGAGCTACATGTCTTTCAGAGAAAAACAGGAAACATTATATATGTTCAAAGGTCAGAAGTGCATGGTGAGAGCTTGGGAAGGTTTGAATGGCCTAGAATGGGGGGCTGAGAAAAGACAGCAGGGCAAGGCAGCAGAGGTAAACTCAATTCCTGGCTCTCTTATAGCCTTTTGGCATGGCTCAAGAAACATTGTTTAGTCTTCTCATTACTTTCCCACTTCTGATGTCCCTATCTTGGGGAGTTGTTGGGACAGGAAGTATGCATCAAAGATTATGAGGCCTTCAAAGGGCTTGGATGATAAGACTCATGGACAGAGCAACGTAAGACCTGTCCACCCACAGCTTCTGTGGCATTGGGTCGGTCTCTGAGAGCAGACAGAGGCCCATGGCCCTCCTGTCCTGGTTAACAGGTCTGGAGCTTGTAGCCCAGGAAGCAGATTGCTAAGATGATCAGAATGGAAATCTTCACCTCTGAGGACCTAACTTGGTTCTGGAATTCTGGAATTAAAATAGTAGAAGATAGGGCATTTAATCGCTTTTTATATTTCTAGAGAGTAGGAATAAGTACATGAGTCTGAGCATGAGTAAATTTGGTGGAAAGGGAGTTTGCAATTGTGAATAGATTCTGGGACAAAGCAGTAATGCCTTGGAGAGAGCTTTTCATGTTTAGAGAAGAAAAGGATGCCAAGAAAGGAGAGTGTATCTGAGAGGAGGCAGGGATCAGCATTTCTGAGGCTGTGGAAATGGATTATGTGAGAATTTTGGTAATAAAGGAGATAGGCTAAGAAAGAGAGTGAAATGCAGTAGAGAGGGGGCAAACACAGGGAGCCACAAAATGGGAACATGAGAGCAGAAAAAGAGTTCTCTAAAAGGAGAGAGAAGTGTTGAAAAACACTGGGGAATAAAAAGAGAAATAAAAAAGGTAAGATAGGAAAAGAAAAAAGAACAAATGCCAATTAATTCTGCATTGGATGGAAAAAAATTACCTTAAGGAAAAATTAATTAGAAGGTATCTGTAAAGATAAAAGATGATGAGAAGAGAAAGAATAGAACAGAATGAAGTAGCAAAGAGAAAGAGGGAGACAAAGTACATGTAAACGAAGATTTTAATTAGCACAAAGGATAAAGGTATCTACAGAAAAAAAAAAGCATATGGATGAAATATCAGGCACTCATTTATGTAGGTCCCTCCAGGTGCAGATTTTTATGCTTCTTTTTCACTACTGACATTTTAAAGTTGAACACAATTCTCCCCTCTTGGTTGTTCTGACCATTTTATTCCCCATGTCACTATATCATTGCTTCAGTAACACGGAATGATGTAATACACATTTTCCACATTTGTATTTGTGTTTTTGCTCATTTTTTATCACTGTTTTCTACTGAGACTGATTTCCTCATAAAACCAATTTTTTGTGTATCTATACTGACTGCGTGTTTGTGGATGACAACTTCTCTTTTATCTGGGGAATGTATTTTGGTAGAACTGTTGGTACCCAGTCACTGTGTATTTGCCCTGCTACTCTCAGCATCACTTACCACGTGTACCTCTCAAGGAATGACGTCTCTTTCTAAGGAAACAGCAGTGGTGAAAACTTATTCAGGCTATATTTGCCATGAGTTTCTTCATGGACAATGTGTTTTATGAGTACTATTACAGTTATTTTTCCACACAGATGACTCCTATGAATTAGCTTTTGTCAAACAGACACAGAGTCATAAGTTCCCATTCCACTCCCTGACACTAGCACAATCTGTGAATTTGAACTCTTCATTAAAGAAATTGGATGATAAAATACATCTGTCTCAGAAAGAGGTTTAGTTAATGGTGGTAAAATATAATGAAAATCTGAAAGCCTTGACAACTTTTTTTTTTCTGTTTTGAAAGGCTTGACATGCTGTTTTCTATTGTAGTTTCCTTTGATTCCCTGTTCTTGTTAGGAAAGCTAGTGTAATGAGGGAGGCAGAAGGGTGGATAATAATCCTGCCTTTAGCATCTGGATGGCAGTGTAGATTTAAAAGGGTACCACAAGTTTGCTGTGTGGTTGATTGTTATGCTTTTTCAGACTCTGAATGAATTTGGTATGCACTATGAAAAATTTATAAAATAAAGTTTGCATGGAAGGGGTATAATGAAGGCACCATTTGTCCCATCTCATTAAACCAAATGGGAAAATTTGGATCATAATTCCTTGAATTCTATATGTTATAACTTAAGAAATTACCCCAGAATGAGCAGGTGCACTTGCACAGACTTTGGTCTAGCTGGCACAGGAGGAAATACAGTGGAGATGTGGTAGTCCAGACCTCAGCACTAAATAGGTACTGGAAAGTTTCTCCAGCTCATAGCAAAGCTCGTGTCACCTTGTCTTCACTGCTTGGGTCCTGCATGTAATTACAAGTGGAGGAGAAGCTGTAACTAGCCATAAATAGAAGATCTGATTTGCAAAGGGCTAGGCCATTCCCAGTGTTCTTTTCCCCCCATGCTCAGAGGCAGTGAATGATACTATCCTGAAGTGCATGTCATGCAGAGCAGGCTCTGCTTCTGTCTGGGCAGGTTTTGACAAAAAAAAAGGCACCTTAGACTTCAGCTGTGAGAAGTGCTGAGCATGCATGCTCATGCAATTCCATGCTCTTTACTTGGGGCAGAAGGTTCTGCCTCCTTGGCAGGGCCACCCAAGATCATGGAAATACCTTGGCTGTAAAACTTTCTGCCACTATCAGCAACGTTCTTATGTGATGTTGCTGGAGTTTTCTTCCATACAGCTTGCAAAGAGTTTTCTATTCTGAACAGGAGGACCATGGAGTGGGGAAAATGAAAGCTCCAACTAGCCAGCTCATGACTCAGGTTTTGAAGCATTGTCAGCCAAAAGAAAAGCCTGGGAATGCAATCTTCTGTCAAAGATCTCCCACAACAACATGATTTCAGGCCTCCTTGCCAAACCACAGTAGATGGTTGGCATGTTTGGATAATGTTTGAAAGCAGATAATTTCTTTTTCTACTCGTAGGCTTGTTCTGTGTGGGACTGGTGAGAGAGGCAAATATATTAGAGGGGGAAAATGAGTGTTCAGTCCTGCAGGAGATGGATGTTCTTTCTGTCTAGGCTTTAATTACTGACAGCAGTAAGTACTGTTAGATTTACAAAGAAATATGGACTTGCTTATCATCACCACAGGTAAGATGACACATGAAAGCTACTTGAAGACTGAAGTAGGTCTCTAGAAGTAATTCTGCTTGTCACACAGACAACATCCTTATACATATACAGACACACATAATAAATCCCATAAGGCTAAAGGAAAAAAAATTACTGTTTTCGCCTTTCCACTCTCCTAACTGTGTAATTATATTTCTCTATAAAGGAAACAGCGAATAGAGTGAAAAATAAGTGTAGTTGGTTTTACATCTGCACACACACATATATTGTGTGTATGTGTATGTATACAAAGGGTTCTACTACAATAAAACCAGCCTGGCCAAACTGTTTTTCTTCTCTGGGAGATTTTGTATTAAGTCTTGTATTCTTACTAGCTTCACAATGATCTCAGATAAGGAAACTACACCTTTGTGAACAGAACAGAAGAAAATTTATTGTTCCAATGTTTATCTATTTGCATATTTGGAAAGCAGTGTGACCTCATTCTCCATTCATTGCCCTGTTTTATTCTTCAGTTTATCTCTGAATATATTTTCTTTGACCATCTCTCTGATGCAGATTACTTAATTTTAATGAGTGGAAATCCACTAGTTATTATTAAAACTCTTTAAACAATGTAAGGTTTCATTTTCTTGTGTAGGCTCCTTTTATTCTTAATTGTCATGATCTTATTCCCTAAAGTATCTGTGCTTCTATTATTAAATCCTATTAATAAATTGTATTAATAATATACCATGCAAGTCCCAGTCTGAGCTGAAACATTGCAAAACAAACCAAGACAGGGAGGAAACAGTCCTCATATTTTGTTTTAAATGGAAGCAGAAGAATTTCATTTAAAAGTAAAGAAAGCCAAAGACAATATTGCACTGGATTCTCCATTTTGCTGACACCTTACTCTTCTTGTCCTACCAAGAAGCACTAAGCAGGCTCTGAATAAACACCAGAGAGACCCTGCTTTGAAAAGCTGACACACTCGTGGCATGAATTGAGAGTTAAGGTCAGACTGCCCTTGTGCAGTGCAATGCCAAATGTGGAATCCTGACAGTGGGATCTTCAGTTGAAAAAAATTGTAAGTCTGCCCTGAATTTCTCAAACTTCACTACAGAGCAGCATCAGCTCACAGAGTTGCAAAACATAAACAGCAATTACATGGTAAGAGTCTGAATCAAACTGTCTCTGCTGTGCTGCTGTAGACAAGCACTGCTGCAGCAAGAGGCATCACCGAGCTGGCATCACCTCACTGCAGCTGATTAAAAATATTACTGCATGTAGGAACCACACTATGGAGGGAGTCCTCATGCAGTGTGAAGAGAAGGGAGGGGAAAGGGGAAAGTATCCTGGAACCAGCTACAAAGTCACTGCCATCCAACCATGACTTAATCCTCCATCCAAATGTACATGACTGGACACAGAGGCAGAAGGAGCTTGCACTATGGACAAGGAAAAATTAATGTTTTGGGTTTTTTCCCTATTTTGGTTTTCCAGTTCTAAATATGTTGCTGGACCACTTCAGCATGCTGTCTTTTTTGTAGGGCATTTCGTAGATCCTATTTTTCTCATGATTCTTGTGAGGACTTGAGCTTGAGTTTCAATTTTAAGCAGAATTTTCTCAACATCTGACCCTTTCAGCATTGCTGCTGGTGATGCTGGGCAGAGAGAAGCAAGGACTGACCCCACACAGAATTGCTGTGGGGCAGCTGAGTGAGCCCTTGGTGAGCTCAAAGCTATGCTGATGCCTCTTGCCAGGGAAGAGCCTCCCTGCCATGTCTCAGGGAGCCTGGCTGGACACTCCCTGCAGGATGTGTTAGCACACAGTGCCTCTGCTTCCACCTCTGGCAGAGCACAGCGAGCACAGGGATGAGCAAAATGCCAGAATCTGTGCCTGGTGCAGAGATGATCCTCTTGGCTCTCCTACTAAATATTTCATTTGAACCAAGTTCAGGGCTCAGCCAGACTGGCTCCAGAGTCCTTGAACACAGCCTGCATGAGTGAGATGACAAACTCAGCTCAGCTCAGCTCAGCTCATGTCTCCAAGACAGCACTTGCCACCCCAGCTCGTTGGGAGTGAGGAATATGCAAGGGAGAGTTTGCTAGCTTTAGTGGTGTCCCTAACAAGGCATTTCCTTCTTTTATGTCAGCTGTTGCTTCTCCTGCTAGGTCTTCTTCCCCTCCCCTACAGCTTTTCTAGTTTGCTTCTTCCTGAGGCTTTAATAAGAAATGAGGTTGAGGGAGGCAGAAGCAAGGATAATTGCGCAGAAAGGATATCAGGTATCTGAATTCCTCCTGTGTAGATAAGTACTTCTTAGCAAATATGGTCAAAAATGTTTGGTGGAAGCAGCTTTATGTTTGATAGTATCAGCTTGTTATAACTGGGACATTTTGCAGGAAATATTGATTATAATGATATTTCACTTTGAACAAAATGGAAAGTAATGAAGCCAACTTCTCATTTTCTGTAAGGCATCATTTCTGTAATGTTTTGAAATGACAAGCTGATCAGACTGGAACCCCTTGGCTCCATTCTGGAGTGGTTTTCACTGCAAATTTTCCTTTTAAATGAAAAATTATAACTGACAAATGTCAAAATAGAAAGTAACATTTTAATTAAAAACATTTGTAGGGAAGATTCTGAAAATAAACATTCTGTTCTGATTTAATATGGAAAGAGTCAAAATCCTGGACTGTCTCTGAGACAGAAATTCCGGCTCCTGCATAGCTGTGATAATATCCAGAGCTGTAGCAAAGCATTGATCCTGGATTCCTTGACCAGTCAAAACTGCTTTTGTCTGTGTGTGTGTGTTTTCTGCAGATGGCTTCCATCCCTCTTTATTGTAGCAGTTCCTAATATCAGCCAAAAATATCTGCACAAAAGCCTCTGTTATGTCTCCGGGCTTGAATTCTGGCCAATGTTACATATATGGAGAATAGAAACCCAGTATCTTGAATGGCTATCTTTTGCATTATACTAACAGAGCAGAGCTGGATAAAATGCAGTGTGCAAACTGAAATTGAATGAGCCATAAAGACTGAAATTATTCATTTGGGAAGTATGTTCTGAGTGTCACTGACACCTTAGAGATCAGGAAAAAATAAATAAAAGCATTTTCTCTTTTCTTATTAGTTTATATCTTTGCTTACTGAACTATGTGCTGAGAAGCCAGAAAGGTCCTGCAAGGGACAGAGAACATAAAATTTCCATTATGCTGTTGCTCTGTGGCAGCACTTGGTATAGGTGAAGTGCCTTCTAAAAGCAACCTCTGCATAGGGATTGCAAAATATGAAGCAGCTTGCAAACTACATGGCTTTGTCTCTCATTATTGCAGAAATAAAACTTCCTTTTAGACATTGCCACAAAAACAGGGGTTCCAGATGCAGTTTTGTATTACAGACTGGCAACAACAAAGATATGGATTTTTCTAGAAGTGCCATTTTCCATTTCAATAATCCTATTAAATTCTAGAACTATATGTGTTCCTTATTTTAGAATTAATGTATCTGATAAGAGGATTGCTTCTCCAAATCCTCTACAGTGCTAGGGGAGAAAGGGTGCAGGATTTTAGCGTAAGATGTCAACTGGAGTATTAGGCTTGTCTAAGCTATATGCATTTCTGAAAAACCTCTATCTAGTAGTTACCAATTACTTTCCACTGGCTGTAGTTCATAGAGCAGGAGAATATACAGCTTGAGGAAACAAAGCTGAAACCATCTATTCTTTATTCTACAGACTTTTGCTGTCTTTTCTTACAATACCAAGAGGTTTCCCATGGCATATATCTCAATAACCTCTGCTAAGCCGTGCAGGACTGCTCCTGGTAGGTGGGCTGCTCTCAGCAATAGTGCAGCCTGGTCAGCACACAGCTTCCCCAAATGGTTGGGTGCCCCAGCACCAGATGCTGTGGCTGTCTGGTGGTCCCCAGACCTCCAAAGCTGTCCTTGCAGTGCAAACAGGTGCTTTTTGCTGCAGCCCAGGCAGTGGGATGTGGCTAAAGGGTTATCAGGGCTCAGGCATTGCATTGGTGTGCCAGTGATGATTACAAATTACAGCAAACCCTGTGTGGTATTTGGAGTATGTTGCAAGCTCCACTTGGGAGATTCTCATCCCTTTTGTTCAGCTAAGTCCAGGGCGTGCCGGATCATGCAAAGGATTGCAGAGTTTAAAGTATTTTCATATCTCTGGATTATGTTTGGGAGAGAATGGCCTCATGCTGAAAGCTTCAAACCAGCATGGAAGAGAGCAGTTTGAAGGGGATTTGGCCTTAGAAACACATCCACAAGCCCCAGAGAGAGCCTTGTTCTCTGTCCAAATTGCAGTGCTGCCATAGTGGGAGCCCACTTCCCTCCATCTGGGAGAGGCTTCAGGAAGGGATGGCACAAGACAGGTTGTCAGACAAGGTTTCCAGCACACTGTAGTGACAGGGAATTTTTCTCTGTCGTGGGATCATTCGAGCAGCCCCTGTTCCACCCACCTTTATCATTACTGAAACAATGGATGGTATATCTTGCCTGCTATTGTCTGGGTGGCAAATACATTTCAAGAAGGGAATGAAAGGTGGGTGTGAAAAAGCTTGACTGCTATAATTGTCTCCTATTAGCTTAAACATTTATCCTCCTTTTCTGTACCTTTATCCAGACTAAAGACAAGGGACTGAGTAAAGATGTTATCTGGAGTTGGTTCACTTCCTTGTTTTGAGTCTTGTTTGTTGTTTAAATGTCTATTTCTTTTTAAATTGGAAACGAATATTTATACTATTCAGTATCAATTATAATTTTAATGAAACAAAATCTTTCAATGCTTTTATCCTCATTTTAATTTCCACCAGTCCCTAGGAAGCTCCCCTCAACAGGCTAAACACTTAGATTTAAACGACATTTCCTTGTTCACAAAAGCAATGATTTCTTATGTGATTTGTGTCACTGGGAAAAGTGACATAATTTTGGGGAGGGATGGGATCTTGTAGGTTAGGTTGTATTAGTCTTGAATTATCACATGAATCTTATTATTCTGTGTAGGTTCCTCATCTTTTTTTTATGTTTCCATCATATTCCACTGAAGACATTGATGTACATTCAGAAGCATATTGAACTGTGGCAGTTTCCCTCTCTAGCTTCTGCCTTGCCCTTTTCTGGGAAACATCTGCCCCTGCAATATGGACCGTGGGGCTTCTCCTAAATCCATGCAGTTAACTGCCAGGCTTATTAAAGGAGATTTCAATCTGTTTTGATTCATGGCAACATACAGCCCTGTACGATGTGATGGTCAGGAGGCTCAAAAGCCACCAAGTCACCTCAGCTACAGGGACAGCAGCTTTCAGGAGGTGACAGAGTGGACAATGAGAGAGTAGAGATCACTTCAGTAGCGGGACTTCAATCTGACAGTAAATGTGTGGCAAGATCCTTAAAACCTCCCAAGGAACAAAAGTTAGAGGACAGCAAAATATTAATATACTTGTTCCCCCATCAATGTAATGTTTCCTTCCCCCATGTGCCTGCACAAGTTGTTGGTCTGATGACAAGGACGGAGGAAAGCTTAAGCCATTGTCCTAGGGTGACAGCCATCTTCATCTCTTTCTTGAATTTTCCAATAACATGCCAGTATAAATTCCAAAGGAGGAATAGCAGCATTGTCTGTCATATGTAGCTGCTATGAAATAGTGTGACATAAAGCACAGGAAGGAAAACAAAATCTTGAAAGCTGATAATCCCTGCACTTTGTTGGTTACAGAAAAGCCAGGTTAATCCCAAAATATTGCTGCTGTTTCTGGTGCTGACATACCATCGTGCTCGACTTGACTGGGTATCAACTTTAAAGCCCTTCTTGTAGAATAAGTGTCTGTAGACACTTATTTGTGTCTTCAGACATTTTACCTTCATGTAAACACACTTTTGCTTTTTGCTTTAGAAACCCTTTTGCTTTAACGATGTGATAATTACCAGCAGCAGCAGCAGACACTAGGGGTGTGTTTTTGAATTCTTTCTGGAGCAGTGTGGTTTCCTGCTAGTTTGGTAGTGTGCTTGCCTTGTCCCCAAGTGGTAGACAGAACCAAGACCACTTTTGACCAATTTTGGCAGCTATGAATAAGAATAGGTAAAAAGTCGTGCTGCAAACTGGCTAAAGTGCTTAGAGCAGCTGCCCCAAGAACTGATGGGTAAATCCCCTGCAGTGAGGATGCAGTTGTCTTTTAACAGAAAGTTGTACAAGGATAGAACAGTACCATTTCAAACAAAAGCTAATATTAAGCCTAGCCAGACTGCAAGCAAACCAAAAATTACTCTATTTCTATAGTAGGGCACATTCTGAATGCAGCTGCCTGACCAAACTGGAATGGAAGTAAAAAAAATTATTTTGGCTTAAAGGAAGCAAAATTACTTTCTGAGATCAGTACTACACCTTGCTTTAGAAAGCATCTTATTTTTGAAATCTTCTGTAGCAATAAAGCAATTTATTTAAACTCCTTCTAGCAACCCACAACCCAATTTTCCTTCCTCATTACAAGTGTTTATGACAAACACATCATCCAGG